>NC_133312.1:16187666-16229529 GCF_012295235.1 Primulina huaijiensis
TATATATATTTAAAATAGTAGTTGTTGAACGACTTGTCTTTGGATATCCTTTATGAAATTATTCAAGTCTAACCGGTTGCAATGTGCTTGGAGTTTCATCGGTTTGAACAAATATTTGATCCGGGTACTTTGTCGGATGATATCTTGAAGCTCGAGCTCAGATAATCTGCTTCTTGACTTTGAACGACTTGAAATGATACAGCGGTCCGAAAACCTGAAAGTACAATTTAAAGAAAAAATGAATCTGAAACAACGTACTCGATGTTGTTTTTTTATCGATCACCAAAAGTTAGGTAAATAAAAATATTCTAACAAAGTGGAACTACAAGATAGTCTCAAAGTAATTGGATCATGAAAATTTCTTATATCTTTTACTATTATACAAAACAAGAGAGTCTCTTGTTAACTTCTTTGATCCAACTTGATTACACCAATATAATTATACATGAATATCTACAAACATAACTGTGAGAGTTTCATATTTAAATACCAAAATATTCATGATAAAAAACTGTCAACTTTCTCCACCTACTCTTACAAACCGTAATGCAGTTTTTTCTCTCACTAAACTCCCTTAATTTCTATTTTTTACGTTTTGTTTTTATTTTTTTAGTCTTCTTCCTTTGAACTGATTTTGAAAATGTTAAAGCACGTGTAGAAAATTTAATTGTGAATTTTTTGTCCAATTTATGCGTAAAAATTTTGTATATACATACATAGTGTGTGCCACAATTACTAAAAGATCTACAATTTTCTTTTTATACAACCTTTTCCCTAAAAAAATAGGCGTGAGTTAGGTTTATAAGGTAGCTCAAACATTACACTCTATAACTTTAAAAATATATATAACTAATTAATTGAGATTAAAACATGAGTAGGTTTCTTGTGAGACGGTCTCACGAATCTTTATCTGTGAGACGAGTCAACCTTACCGATATTCACAATAAAAAATAATACTCTTAGCATAAAAAATAATAATTTTTCATGGATGACCCAAATAAGAGATCCGTCTCACAAAATACGACCCGTGAGACCGTCTCATACAAGTTTTTGTCTTAAAACATATCTCTCGATTTCTTCAGTAGCTTGTGATGCATGTTACCAAATCACACCCAAAGGTCAATGCACACACACACACACACATATATACATTGAAATATTTTAATATTTAACACAACGTGACTTGTGCGTGTTTGTGTGTTCAATAGTTAATTGACGCTTGTTTTATTGGTTAGTCATATCAAAATTCATATTAAATTAATAAGGATCTATCTTCTTCTCTGTCACAGAAAACGACATTAATTTCTACACTGTGACATCTTTCTTTAGTTCTTGGATCTCTGCAAACTAAAATATGTGTAGGGTGTGGGGATTTGTAGCAGAAAACAGTACCTAGAAAGACATAAAAAAAAAAACCCTCAACTTTTCCTTGAAGAAATCCACGACGGAACAAGCTTTTCACAATGTTGTGTCACTAAAAGTTTTTTTTTTCTTTCTTCTGCCCACTTTTTGTTGCATCACAACACAAAATTCCAGAAACTGAAAAGTCTAAATTTATAATAATCTGAATCACACCATGCCCCTTCAAATCTCTCTGATTTGTACTTACTTACAGTCAGATTCAATCAGTAGTAGTAATAGTACATCCCCTTCTCATGTGTCTTGTTGTCATCATTGAACATGAACAAATTACTGTTGCTGTTAATGATCATTTCCTTAATTTCCTCAAGATCATACTCCAACTGAGCCCCATTTTCTACTGCCTTCTGATCAAGATTTGGAGCTGATAAATCCGCTTGAACATCAAGATCAGGACCTCCAGTGATGATCTTTCCGTGATTATGAAGCATGAACTTTTGGTTATCCGCAGAGATGAAACCCTGATTCCAACACCCCATTTCTTCTTGTTTAACTATATGATTATCTTTTCCGTGGCTGATTTGGCTGCAACTTCCATCAGATGAGGAACAGCTTGCTTCATGGTTCACTCCGAACATTAATATGTTGTCATTAACCGGATAATAACACTGCAAATCCATTAAACCCTCCTGGTTTTTCTGACGAAAACAAGAATACTTAGTGCTGTTGTTATTGTAGTTTAAAAGACTTTGAGGAGTTGAAATGGAAGCTTCAGATGTAGCAGATGGGGTGTAAATTAATGAGTTATTATAAAACTGAGACAAGCTCGGTAGAGATTGGAACTGAGATAACAATGGAGCTTGAAGATTGCTTGAAAATGGTGCAATTTTTGCTTGCTGTGAAGGAAGCAATCCCATTATCTTCTTCTTAAGTTTGGTGTTCCAGTAATTCTTGATATCATTATCAGTTCTTCCAGGTAACTGAGCAGCAATTATGGACCACCTGAAATAAATATTTGTGAACAATAAAAGATTTTCCGTGACAAGAAAGTTTCGAGGTTTTGCATAAAGAAGAGGTCACTTTAAAAGTATTCATCGGCAACCTAAAATTTGATATGCATGCATGAAACTGTCTAGAAATGGAAGATTTTCTTGACATTACGTGTAAAATGATCAGCACTTGGGTTCCCACAGACTCTGTGTGTGATATTTCCAAAACCAGGTATTTTTTTTCTTTCTTTTCATCTCTGGACTTATTATTTCTTTCCATATTCAGTTTGAAAATATTTTGGGCTACAGTCATTTGGCACAGGTAACATTTCAAGAAAATTTAGGGATTTGCTCAAAGTAGCTGGTACAAATTTTATCTTAAAAAAGCCAAGAAACACATAAATAAATTAATTATATATGATAAAAGGAGTAGATTTTCCCACCTGCTTCCGATACTGGCATAAAGGGTGCAAATGATTCTGTCTTCTTCATCAGAAAATTCACCATGTTTGATATTTGGTCTCAGATAATTGAGCCACCTTAATCTACAGCTCTTTCCACATCTCTTCAACCCTGATAATTAATTTTTCCCCAATTAATCAATCCATTAAAAATATCCTAAAGAAACAGAAGATGAAAAGAGAAATATAAGTAGTCGTGTATTTTCTAATTATAAACTAAGTACCAGCTTTCTGAGGCAAAGCAATCCAATTCCCAGCAGTTCCATATTTTCCTATGAATTCTCTAAGCTTAGCATCTTCTTCAGGTGACCATGGACCTTTCTTCACATTAGCTTTATCACAGCAAGGAGCCCTTCCCATTCCTCTCTCTTTCTCTTTTTTGAAGAGTAATATTAATTTTATGGATTGTCCGAGAAACTTGTCTCTTTACGTTTATTTATTGAGTTGGTGCAAAACAGTAAAAAGCCAGGACCATGAATAATTTCCTTGATGGACTAAACAAGTCAAAAAGGAGATATATGGGGTTCTTAATTAATTTTTTCTTCAGGAAAAACAGTTAATTTAGATTTCTCACTTTGTCAATTTTTTTTTTCTAATTTGTCAAAGTTTTTTTTTTATACTGTAATTTTGAGGGTTTTAGTACTATTTTACCTAAGTGTTGACATATTATCAATCTTCGATGTCACATCGATATTTTTCAGTGTCATATCAGTATTTTCCGATGACACATCGGCTTTCCGACGAAACGGGACCAAAACCAACAAAAATACAAAGTTACATAATAAACACAACTTTGACAAGTTAGATGACTAAATCATAAAATATTACCAGACTGAATTGATTATTTTCTCATAATTAACTTCATGCCTTGTCTATTCCTTGTATTTCAATATTCGGTTTGATTAAATTTAATTAATAAGCTTAAAATTGATTAGAATGTAGTTGAATTGGTTCGTTGTTAGTCTTGTGAATTAGTCAATTTGTTGGAAAAAAAAGAGTATATTAGACAGCTAGTTTTGATCATGAGTGTGTTATTTATATTCTCTCATTTTGAAACGCACTCTATGAATAAGGAAATATCACATATGTGGATGGAAGTATTTAATTTAATTTTAAAATTATAATAAAATGATTTATATAATTGAGATTTTGAAATACATTAATTTGGTTAGAAAAACAACTCAAAATTAAAATTGAAGAATTTGCAACCTACAAATTAAAATGATGTTAATTAAAATTACCTAAACAATTTAAATTATTTTGATAAAATAAATTTAAAACAACTAGTCTAAACAGCTAAATCACTTTGAAGAGATACATGGCGAATGAGCGAAATTAAACGTCTAATATAAATAAAACGTAATGATTTGGTCAAAATTGACAAAACTCATGATTGAACGTATTAACCGACTGTAGAAATAATAATAATAATAATAATAATAATAATAATAATAATAATAATAATAATAATAATAATAATAATAATTTATACTATTTATCAAGGAGAGATTTTAAAACTTAACTTTTGATGAATTGAATCATTTTCTTTTTTTTAAAAAAAAATTACCTCACACATTTGATTCTAATGTATATATAATTTTGTTCTTGAATTTAACTCTTTAAAAAAAAATTTATTGTATCTTATACATCAAATTAATATTTATTTAGTTTTTTATTTAGGATAATAGAGTATTCTAATTTTTATATTTCATAATTGTAGAAAAATATTCTTCCTAAATCACATGTAACATTTAATTTTTTAAATACCATAACTAAATCAAAACTTAAGAAACAAAATAAGTAAAATACATAATATTTTGTATTATATATATTAAAAATAAGACAAAAACCTGTATGAGACGGTCTCACGGATCAATATATTTTGTGAGATGGATTTCTTATTTGAGTCATCCATGAAAAAGTATTATTTTTTATGCTAAGAGTATTACTTTTTATTGTAAATATCGGTAGAGTTGACCCGTCTCATAGATAAAGATTCGTGAGACCGTCTCACAAAAGACCTACTTTAAAAATAATAATAGTACAACCCGCTATTTCATTTAAGTATATATTCATATTACAAAAATTTAATTAATATTGTTTTAGAAAATAAAATAAATTTTACTCTGTCTTTTTATTAAATTTGCTAGTTAGGACAAAACATGATGATAAGCAGAACGGTCTAAAAGGTAATTTGTCTATCGGAAAATAGAAAAATTATTATGATAGCTGAAAAGAAATACCTGCAGGTTCACTAGTACTGTTTAAGGGATATGATTTGTAAAAGTGACTGATCATGTTTTATACATGAATGACCCATCACTAATTAATTAATTCTGAGAGAATATTTATATTAATGATTTTTTGATCAGATTAATGACTTATCGATGCAGATTTTGATTTGTCACATGGCATGCAAATTAAAGGCAGCTAGCTGGCCACACCCCAAATATTAATTACCCAACATATATATATGTTTACCGGTCTATATACAACGATACATACTACACTAGCTACTACGCATTCTTCAATGCAAGGTTGTAGTGTGCATATATGGCTAAAATCGAATCTGTTATCTCATCTCAAAACTATCGATCGAAATCAAATTTGAGTTTAATTTGTTTGGTTGCTATTGAATTCGACCTTAAACTTGAGTCGGTTTAATGTAATTATCGAGTTGTTGAAAGTCGACCAACTTAATTTCTTTGAGCTAGCATTGAAAGAAACTTAGGCTAGATTATGCAATATAATCGAGCTCGATTTCATCTCTTGGTTCTTGAGTGAATACCGATTTCTTTTCTTGGTTCTTGAGTGAACTCCACGGTGTGATTCGTGAACGTAGAACTCCAACTCTCCACGGCTTATAGCGTGACTGGAGAACTCCAACTCTCATTCTTGAATATTGTCTAAAAAATTCTCGATTTTAGATAAGGAATAAGATTCATCTTAAATAAAAAAAAAAATATCGATAAATAAAAATTTCATAGATCAAAGAATTTAATACAAATTACACCGAATAATCCCAAGAAAATCAACAAAAGCATATAGTACTCAATACATAACATTGTCATCCCTCGGGCATACACAAGCCAACAAACATACAACTACACCTAGTTCAATAAACGAGTAGGCCGAAGTCGCGGGTAGTGCAAATAAAGACAGCGGGAGCAGCAAGACTTTAATCTTATGAAAAGTAACATCCACCAAGGGATTTATCCATCAAACATCAAATTATTATGAGCCTTCCAAATAGCATAGACATTAGTAGAGAAAGCAAACTATTAGAGTAGGTGTCTAACGAACCAACTTATAGCTTGTGCTTTATTTATTTTTATAATATTTTATGTTTTTATCTAATTATGACATTTACTTTATCTATATATCTATGCAAACTGTATAGATAAAGTTCTTAAATATACAATAGGTACCATGAGATCTGTTTCTCAACGTAAGATCATAAAACTAATTAGGAAGCGTACTGTATATTCTAAACTTGTTACTAATTGATTCAGCCACTTAAAATAAGGATAAAGATAGCTCGAGCTTGAACCTAGCATTTGTGATTTAAACTTAATGTTTCATTGGTAAGGACATGAAGATGTCTATTCATACGGATGAGTAATCATTTGATGATGCACTTAACAACTCTCTCTTGGACTTTTCAAATGGTTATTATTTATTGAGTAGAATAGTGTATAGCTATGGTTGTACACCATTAGTCTTTTGATATGGAAAACTTGTAGGCTCTACGTACTAGCATGTACTTTGATTCAATTACCGACTCCATTGAGAAGGTCATCAGGTGGCGAGGTTGGGCGTAGTTTCGAAATACGTAAGAGTCAACGCATTTGCGGGTATTCATCTGTAACGTCCGAAAAACCAACCTACGTAAATCACATGCATGCAAATTATTTTAATTGCTTAATTGTTTTATTTAATTGATTTTAAATGCTTAATTGATGCATATTATATTATTAAATGTATGATTGCATGATTATATGACATGATTTTATGAAATTGAAGGATTTTACCCGAACATTCGATAATAGGATAGGGAAAGGAGACCGGGGACAACCAAAACAAGAATAAATATTTTTCACTAAATATTTTCAAGGCTTATTAATATGATAAATTTTTCTAAAAATGATAGAGTTCGAATTATTTTACGAGACGAGCTCGATTTTACCCGAGAAGTCGGTTTTGGGCAAACGAGGAGATTTTAAAAGATAAAAAATATTATTTTTTGAAAACTAATTTTATAAACTTTTATTTATTAATTAAACAAGAGTTATTGGTCTCAATTTAACTAAATTGAGTAGGCTCAATTGCTCCTATACTTGGAAGCTCAAAACCTAATGTCACGCCCCAAGACCGAGGCGTAGGTGACATCCGGCATTGTTTATCAATTTATATGAAAACAATTAAGCATCGTAGCAAATAGCCAAAACCAGTATTTTTCATAAAACAAAATATTGTCTTTACAATGACAACAGAATAAACATTACATCAGAATTGTGGAAGCGAAATACAAAAGGAAAAATGTAATTTCTTGATCCTTGATCTTTCGATACGATCACCAGTCCCAAAACACCCCCTGCTCTTCATCATTCAATTGATCTTCATTCTTATCTGGAGAGGTGCAAGGGGTGAGTGTTTTGGGAAACACTCAGCAAGTGTGGGCCGATCGATTTTCACAAATACATATATAGAGGAAATTTTAAAGCATCTTTTAACATACTTTCAAAACTTATTACATTGACTTATCATAACCGGACCAAATCAAATTCGAAATATGAGACAAATTATAAGACAATTCAGATCAGATCAGAACAAACACAACACTGTTACTCATCTCATTTTCCATGGTCAAATTGTCCCCAATATGTTAGTGTTCTAAGGGGTGAGAGAAGAATACAGTTTTATTCCCACTGATGGGGGCCAGACAGAACTACAATCGTCGTCCCGCATCCAACTCGAATTGTAACAGTGTTTCACAGAATCAGATTTACCAAACAGAACTTATCAGAATTTAGACAGGAATTCAGCGGAATCAACGAACATCGAAACCAGAAAGAACATAACATACATGGATCGAGATTTTAAAAGAAAGATAGAATTTTTTGAAATGAATGGACACACACACACATGCATCTCATAATATATTTATACAAAGTTTAAATTTACAATAAAAGTACATAACAAAAACCCACTTACCGAAATTCGAAGGTGTAGTTCGAAATTTGGCGGACTTGAATGTACGAAACTTGCTGAATTTCGGACAGGTGTTGACCGAAATTTGTTAAGACTTTGCGACAATGTTAGAAACGATTCCTGCACAAAATCGTCGGCACGAGCTTTCCTTCTCCTTCATTGCTATTGGCGGCCGTGAGTGTGCTTCGCGGAGGGGGAGAAGCCAAATTTTTTGTTGCTTTTTGGGTGTTGTTTCTTCAGCATATTGAGGTGGTATTTATAGGTGAAGGATGACATTTTCCCCTCCCCATGGCCGTCCATCTTGTTGCCCAAGAAAGGTATTCAATGTGGTCAAAAATCTATCAAATCTCAAGAGTTACCTTGGTTTACCAAAGGGACAATTCTTGCACAATAAATTTGTCCAAGCCTCCTAGCTCTTCCCTTAGCTCCCTTTTTGGTTTTTTTAGGACAAGCTAGGTTGAGCTTCCATGAGCTATAATATTAAGTCCTTGAGCTGGGGTTTTTATCCTCCAGTGATGACTCTTCGATTGATGCGGTTTCTTATGGCGTGGATCCCTTTTTGAACTAATCTTCGAGCTTTTGAGCTACTTCTTCGAGCTGTGTTAGCTGAAAATTTAAGTTTATAATTGAGTTTTATAGTTAAGCTTAAAGTTTTGAGCTTAATTTTGAGTTTTATTTCTTACATGATCTTCTTCGGAAATTCCGGGTTTTCACATCCCACCCTTCTTATTGGAAGTTTCGTCTTCGAAACTAGGACCGACTCGATCTTTTAAAGAGATGAGGATATTGAGTGCGCATATTTTCTTCTAATTCTCAAGTTGCTTCTCGTTCAGTATGATTTGACCACTGTATTTTGACATATCGGATTGTTCGATGTCTCAACACTTGATCTTTGGTGTCTATTATTCGGATATGGACCTCTTCATATTTCAGTTCTTTGTTCAGGTTTCCTTCGGTCATTAGCGAAGCAACTTTAAGGATGTGATTCGGGTCTGGGACATATTTCCTTAGTTGTGAGACGTGGAAAACTTTTTGAATCCTGGACATGTCTGGTTGTAAAGTCAGTCGGTAGGCTAGGGTTCCCATTTTTTCCAGTATATCGAAGGGTCCGACATATCTTGGATTTAGTTTTCCGGACTTGCTGAATTGAACCACTCCTTTCATAGGTGAGACTTTTACATAAGCCTTTTCACCGCTCTCAAATTCCAACGGTCTTCGCTTTAAATCAGCCCAGCTCTTTTGTCGATCTTGAGCTGTTTTGAGTCTCTATCTGATTATGGCCACTTTGTCAATAGTTACTTGAACAAGCTCAGGTCCAGTGATTGTCTTTTCTCCTACTTCATCCCAGTACAGAGGTGACCTACACTTTCGGCCATACAATGCTTCATACAAAGCCATTTCGATGATACTATGATAGCTGTTATTATAGGAAAATTCTATCAGAGTTAACCGTTCGCTCCAATTTTCATGAAAATCTAGAGCACATGCTCTCAACATGTTCTCGAGAGTTTGAATTGTCCTTTCAGTTTGTCCATCAGTCTGTGGATGATAGGCCGTGCTGAGAGTTACTTTGGTTCTCATTGCTTTTTGAAAACTTCTCCAAAATCGTGATACAAATCCTGGGTCTCTGGCGGATAATATAATTGCCGAAACTCCGTGTAATCTCACTATATTGTCCAGGTTGTAATTCATTCGAACTGGTATGAAATGTTCCGATTTGGTTAGTATATTAATGATTACCCAAATTTCATCGTGACTTTGTCTTGATTTTGATAATCCTACTACGAAGTCCATGGGGTTGTTTTCCCACTTCCACTTTGGTATTTCTAATGGTTGTAAGAGTCCTCCAGGCAGTTGATGTTCCGCTTTGACTTATTGATAGGTTAAACACTAGGAAACAAAGACAACGTCTTTCTTCATTCCATTCCACTAGTAATTCTTCTTCAGGTCTCGGTACGTCTTGGTGCTTTCACTTCTTCTCGAATCCCATCGATGTCTGGTCATCCAGAGAACACCATTTTCATCAGCGTGGAATTCTTGGGTTTTTCCTTCTTGAATTTGTTTCTTAATCTTTGTGATAGAGAGATCTTGACTTTGTTTTAATTTGATTGATTCTCTAAGGCATGGTTGTGCTGATAGAGAAGATAAAATTACTTTCCCAATGTTCATTCGGCTCGAAGCATCTGCTACTTTATTTGCTTTATCCAGATGGTAATTGATTGATAAATCATAATCTTTCAGAAGTTCAATCTACCTTCTTTGCTTCATGTTTAGTCCCTTTTGGGTGAATATGTATTTGAGGCTCTGGTTGTAACGATCATGGGTCATTAGGCTGAACCAACTTGGGCCTCAGCCCATACCCATGCACCACTACTGATCATGGGTCGTTAGGCTGGTCCAGCATGGGCCCTCATGCACCGCCACTCATAGAATATCTCACCTCTAGAAAGTGGTTCCTTTCGCCTTCCCCAGCACTTGAACCCAGGACCTCAAGGCATAAGTACCTAGATTCTTAAAGTGTTGGTACCAGTCTCTTTTTTTTTTTGTAATGATCATTGGCTATTAGGCCGAACCAACATGGGCATCGACCCATACCCATACACTACTACTGATCATGGGTCGTTAAGATGGTCCATGTCCATGTCCATGCACCGCCACTCATGGAAAGTGGTTCCTTTCGCCTTCCTCAACACTTTAACCCAGGACCTCCATGCATAAGTACTTAGATTCTTAAAGTGTTGGTACCAGTCGTCTATTTTTGTAACGATCATGGGCCATTAGGCTGAACCAACATGGGCATCGACCCATACCCATGCACCACTATTGATCATGGGTCGTTAGGATGGTCCATCATGGGCCTCGGCCCATGCCCATGCACCGCCACTCATAGAATATCTCACTCTTGGAAAGTGGCTCCTTTCGCCTTCTCCAACACTTTAAGAATCTAGGTACATATGCCTGGAGGTTTCTATGAATGGCGGTGGCCCATGCTGGACCATCCTAACGACCCATGATCAGTAGTGGTGCATATGTTGGTTCTGTCTAATAGTCCATGATCGTTACACTGGTGATCAGTAAATGCTTCGCATTTTACCCCGTAAAGGTAATGTCTCCATATCTTTAGCGTAAATACGATTGCCGCAAACTCAAGATCATGAGTTGGGTAATTTTGCTCATAAAGTTTTAATTGCCTTGATGCATAGGCATTTACCTGACCTTCCTGCGTAAGCACACACCCTAATCCTCCATTTGAAGCGTCACTATATATCGTAAAGTTCTTGCCATCCTCGGGAAGGACTAGTACTGGTGTAGATGCAAGCTTTGCTTTAAAGGTTTCGAAACTTTTCTCACATGCTTCAATCCAAATGAATTTTGAATTCTTCTGAGTGAGTTTGGTGAGAGGAATGACTATCAAAGAAAATCCTTCCACAAATTTTCTATAATAGCCAGCTAAACCCAGAAAACTCTTTATTTCGGTTACAGCCTTTGGTCGAGGCCAGTTCATGATTGACTCTTCTTTCTTAGGGTCTACTGACACTCCTACTTCAGAGATTACATGTCCTAAGAAAGCAACACTTTTTAGCCAAAATTCACATTTCTTGAATTTGGCATAGCCTTTTCACGCAGTGTCTGCCAGGTGAAACGCAGATGTTTTCGATGGTCTTCCTCGCTTGGCGAGTATACAAGGATATCATATATGAAAACTACCACAAACTTATCAAGGTATGGCTTGAATACTCAGTTCATAAGGTCCATGAATGCTGCAGGAGCATTTGTTAGACCAAAAGGCATTACCGTGAATTCGTAGTGTCCATATCTTGTCCTAAAAGCTGTTTTAGGGATATCCTCTGCTTTGACTTTCAGCTGATGGTAACCCGATCTTAGATCGAGTTTTGAGAAAATTTTGGCTCCTTTTAGCTAATCGAAAAGATCATCTATTCTTGGGAGAGGGTACTTATTTTTTATTGTGATCTTATTCAACTCCCTATAGCCAATGCATAGTCTCATGCTTCCGTCTTCTTTCTTTACGAACAAAACTGAGGCTCCCCACAGGGATGCACTAGGTCGGTTTTTGAAGGTTTGTTGTGCATACTCATAAATTGTTAGCAAGGAATCAGGTAGAGACTTAATTGAGATCATCAGATTTTTTGTTTATATTTGTGTAAACTCACATCGATATAATTATTATGTTTCATAACCATGGTGATTGGTGATTTTGTTTATATTATTTTGCATAAGCAACAATCGTAATTAGAATATTATAACCTTGGTGGTTTCGTATGCACTAATTCAAACTAACAATTCATAATTTTATTAAAATATGTTTATTGATATAAGTAAGTAGTATTAAAAAATTGATACATTAAAAATTAAATAAAACAGAACAAATGTTAAATCAACTTTTAAAAGAAATAATAAATAATTAAACAAATGAATCATGAAAATGGAACATGTGTGTTCATAGAAAAAAGATATTTTAGGATTTTTTTAATTATATATAAGACATAATACAAAATGTATAGTAACAAATGTCATTTTTAAAATTATGACTTTGAAATAGACTAGAATAATCAATTTTCCTAATTTAAATTGTCAACTTCGAAAATTTTGTAATGAGCCCCACACAATTCTTTAATATTACCAAAATTTTGTAATGAGCCCATTTCAATGCACAATTCTTTAATATTACTCTGTTTCAAAAAGGAAAAAAAAGGTTAATGTTACTTCTATGCATTTTTGCAGCCTTTATAAGAAATAAAAGTAAACCAAAGGCATGAAAGAAAAAATGAATCCATAAGGAAGTATCTGCTGCATTCAATAAAAGACCGTCATCCATTCTTTCCTTGCGCCTGTTTTCGACTAAGCCTATAAGTTTTACTGGTACAAAAGGACCAATTTTAAGGGATTATGACTTATAAATCATGTCTAGTTCATATCATATAGGGGCTAGGTGGCCATTTGCCTTCGCCGAAAGGCTGTTGCTCTGCATCCACCTTCGAAGCATTTCTACAGATGTTTTCGGTTGATCCATTGGGACCATATGACCAGCATCGTGCACTTTTAGGAATGTAAGTGGTCCATGACCTTTCTGTAAACCGGCCTCAACCCCATCGACAGTGAATGGGACTGTTCGAGTTGCTACAAATTCCTTCTGTCCACTCCATTCCATGGCATGAACCCATCTTGAATTCCCTGTCCACATCAAAAAGAAAAAGATGAATCTTTATAGGATGAATAAAGTATTTTGATGAGGGGCATGTTGCGCTGTTCCGAAAAATTCACACCTAGCCAGTTGCATATGAGATCATATTCACCAGCATAAACCAGTAATTTGACTCCATCCTCCAAAAGAGCAGGAATTCCAACTTCAAGATTTCTCATCCAGTCATTCACCATAGCTTCATATACCGTTGAACTACATGACACGAAATCTATTTCCCCGACACCGAGATCGTCTCTAACCGATTGCAGATTAAGAAAATTCTCCATGTTCGAGAAATCGTAGCACAAGTCACCCACACATTTCTTTCTTATATCATAATACTGCATTCCAAACAAGGGAAATGTTAATTTCTTGTTGTTATCGTAGCACAAATCACCCACACAATTCTTTCTTATATCATAGTTCAGCATTATTCCAAATAAGGGAAATGTTATTTCTTGTGGTTATATGCCATTTCTTGAATTTTCATTCTTTGTGCTATGACACAAAGTAACTGTTAGTAAATGCATTTTACTTACATTTCTACCGCCAGAAATGCTCACAATTCTGTTGAAAATGTTGTTGCAAGCCATGTAGGCTGACACACACGAAGAGTCATCATCAGCACCTACAAGAAGTAGAACAAAATGAAAAAAGGAAACTGAAGGCTATATCATATAATTTTTAGCAGACTAAAAATCTAATTTGAACTGTTGAATGAAGAATTACCACAAAGTTTTATTGCTTGTACGCATCGTAAAACGGAATTGCTCATGCTTTTGTAATCAGACTGTGTGATCAATTTCATGTCCAAAGCATAATCAGGGTAAGCTTTGTATTGTATCTCTGGGTTTGTAAGCCCATTTCCAATGGCAAACCCCTGAAACACACGAGGAAATTTCTCATGAAGCAGGACAAAAAATGCAATCTGAAGACAAGAAGAGGCAGGAACATATCCAGCAAAATACCTTTAAGTTAATACGAAGTCCTTCTTTGTTTTTGTTTCCTTGATGAACCCGAGCTGCAAAAGCAGGAATATAATGTCCAGCATATGATTCTCCAGTAATGTAAAAGTCGTTCTCTGCATACTGAGGATGTTCCTTGAAGAAGGCCTAACAGAGATATAAACTGCGATTATCATAATCTGGAGACCACATTGATGAATTGTTATTATGATATACGGAATTATAGAAGTTAATATACCTGCAAGAAATCATATAAATCATTACTAACACCTTCCTCATCGTGCCTAAGGTCATCATCGTCGGAACTATAGCTAAAACCTGTTCCTGTTGGCTGGTCCACATATATAAGATTTGATACCTGCATTGAAATATGGTTACAAATATGAATCAGCAATCAGCCGACAAGAAGTTGTACCATAAAACTTGAAACTTGTACTGTTTAAAAAATTATACAGAGTATGGACATGCTTTAAGTTGTGAAACTGAAAGGAGGGGGGTTGATTTGGTTAGATAAATTTTCGTCAAAAGTACCCTTCGACAGCAAACGTATTGCCATTTGAAAAAAATAGCATTAGTTTACCGTATCCCATCCAAAATCATTCCATGCTAAGGACAAGTTCCCCGTAATGTGGAAAGGGCCATTTTCATAAAACAAAGCCAGTTCACTACTGCAACCTGGTCCCCCAGTAAGCCATATAACTACAGGATCCTTTCTATTATTCCTTGATTCGAAGAAAAAGTAGAACATCCTGCGAACACCATTTCAAGAATCTAAGCAAAAGTGTCACATAACAATCAAATGAGAAAAGAAGATCCAAACAAACTTGTGCACCCATAGATATCCAATTTTCAAACATGATTGCAACGAGTATTTTGTTCGAACTTGTGCGGGCACGCATGACCAGAAGGCCTTCTGCTCCCTAATACTATTACATTAATGCGTTATTTTTTGGCATTTATGACAACAAACCGTACGATGTATTAAACACATGAATACATGCATGTAAAAGATCAATAATGGCAGATAGGCGTGGTCCTCTTCTTCATGGGTGTACAAGATTTTATCAGCAAACTTGTGAAGTGTGTTCACCGTTATTGCAGCATGCTTATTTCGAATATAGTTTCCATGGTAATTTCGAACAAATTTGTTAATGATTTGGCATTTAAATACACTTTTATTAATTTTTAATTAATTAAAACACAAAACGTATCAGTTAAATTTGCATTAACATCCAAGAAAATGCTCTAATAATTTAAAATTCGAAATTATGTCCATCGATTACTTCATTTCATAAGAGCATTAAATCAAATTACAAAATTTTCCCAACCCATGCATGAAAAATTCAGTGGCCACAATTTTCTAAAATGTAAACTCCAAATGGACTAAATTTATGACTCACATACATGGAAACTGAACAAATTAAATTAAACTCAGTTGTTCAAGAAAATAATCTCATCATACCTCGCATCCTTAGTGTGTGGAAGCCTATAATAACCAGCATGATGGCCCAAATCCTTGACAGAAGCCCCGGTATCCCCAACAAACGGGAACTTAATCTCTCTCTCAATAATTCTCGATTCACCAAATATAAACTCTTCCCCGACATGCCTATTCACGCCACGCTTCGGAGACAATCCGAAGGATTTAATAAGCATCTCCGCCTCAGTCCTCGGGAATCTCAGACTGGAAACATGACTGCCATCATCAATTTCTGCTAAAGAAACCGTTGCAGCGAAGAGTAAAACAAGAAATGATGAAACTGCAAAAGGGGAAATCGGGGCCATTTTTATCTCTGATTCCTACTGCTGTTGGTGAAAGATGGAAAAGTGCGAAGGGGTTATTTATACAGACATGAGGATGAAGATTCGTGGGCGACGATTCGGGTGGAGTAAGGAATGTGCATTGTATGCGTGTTCCTCTGTTCTCTCTCTCTCTCACACACCAACCGGCGTTTGGGAGAAAATGGGAAAGCTTTAACGGTCTCTTTCTCTTATAAAAAGATTTCAAACCAAAGTAAAAATAGTTTTATCTATATAAAATAAACTGAAATTTTACAGGCTTTGAATGATTGAATTTTAGGGAAATTGGCCTTCAATCCTCGGCCGTCGATTTTTTTTGTGTTCAGTCTCTGGGTACTTTTTTAGTACCACATTTCCACATGAAGTGTACCACATTTTGTATGACATAGTACCACAATTTTGTGGGTAGGAGTGAACCCAAAAAAATATTTTGATTAGGGATTTTTCACCAACTTCCCTTGAATTTTTACCAAATATCAATTTCGCATGAAAAAAATGTGTAATAATTTAGATCAAAAAAGTGAGATGAAATAACGGAGATATACAGATGAATTCCGCATCATTAAAACTGCATTTGTGTTCATTGTATCTAATAATATCATGATTCAAATTCTTGTAATATTAATATCCCTCTCTCAAATTCAAATGTCGCCTTTCTTTTCTTTTTTCTTTTTCATATATATGTTATTTAGTTTCCAATATTAGTTTATCTTATTAAAAAATTCATTAAATAAAGGTAAAACGATAAATTTCTTGGTAAAATTTATTTTATCAATAATTTTCTTAGTCTATGTGAAAACACGTACAAGTCTAAATATAGAGAACTAATGGATTATTATATTCAGTCGTTTTTAGATAAATTTGATCATATCGAGTCAAATTATAGATAATATATTTTCTTTTTTTGTTCTCGGTGTTTAACTTATTTTGGTTCGCCATATTGTTAAAATTGAATTTCAGTTTTGTATTTTTTATTTTTGGACACCTTTTTTTTATTATTTTTTTGCGCAATTTTAGTTCTTTTTCATGTGAATGTTTATGTGACACATGTCGTCAGCTCCATGTGAGAAAAATAAAGGTTGGAGTTGAAAAAATAATGATAATAATACTAATAAAGATAGTTGACTAAAACTGGAATTTGACATAATATATAAACAAGATAAACTTTACGTAAGGTGCATAAATAGATGAGCCAAAACTTTTTTTCATTGGAAAATTTTCACATTGTTTAAAACATTAATTCAAAATAAATTAATTTAAATTTTTATTTATTTTTAAATTAAAAATTTTAAATTCTTGTAATATTAATATTGTAACTAAATAGCATATGTTTATTCAAAACTTTATATGTAAGCTTCTTACATATTAGTCATGGCTTTGGTCTCTTGTTTCAATTTTTCCTAAACAAAGTACCCATTTTTTAGTAGGTCTCTTGTGAAACGGTCTCACGAATATTTACCTGTGAGACGGGTCAACTCTACCAATATTCACAATAAAAAATAATACTTTTAGCATAAAAAAATATTATTTTTTCATGGATAACCCAAATAAGAGATCTGTTTCACAAAATACGACCCGTGAGATCGTCTCACACAAGTTTTTGCCCCTATTTTTATATTATATAATTGAAGTAAAATATTCTCGTCAAAATTATTGGAATAGCTACTTATTTTTAAAGTAAGAAAAATATATGATTAAAAGTAAAAATTTTGCTTCCTAGTTTTGCTAAGATTTTAAGCATTAATTAAGGACCTAATTCCGAAATTCTTGTACAATATGATATAAGCTAGGTTCGTTGAAAGATAGTAAAAAAAAGATTAACAATGTAATGTTTCTTCAACGCAAAATACATGTGAAGTTGTTGCTCGTAAGTTACAAGGCATGATGGAAGATATATTACAAATTTATAATAGCGTGGAAGCAAGTTTTTCTTTTTTCTTCTTTTTTTTTTTTTGGCAGTGGTAAAGCAATAGAAACATCAGATTTAAGATTTATACATTATTTTTCATTAAAAAAAGGGTTTTATGTGCTTAAAAATGTTATTTTAGTATCATTAGAGCTTGTTTTGATTTATTTTTTTTCAAAAAATTTAGATATAATTATTTGATTATGTATGTTATTTAGATTTTAAACTTTTATAAATATATTTTTTATTATTTATATTCATATTTAAGATATTTAGAATTCAAAATATATTATTTATTATGTTATATTATATTATTATTTTATTTAATATAACAGTTTTTCAGTCCGGTCGACCGGTTGAATCGTTTATATAAATTAGGCTAGTTCGATCACCAATACGTTATAACAACATTGGATTCAAAATAGAATAAGGATATAAAATTAATAATGTCTCCTGTTAGTCACAACCTGACATAACAACATTAATAAAATAAAGTAAAATTCCAGAAAATTTGAAATATAAATTTCAACATAATAAAATTTGTAGGAACAAACACTTGTCGATTTGTCAAAAGTTATAGTTAGTGGTAACAAAATAATTCAAATATTTTAAATCATATGACAGGTCAAACACCACATTTCGATTGTACTATTTAATAAGGAAAGTCAGTGCACCAGAGAAAATTAAAATTAAATTATATGAAAAACTTTTTGCTAGAAATAGGGATTTATATTTTTGTTAGGATATGTTCGGCAAGCCAGTTGTCGCTTGAAATTTATTATTAACTTTTTTGTTAATTATTTTTAATATAATTTACATTTTTTTGGAATTTTTTTATTTTTATTTTTTTACCCTACGAGTGCTGCATGGATAGAAGACCTTGAAATTTACTCGATTCACGTGATTGCAAATCTTGTTTCATGAATCAAAGATGAACTGCTACATGTTCTCATTACTGCTTCTGATACCAAAGAGTTCGGGATATAAAATGGAAAAATGACCTGTTATTCAGACAGAGAAAGTCTGAAATTTATTCAGATAATTAAAGAACGAAATATTTTTTTGTCATTTGATTTAAAATTCAAGGCAACACATGAAACGTCCACTACTCGTCTTTTTACAAATATATTAGAAATTTTTTTTTCTTCCTAACTCCTAGTCTCGGCCGAAATTCCTAAATACGTGCATAAAATATTTTGACATCATTTTAAAATAAAATATACCAACTATAATCAAAATTTCAAAAGAATGTAACTTGCAACATAAATTCGTCACTCGTTTACCAAACCTAAACTTAACATTTTTCAAAATCAACCTAACTCTAATATCATCTCAAAAACCACTCAAAACATATAAAGTAATACATTTTTTTATCATTATTTTAAACGTAAATCATAATGCGAAAAATCTAGCGCTGGTCCTCGGGTTGTATGCACCTTCAGTCCAGCAAGATCAATCATCAAAACCTCCATCAACATTAATATCATGCTCACCTGCATCCATCACAACTAGTGAGTCTAAAGACTCAGCAAATCATAATCTTTATAACAAGTAATACATATATCATCGCATGCAACAGTGAAAATACATTTACTTAAAATAACTTTTCATGAACATAAACATTTTTTCTTGCATCATTTCACATCATGTATCATTTCATCAAAAACATTTTTCTTTTATTGAATTTAAATCGTTAATTGTGACTTTCGTTTCATCAAAAGGTCGATGGATCCATCTACATGTAACGACAGTAATGGGCGACGGGGACATCAACGACATTCTCAACCGTCAACTGATCATTGGCCTATCATCATCCTATGGAAATACGGTCGTCGCGCTCCCTCTGGGGCCTTCTCCCATAGACGGGCTCCCTCTGGAGTCTTCTCCCATAAATGGCCTCCCTCTGGGCCTTCTCCCGTAAATGGGCTCTCTGGGGATTTTTCCCTAACGATATCCCCAATCATATCATCATAATAGTCACAATTACTTCACCTCCTTCAACGTTTCATAATTTCATCACTTTATAAAAATTATTTTTCTTTTAAACCAAGCATGCAACATATCTTTTAGCTTTAAAATTTTATCATAAAATTCTTTAAACATTTAAAATATGCATTTTATCATATATTATAGCATTCAGGGCACTGCCATGACGTTTAATATTTTACAGGTGTAAAATGACAATTTTACGCCTAAACAAAAAATTTCTCGATTTTGACTTTTTCTTGCTTTCATTGACTCTAGACCATCCCAAATAATTATTTAAGTTTAAATTAAATTTCTCATATTTTTATTTAGCTTAAATCCGAGGCTTTCTATATATTTCTTAATTATAAATTCGTAGGGCGTTTAATTCCCGAATAAATTCCAAACTTTATTATTAAATCCTCGATTTTTAAACACAGACCTTTTATTACCTATTTTACCCTTGTGAACCATGAACCACCCTCTGGACCCATGGTTTAACCCCTAACCAATTACACCCATTAATTCAAACCCTTATGTTACCCATCGAGTCATATTGTGATTCCTTCGAGCCAAGCCCGAGCCACCCTGGACCCCTAGGACTCAACCCTAGCCCATGTCGAAGCCACCTGTACAAGACAAGTGTTGCGGCCGAGATGCCCTACAACCCTAGGATTCTTGGTAACTCGGCTATGACTCCTACCCTCGAGCCACCAATGAGCCCTCACCCTCTGGACACTCATAGGTCCTTGACAGACCTAGCCTAGCCTAGCCCTGACCAACCTAGCCGAGCCACGATCCCTTGCGCACAGCTGCACTCTCGCGTTTTGGCTCGGAAAGCTAGGACTCCTTCCCAGCCGCCGTGCTCGAGTCCTAGCATGGCTAAGACTCTTCCTCACACTTAACCACGTCCAGGACCAGCCCTGGCCGAGCCATGAAATGGTTACCCCAAAATAACCGAACCCTTTTCATCAAATCATGCATTATTTCGTTCAAGCTTGGTTCCTAGTGTGTGCAGCCTTTAACCATGCGTTCTATTGCCCTTAAACTCGTGGAAAAGCATCACTCTTTGATCCCCTATCATGGCAGCCCCTTCATGCAATAATAACGTGAGTTTTGGAACATAAAAATATACATTATTCATCTGTCTATGCAAAATAACGAAAATATTCATATATCAATCATGTTTTTCATGCAAACAATAATCAAACACATATTAGGATGTGATACATGAGAAAAGAAATATTTATGGCGTGCCTTTGCGTATATTACGCGCGAAAACGAAGCGACGATGCGAAGAACGACGACATAGACTCCTAGGACTGAAACCCTTGTGAAAACCGAAGCCTTCCTCTTCAAAGATACGTGTGTGCGTGAGTTGTTGCTGGTGGAAAAGAGTCCTTTTTGTGTTTGAGGGGTGGGGCGTGTGTTTTAAAATTAATGGGAAGGGTTTTAGGCTTTTATTTTAGTAAATACATAGGTGTGCAAGCTAGGGCCATTAGTCTAGTATAATAGGCTCATTAGTGCATTTTTAAAATATTTTGTATAAGAAAGTTCGTGAAAATATTAGCCGAGTTGTCAAAAAGTTCGTGTTTTCGTCGAAAATCGAATACCGTTAAAAATTACGTATCGACGTATAAAATCACCTCAAAACCCCTTATTTTCAAAAATATCATAGAGCATCAACCTTATTTTAAGTAATTAAAAACAATTATTTAATAAAAATATTTTCTGTTTTCAGTCATCGGTCTCCGTTCCTCGATCGCGCATTCAAGTAGAAAACTACTTTAAAACCATATAAACATATCAACATAATCAATTTAAGCAATTAAAATCATTTAATTAGATATTACCCATTTTTCCTAGATTCGCATGTAGTTGGATTACGTCGTTTTAATTTTGGACCTTACAACACACATGATTGATCTCTTGTAAGATTCAAAATCACCATGGTATAGTGATTTCCACTACGGACACACTCAACAAAAATATTTTTTAATTTATTTTATTTTATTTTTATTTTGTTTCTGTTAGAGTAGTTGTCCAGCGAACGAACCTGTGGTGTAGACTTTATTGACTTTTATATAAAAATAAAAATAAAAAATAATTTTATTTTATAATATTTTATGGTTATATTTAATTGTGGCATTTAATTTATCTGTACACATACAAACTGTATAGATAAAAGCCCTTGAATATAAAAAAAAAAATATCATAAGGTCTGTCTCGCAACATAAGACCATGAAACTCATTAGGAAGTGTATCGTATATTTTAAACAGGTTCCTAGTTGAATCAACCACCTAAAATAAAGATAAATGTTGTTTGAGCTTGAGACTAACATCTATGATGTAGACGTCATGTTTCATTAGTAACGATAAAGAGATGTCCGTTCATACAAATAAGTAATCATTTGATGATGCACTGAACAACCCTCCATAGAATTTCTAAGTGATTATCACTTATCGAGTAAAAAAGTCTGCAGTTATAGTTGAATACCATTAGTCATTTGACCCGACACAACATGGAGGTTCTGCATACTAGTACTGCTCTTTGAATTGTTTATCAACTCCATTGATGGTCATCAAGTGGCAAAGTTATGTGTAATTTCGAAATGCGCATGAGCCGATGTAATGTAATCGGGGATTCGTTGTTTGCCTATGAGTAAAGATATTCTATGTGATCAGACGAGTTAATAGTACAATGAGTCTCTGGCCAGAGAAAGACATTTACTTTAGGGAAATGTGTTTTCCTAATTGTACATACCATATCACTATTATTGCTCAAAGATACATCACATCGTTAACGAATTCATTTGCAACTCTCGATATACCATAGTTGCAAATTCGATCGGGTTATATAAATTGAAGAGACCCTACTGTATGCTAATCATAACTTAAGATTATTCCAAACACTATCAGTGATACATGTAGGATCAAAGTGAGATGCTATTAGACGCTCTGTAGTGCCCGAAAACCAATACACGTAAAACCCATGCATGATTTAATTTGTTAACTTATTTAATTAATTTGAAATGAGTTAAATGGTGCATGTTACATGATTTAATTGATGCTAAATGTTTATATGTTTATTTTTATGCAAATTAAAGTGTTTTCTCGAGTTTTAGCTTTTTAGGAGAATATTCGATGCGGGATCGTGGAAAGGAGATCAGAGACGATGTAGGTGATTTAATAAAATGTTATATTTTTATTTTAATCCAAGAAAATTTGTTATTTTAACTGATTTATGAATTTTATTATTTTAAGCTCAAAGTTAATTTATTAGATGAATTAAAATATTTTAAGCATTTTATTTTCAATTTTCGAAAATTAGGAGTTAATTCTTTAACTTATGATTTATTATTTTATAAATTTTGTGGGCTTAATTATTTAGGTAAATTAGTAGTTTAGCCATTTAATTAATTTAATTAAAAGTTAACAAAAAGAAGAAGTAGTGAGCTTTTAAACTCACGCACACACACAAACACACACACTCACACTTTTACACACACTAAAAAACGTGAAAAGCTAGGGTTCTAAGCTCTTCTTTCAGCAGCCACCATCTCAGCCTCTTCCTTGAAAATTTATGAAGATTCACATTCATTTTCTAGCAAGAAAACGTGCAACAAGCGTCTCCCGGTCATCCCCCGTAATCCACTGCGTCGGTATTCGTTATCTTCGTGCGTTTTAACGCAAAGGCATGTATAAAATTTTCTTTTTATGCATCGATCTCATCATAATATGTATTTTTATGTATATTGTGCATGAAAATTCGTTCGTTATGTGAAAAGTTTGATGGGTTATGATTTAAACGATTTCTGAAAATTTTGAGTCACAAAACCCACCATTTGCTGTCATTTCGATTTCTACGGTTTATAGGTCCATTTTCTGGAATTGTCTTCAACATATGATTTGTATTACTCTGTAATACCTTTGATTTGATAGCAAATTCATAATTTTTTGATGAGAAACGAGGGAGATATTATTTTTATCGTAAAATCGCACAAGTTGTGAAATTTCTGTGTCACAAAACATGTGACTCTCTGTTATTTCGAATTCTACGACTTATATGTTGGTTTGCTAGAAATGTTTTCAACATATGATTTGTAGAACTTTGTGTTATCTTCATTTTGATAGCAAATTCGTAATTTTCTAATACGAAACGAGAGAAATATGATTTTTATCGTAAAACTGTACAAGCTGTGAAATTTCTAAGTCACAAAACCTGTCACCCTCTGTTATTTTTAATTCCGTGATTTATAGATTGGTTTTCTGGAAATGTTTTCAACATGATTTGTAGTACTCTGTGTTATCTTTGATTCGATAGCAAATTCGTAATTTTTTTGATAAGAAACGAGGGAGATATGATTTTTATCGAAAAACCAAACAAGATGTGAAATTTCTGTATCACAAAACCCGTCACCCTCTGTTATTTCGAGTTATGTGACTTATAAGATGGTTGGCTGGAAATGTTTTCAACATATTATTTGTAGAAATTTATGTTATCTTCGATTCAATAGCAAATTTGTAATTTTTTGATAAGAAACGAGGGAGATATGATTTTTATCGTAAAATCGAACAAGCAGTGAAATTTCTATGTCACAAACACGTCACCCTTTGTTATTTTGAATTCTGCGACTTATAGGTTGGTTTTCTGAAAATTGTTTTCAACATAAGATTTGTAGTACTCTGTGTTATCTTCAATTCGATAGTAAATTTGTAATTTTCTGATAAGAAATGAGAGAGATATGATTTTTATCGTAAAACCGCTCAAGCTGTCAAAATTTGTTCATGTTCTTCACGTTTTCTCATGTTTTGGTTTCAGGCTTCGTTGGGATATGCAGGATCTTTGCTGCTGTGGTTGGGGCAGCATGTACAGAACGTTCCAACGAAGCCCTCGATGTTTTTAAGTATGATCGACGTGCAAAAATATTTTATTTTGGATGTATGTGATTTGTCTTGTGGCCACCCGGTAAAGCATGACTGGAGATTTATGATTATGGTATTGGAAAGCGATAAAGCATGACTGGGGATCTTTCCACCCGGTAAAGTATGACTGGGGATTTATGTATGTGGGATTGGACATCTGGTCGAAAGGATGTGGTGATTCCTTCCAGCCCAGTGATGTGGTTTAGTCTGTGTTACAGGCCACTGGCATTGAACATATTTCTACGCAAAATTAAGTATGGTTATGCATTTTATGATGAAAGCACTTTTATCAAGATGTTTATGCAGTTATGGCATGTTTATGTTTTTGTATGCTCAGCTTTTATTTCGTGCACGTTACTTTCAAATGCATGTGATTTTATCAAGTACTATTTGCTATTCATGGTTTATGCTTGTTGAGTCTTTAGGCTCACTAGACTTGATCGATGCAGATGTTGATGCTTCTGAGGAGACAAGATGTGTTGACCAGTGAGCTTTCTCGGACTGTGTGCAGTGCAAAACCGAGGACCGCTATTGTTATGAAATGATNGACTAAACGTGAATCAAAACTTAAACATGCATATAACGAAATCATATTTTTGATGCTCCCAACATAAAAATTTAAAACTTACAGGCTTGAGGTGTGACTTCATGACTTCTCGCAACCGACAGTAGGCATAACCCTTCACAAGAACACTACTATGATACCAACTTTAATATCACGTAATAAAATAACTAATAATACTTTAAAATTTGCGGAAAATAAAATTTTTTCTTATTTAAATAGTTAACTTTCGCCTTCTGAATTTAAATAAGATGGTCGACTAAATATTTGAAAATAATCCAATTACAAAATATTTTCATGGCATTAAAAAAATATCATTCATCAATACTGTAAAAACGTTATCCAAAACGAGCATTTGAAAATACTTGTTTGTCAACAAAACTTTGAATAAATAAAAATCAGAGTAAAAAGTTTAACGTGCATAAAATNGTGCAGATGCTTGCTGGAATGACTCACTTCTTCGCACAGTTTGCGGAGAATAATGCTGGTATGGACACGGGTATGAGGACTAGGCCAGAAGCAGTGTATGAGCGCTCCGGAGGATGGACCCCAAGGAATTTTCAGGGACGACTGACCCGTTGGTAGCTGAGGGATGGATTAAGTCCATTGAGGTGATCTTTACCTTCATGGAACTGGAAGATGCAGATAGGTTCAGGTGTGCTACTTATTAGTTATAAGGAGATACCAGACTGTGGTGGGAGAGTGCATATGTTGCAGTGAATTTGCATTTATGTACGCTGTTAATAACCTATGCAATTATATTGGTATTACACAACACAACACGAGAGAGAGTGTGAAACCCCAAACCCCCATCTCTTAACCCTTCCCCTCCTCCAATCAGTGTTATGAGTCCCGACTCCAACCACCGCTACGTGCTGTCCGGCCACCGGAGATTGGAGCGCAGTAGCCAGCAACCTTGTTCCCCTAACCTTGCGCCACCTTCCCTGCCTCAGAATGGAAGAACTAGCGCGAGTGGGAACCCTGTTTCATTCTTTTTCCGTGCGCGAGTTTTTCCTCCGTTTTCGGTGAGTGTGTCTCTTGATTTCTTTGTTATTTAGTGGTTTGTTGTTGAGAAGTCGAAGCCCTAATGTGTTCCCTGTTATCCCTGCGAAATAGTATATAAATTTCTTTGTTAATATTTTTGTTGTTGCATAAGCTCCATTGTCTGCATGCCAAGAGGATTTGACAGGAAGAGCAGTAGGCTGAGTAGTTTGTTTCATGAATTGCATAAACAAGACTCATTGTATAGGTTATATAAATTGCATAAACAAGACCCACTGTTATATAGTAATCCATTGTCTCTTGTGATACATGGTCTTGAATTACCTTATATCTACAAGTTTCGCTGTCAAGCTTAATTTTTGTTGTTGCATAAGCTCCATTGTCTGCATGCCCAGAGGATTTGACGGGAGTAGCAGTAGGCTGAGTAGTTTGATTCATGAATTGCATAAACAAGACCCAACCTCTTTTCTTCCATAGAAAGAAAAATTTTCCCTAAGATTCTAAATATGTTGAGACTTATAAAATGCATATAGAGAAATTATAACTTTAAAATGTGTTCTTGAGGATTTTATGTTTTCAGTATAATTATTTAAAACCGAAAAAACAGAGTAACTAAAAACAAAGGACTATTATATGAACCCAAATATAACTTTCATGTGCCTTTTCAAAATACGATTAACCTCCAATGCATTCAGTGTACTAGCATCAGCATAGAATGGTGCAAGATGCCTTACAACTGTCAATGGTCAAGATCTAGTTGAAATTGTTTAGAAAAATGCCAACTTGAAAGTATCTTTTTTCTGTTAACTGTTTAGAGAACATTTGAGTGAAAGTCCTGAGTTCGTAATTCTTTCTCGAGACTGAAAATGTGTTTGAATGAATAATATGCAGTTTTGTATTTCATTTGATGATATCATATGACACTAGTTTTTAGAAAAATTAACCTATTAAATTCGTTATTGGTTTTGGTCAAGGTGGATTTGAATGAGGAACCGTTGAGTCTATATGTATGATGCAAGTAGAGATAATCCCAAATCCCAATAGATACCTTTTTCATCATGGTTTGACTATCAAAGGGTGTTAATAATTGCTTATGTGGGTTACAAAGAGCATTATGATAATGCCACAACCGCAGAAGTAACGTCCTCTACTAATTTTTTTTTATATTATAAAGCATAAACTCAAAAATTAATCATTAAAACCAGTTAACCTTTTCATAAATCAAAATAATTTAACATTTAAAATATCAAGTACAAAAAAATCCCTAAATTCTCAACCAAAAAAATATGTGAGTTCTTTTTTCTATTATTCCAATAGAATTAGTTCAAACAATCATGGGATTCTATGGTCAATTAGCATACCACTTCTATGAATAACGCGTAATGCTCCGTCGTTCGTTCTTTTTTCTATTATACATGATAAAAAAAATATAAGTAAAATTTAGGTTATCTTATTTTTATATATGATTTTTATATAATGATGTATCAATAAGTTTTTTGTATTTAAGTTTTTTTTATTTGTTATGTGGTTTTCTCTTATAAAAATATTGTGAATATTTTGGGAAAGAAAAGTTGGGATAACATCTGACACCTAAGTAATTATATCATATAAATTAAATTATCATCGTGTATATGTGTGTATGTGTGTGTGTATTGATAAAATCTCATAATTATTTCATGCAAATGAAAAAGGTTTGTTCATGAGATGGATAAGGAATGGATGCATCTGCCTTCTAGGCTTGTACCCGAGTATGAAGAAGAGGTAAAAAAATTTATAGCACAAGCTAGGAACTATGCAAAAACATGTGAAGTAATCTTATGTCCTTGCAAGCGTTGTAAAAATAAGAAGTATATGAAATTTGATCAAGTTTACGACCACTTAATTATTAAGGGGTTCGGTCCTTCTTACACTATTTGGGTCTTTCATGGTGAAACTTATAACTCACAATCTCAAGTTGAAGGTAGTTCAGGAGGAGTTCAAAAAGAAGATGAAAGTAGAGAGGCATATCACTTATATAAGGATGTTTTTTTTCCGGAAGAAGAGGTTGGAAACACTATATCTGAGACAAAGGGTTATGAGTTTGATGATTTATTAAAAGATGCGGAAACTCCTCTCTTCTCTGGTTGTACATCTTACACAAAGTTGTCGGCAGTCGTCACACTATACAATTACAAGTATAATAATTGTCACACAGACAATAGTTTTAATGAGCTCCTTAAGATTTTAGGTGACATGCTTCAGAAAACAACACACTTCCAGAAACTGTTTACACGATGAGAAAGTTGTTGAAACCATTTGATTTTGGATATTAGAAGTTCATGCTTGCCCAAATGATTCTTCAAGATCTGGACTCGTGTCCAAAGTGTGGATCCTCAAGATGGAAGATAGACAAAGTCACCACCAACGTTTGTAAAGGAGTTCCTGAAAATGTCCTACAATATTTTCCAGTGATACCAAGACTGAAAAGGATGTTTAAATCAAAAGAAAAGGCTGAAGAGTTGATTTGGCACTCCAAACACAAAAGTCAAGATCATATGATGCGTCATCCAGTTGATTCAGTAGCTTGGGATACAATAGATCATAAGTGGCCTGATTTTGCATCAGATCCTAGAAATCTCCGCCTTGGTCTTGCAACAGATGGATTCAACACTTTTGGTGACATTAGTTCCAGATATAGTTGCTGGCCAGTTATTTTGGTCAATTATAACCCTTTGTGCATGACAAAGGAAAATCTTATGCTGACATTACTGATTCCAGGTTCGAAGCAACCGGGAAATGATATAGATGTATACTTGGAACTCCTTGTGGAGGATTTGAAGGAGTTGTGGGACACCGGTGTGAAGGCGTATGATGCATTTAGCAAGTCAATGTTCAATCTGAAGGCTATTTTGATGTGGACAATTAATGATTTTCCACCTTTCCTACAATAACTATGATAACATTATGGGTTTTGTTTGGATCTTGTAGAAGATGCCAGATGTGGTT
The DNA here is from genome assembly GCF_012295235.1 of Primulina huaijiensis. Taxonomy (NCBI): domain Eukaryota; kingdom Viridiplantae; phylum Streptophyta; class Magnoliopsida; order Lamiales; family Gesneriaceae; genus Primulina; species Primulina huaijiensis. The sequence goes on from NC_133312.1 coordinate 16,217,001, forward strand.
TTGAACAGTTTGATTATGCGATTTTAACTAATCTCAAGAAAAGAGTGAAAGATTTAGAACGATGAGGAAAAAACAAGATCACATTCACATAATGAGCCGGAGAGGTTATGCTTGTTTGACTCACATTATGGTAAATTTTTTTATGGTTTTTATAATTTTTGTAATTAGTAATGATATACACATCTTGAATTATGTTCTAACGATTTTGTATATATTTCTATATTAAAGGAGAATAGAAGCCCGACAGACACAAAAATTACGAGATCGCAAGTTTGGATTGAAGGTCACATGAAAAAAATGGGGAGCCTAATACTCAAGCTGTTGGAGAGAAAATGGTAATAAAATAAATATTTTATTTTTAAAATATTAAACACAATTTCCCCTTCTCGGTTTTATCACGTTTGCTCATAATTTTTTTTTTTGCAGAAAGAAATACAGGAATGTCCACCTGAATCTCAAAACACAACTAACATTGTTGATGATGCAATTAGCCTTGTTTTTGGCAAGGAAGCTCGGGAGGAGAGTGCGCGGAATGGGCTTCAGAGTTACACCATCGAAAGTTGGAGCTTCTGTGAAACAAAATGAAAATGTTCAACAACTTCAAACTATGGTACAAAGCCTTCAACAACAAATGCAACAAAATCAGCTAGAAATGCAAGAAATGAGGTCCATGTTTTTACAAAGTATGAATCGACAAAATCAGCAAGAACAAGTTAGTAAGTAAACAACAAATAAAAAAAATGTTTGGTTTATATACACACTAAAATGCTTTTGAATTATCATGATTACATCGCTTGACACGATTTGATTGTAAAATTAGGTTGCTAATGGTGGCATTTGTAGCGGTATTGGGAATGAAGTTGGTAGTAATGGTGATATCGATATTTGTGTCAAGAAAAATGGTAATTTTGATCATGTTTCTCAGGTAATTATCTTTAAATTATGTAATTTTGAACCGCAAAATTGTTACAAAAATAGACATGGTTGAATCAATAACTTTTCATTGTTTATTTACAGTCAAAATTGAGGAATGTGAGTCTCGGAGATATCCGTGCTAATACTAAATGTAAGCTGCTTCATTGGTGTGCTGATGAATTAGTTGTTGCAGAAGGTCTAATTGAATCCACATATCCAAACACAAAAGTGCATCACGTTGTTCTTGGTAGATCTTGTTGGAAAGTTTGGGTTGATAAGGTTTTGGTGGAGAAGGTGGACCTAATTCGACCAAATGATGAAATGCAGTTTCTCGAGGACGCGATAGGAAGCACGGTAGCATAATTATATAAATTTATAGTATTGTGTGATTGATAAATATTCTACTGATTTGCGTGTATTGAAAGTTTAATCATTGTTATATATGTACCAGCTAGTTGTTACAGATTCCGTATCTTGCTTTGGATTTTCAGACTTTCTGTTTTGATATACTGAAAAACAATGACTTTTATCAATTTTGTGTTAATTAAACTTAAGGTTGCACTAAATTTTTTGTAAAATTTTGGTTTATCGTTTTTGTCCATTCGATTGATTTTTTTTAACGAATTTGATTTTATCGGCTTGCAAACGAACGATATAGAAACAGTTTGCATGTTGCGGATAAGAATTTTAATGTCGTACATTGCACGATGTAGATAATATTATCCTCAACGTGCGTGCACGTGCTATCGATAATATTATCTGCTGCGTGCATGTACGCGCCACGGATAATAGTATTAACGGCGTGCGCATGTACGCCACGGATAAGAGTATCTGCGGCATGCCGCGGATAACAGTATTAACGGGCGTACGCCACGGATAATATTATGAACGGCGTACGTATGCACGCCGTAGATAATAGTGTTAACGGCGTGCACATGCGCGCCGTGGATAACAGTATCCACGGCGCACACCCGCACTCCGTGGATAATCTTGAACTTTCAACAGCTTGCAGTTGTGCAGCGTGCAATGTGCGTCGCGGAAAGAGAATTTGCTTGCTGCGAAAAGTCATTTTTGTTGTAGTGAAGAGTTGTAGCCAAGGGATACACTCAGTCATACGGCATTAACTGCCAAGAAACTTTTACTCTTGTTGCTCGACTCAACACTGTCCGAGTTTTCCTATCAATTGTTTTTTAACTCTAACTGGCCATTGTACCAACTCGATGTCAAAAATGCATTTCTTAATTGTGATCTTGAGGAAGAATTCTTCATGAAAATCCCTCCTAGATTTGAATCTCAACTGACAGTAAACAAGGTGTGCAGATTGCAGAAGTCCTTACATGGGCTTAAACGATCTCCTAGATCTTGGTTTTGTCGATTCATGAACGTGTTAAAGAAAGATGGCTACACTCAATGTCAAACAAACCACACCTTATTTGTGAAACACTCTGGGTAAGGTAAAAGTGAAATTCTTATTGTTTATGTGGATGACATTGTATATGGAATCATAAAGAAGAAATAGATAATGTGAAACTTCTCCTCAATAGGGAATTTGAGATGAAAGACCTCAGGCATCTAAAATATTTTCTGGGAATGGAAGTAGCAAGATCTTCCTGTGGTATATTTACTTCTCAACGTAAATATATTACTAATCTTCTGAAAGAAACATGAATGTTAGGGTGTAAACCTACAGACACTCTGATTGATCCGAATATCAAAATTGGTAACAAAAGGACTGTCCCTTAGTAGACAAGGGAAGATATCAAAGACTAGTAGGAAAATTAATATATCTGACACATACACGACCAAATATTGGATTTTTGTTAAGTGTTATCAGTCAATTCATGAACAACCCGACCGAGGAACATATGGTTGCTACATATCGTGTGTTGAGACACCTCAAGGGATCTCCTGGTACAGTAATTATATTCAAGAAGACTGTAAACCTTAAAATTAAATTGTAAAGTGATGCTTATTGGGCTGGATCCCCTACAGACAGACGTTCCACGTCAGGGTATTGTACATTTGTATGGGGAAATCTAGTGACGTGGAAAATTAAGAAGCAACCTGTTGTTAACCGCAGTAGTGCGGAAGCTGAATTTCGGGCATTGGCCCATGGGATATGTGAAGGGATGTGGCTCAGAAGATTGCTAACCGACTTAAAAGTGGAAGAAAACTCTCCGGTTGAATTGTTGTGTGAAAATAAAAGAGCTTTCAGCATATCAAAGAATCCAGTACATCATGATCGAACGAAACATGTTGAGGTAGACCATTATTTCATTAGTGAGAAGATTGAGGATGTGGTTATTATTGTCATCTACGTTCCTACTCAACTTCAGGTGGCGGACATACTGACAAAAGCTATGTTCCATCCAACATTTGCTGAATTGTGTTCCAAGTTGGGAATGATAAATCTGTACGACCCACTTTGAGGGGGAGTATTGATCTGCTTATCTTATCTTTACTTAGCTGGATAGGAACTTTTATATCATTTTATCTGTATTTTTATTTGTATCTCTGTATTTTAATTCCTAGGATTATGTTTTCTTATTGCTTTATTTGTTTATTTAATCCTTGTAACCTCAACATTTCATAATAAGAAATATATGGTGTTTCACCGATTCTCTCTCTCTCCATGTTTTTTCCAAGTTCAGTAACCGATTCCTTGAGCCATATTACTTCTTTTATTTCTTCGGTAGTGGCTATCAATTCAGCCTCAGTGGTTGATAGGGCCACTACTAATTGTAACATGGCTTCCAACATATTGTTCTCCCAAACACTTTAAACACTAAACCAATAAGTGACTTTTTGTGTCTAAATTTCCTGCAAAATCAGCATCTACAAATCTCACTACTGACTGTCATGTGTTTGCTTGTTTCTGGAATAATAATCCAAGTCTGGTAGAAATTTTTAGGTATCTCATATTCCATTTGAGATCTTCTCAGTGCGTCTTCCATGAATTGGCCATAAACCTTGAAAATAAAACTGAAACATCTACTATTTAAAATATTGCTAGAAAATTTTTTATTTTTATTTAAAAAAAAACAAAATCTCGAATTATAAATTTTTATTTCAAAAATATATATTTATAGGCATGCATGCAATATCTACCGTCAATTACATAATTTAAAAATAAAAGGTGTTCAACTACTAGGTAAAAGTATTGCAACTTAAAAGTGCTCAAATAAACAACATGCAAGTCTTGTCATACCATAAACATATAAATAATAAAATGTAAGAAAATATCCATGATCACTCCCAACTCATAAACATGATGTGCGGAAAGAGTATGGTCCTTGGGTTAACGTACGCACATCCAACTCCGCCTACTCAGTCTGCGGCGCCTCCAATCTCCTCATCAATATGCTCACCTGCATCATTCACACCAAGTGAGTCTAAAAACTCAACACCCTGATTCGTTTTAACAAATACATATACATAGCATGCAACAGTGAAAAGTACTGTAATTAAAAATACATTTCATGAGCTTCAAATCGTAAGCATAAACGTAACCTGATAAAACAGAAACGTGTTCCTATCACATCATATCAACATATACGTATTCACTTTTCTTTATTTGAATTTCATTAATTAGTTGTGACTTTCATATCATCGTATTAGTCGATGGATCCATCTACGTATAACCACAGTACCCGACGGCGAGGACATCAGCGACAGTATTACCCATCCACTGAGACTTGACCTCACATGTCATCGTATTATCGTATAATCATATTAGTCACAACCAACTCTCTTCCTTCAAAAATATGTCATTGTGTTCATCACTTATAAAAATCATGTATATACGTAAATTTTCTTCAAATCAAGCATGCAGCGTATTTTTCATATTTCCATAAAAAGTCATGTTCGTGATATCATAAACATTTAAAACATGATATTTTTTTTATCAGGGCGCTTCCAGGATTGCTAACTCGACCTGGGTGCAAAATTACTATTTTGTGCCTGTAAACCCTAATTGATCGTTTTACCCATGGACCTCAAAATTTCGACCCGAAGCCAACCAAACACCTCAAAACATATTTATAATCTTTTCTTAGACATAAACTAGAGCCCGTTTAATAACTTATACGATTCGTTTTAAAACTTGGACCGGGGTCCCGTTTTAACTCGAATCAACCCAAAACTTGACCAAACTTTCTCAAATTTTAACCACAACTTATTCTCACCCTACCCCCTTAAAAACACAATTCCAGCTGTTTTGAACCCCTTAATGCTCACTGCTACCAATTGGAATTTTCTGAACTCATAAGCCCTAACCGTAGTTGCACCCACGGCCCCGAATTCGATCCTAGACCAAAAACCAACTTGTCCAGCCCTTAACCAACTATCCTAAGACCAAGATCAAGCCGTATACCCTTCGCATCGGCCCTAGCCTCACGTCCAGCAGCCCATCAACCGTTCCCAGCCTTAACACAAACCCACTAGGGTCTGAACCATGGCCTTGACCGAGCCCATGTATGCTGCTCCCATCTCTTCCCCCGATCTAGCCATCGGCCTTCACCTTATCCCGACCGACCCTCGACTCCAGCACTTAGATACCTTAACCTTCGACGTGTTCAGCCCCCTAGCATCACAAATCGGAAGCCCCTTACACAACAACAACAAAAACCGTGAGTTACATGTCAACAAATGCATATTTCATGACAAAACGATGCATAGACGATTCAACATAAAAGATTTAAGCATTCCTCATGCAAACATATACACATAAGCATATATTAGCGTGAATGATGAGAAAAATTTTGAGAGAAATTCGAAGGGGAACCTGATGAGTAATTCGAAATGCTGCAGCTCCTGTGGGGAGGGGCGGCCGTGAGTTGTGAGGGAGTGTAAGCAGGAAAGGTTTTTAAAATGTAGTGTTTAAGGTGTATAATTATGCATTAATGGGCCCTTAATAAAAATTAAGGGGTTAAAAATATTTTAGACCCATTAAGCAATAAAATAATCCTATCAAGCTCAATAACAATCTCAAAAATTATTTCGTTTAGGTAAGTTTTTGAAAATATTGTCTGGACCCTCAAAAAGTCATCTGACTCGCTAAACTTTGTGTACCGATTAAAATATGACCTGGCGAATAAATATACTTCACCAAGGCTCATTTTTGAAATTCTCACTTAATTAGACAATACATTAAATAATTAAATATAATTATTTAATAAAAATATTTTTCCTAATTATCCCCGGTCTCCGTTCCTTGTTCGAGCACGAAACACAACTTAAAGCCCTAATGCATGAAACTTTAAATAAATCATGAACTAAACCACGTATCCATGCAATAATCATGAAATAAAATAATTAAACACATATTTTGGTAAAACCCTAGATTACATGCAGTCAGGTTACGTAGTTTCGAATTTTCTAAACCTTACAAAAACTTATGGCATAATCTAAGTCAGCCTATTGCATATCATCCAATACATGATACTTCCCACTCCACTTGCATATAGGATGTCATTTACATGAGACTGTTCTGAAGATAACTTCAGATGATGTCCAAGAGGAGTGGTCAATGGTTTTGCTTCTTGCATATTGAATCTGGACATAACCTTCTCAATATATGTGTGTTGGCTAAGGAACGATATTTTGTTCTTTTCTGTCTCTTTGAATTTCCATTCCCAATATCTTTTTGGCCTCTCCAAGATCCTTCATCTCAAATTCATAATTAAATTTCCCTTTAAGCTACTCAATTCCATCCTTATTCACACTTGCAATGAGCATACAATCCACATATAAGAGAATATGTGTCTTGTTGTGATCTTCTTCATTTAAAATAGACACAACTGTCAAATGAACTCCTTTTAAAGTTTATTCTCTTCATGAACTCATCGAACCTCGTGTATCATTGTCTAGGACTTTGCTTAGCCCATACAATGACCTTCTGTAAGGTCCAGGAATTTTAATTCACGTAACCTGAATGCATGCAATATAGGATTTTATTTAATTATGTGTTTAATTATTTTTATGCATTTTATTCATAATTACTGCATGATAGATTTTATTTCATGAAATTTTAAAAGTTCATGCATTAAGATTTCTAGATGTATTTCGCGCTCGAACGAGGAACGGAGACCGGAGAATTATCAGGAAAAAATTATTTTTACTACAGGGTTATTTTTTATTAATTAATATAAGATGTTTTAAATGTATTTTTTTTAAGAAATGAGCTTTGTTAGATATTTTTACCCGTCAGAGCATATTTTTCAGCGGTACGCAAATTTTATCGAAACGGGGGTCGTTTTGAGGGTTTGGGTAATATTTTCAAAAACTTACCAAAACAAAATATTTTTCGAGAGTGTGTTTGGGCTTGATGGGCCTATTTTTGAGCTTAGTGGGCTCAAAACTCTTTTCAAATTTTTAAATGATAACTAATGGCCCATTAAAGTTTATTAAACCATTTTATTATTTCCCTAAATTCCCCTAAACTTAAATCTAGATGTAACAGCCAACACTTCCCTTCCCCTATCATTTTCCTCTCGGTTTCAGCACCTCCTTCAGCATCATAGCATCGGCCATAGCATTTCTTGCAAGAAAATTCATCTGGTGCCTTCCCTTCGCGCGGTTCTTCACGTTTTCGAGTGTATTAACATCAAGGCACGCTTGTATCATCTTTTCCTCTTCATTCACGCCCATAATATGCTGTTATATATGATATTGTATGGAGGAACATTGGTTTTACTTGTGTCTTCATTCCTTGCAGGTTTTACATGAAATATTGCATTTAAATGTTGGTAACTCACGTTTTTGTTTGTAACTGTGCAAGGGGCTGTAGGCTGATGTTATTTAGGGGCTGAAACACGTCAATGATTAAGGGAAAATAGGCTGGAGTCATGGTTTAATCGTGTGGGACTCGTGTTTCATGCATAGGCCGAAGGTGTGGCTTGTTCGATTGGATCGGTATGACCAGATCGAGAGTTATGAGTGAGCCTACGGTGCAAGGGCGACTCCAGGCTTTGGACCAGACTCTAGTGGGTCTGAGTCATGGTATGGAGAAGCTCGATCATGCTGGACTTGTCCTTAGAACCGCTTGGAGTCGGGAAGTAGAGTTTGGCCAAGGGTGTGCTTCTTGGGTGACTAGCGAGTGCAGGTGCTTCACGGCTTGCATGGAGCTGTGGAAATGGGTCCAGTAGGTCCAGGAGGGTCTAGTCTTGGTCCTAGGCAGCTTGGTTCAAGGCTGCTTCGAGCTGGGTTCAATTTTGTTTGGGTGTTGAATAGTTTTTGGTAATACCATTTTGTGTAAAGTAACCTTTGAACTCCTTGGACAAATATTCCAAGCCATTATTTGTCTTTATTATTATCTGTAACAAACAACCATTCTTTGAACTTGGTTAGGGCATTAACTTTGGTTTTCAAAAGACATGTCCAGACCTTCCTCGAATGATCATCAATCAATTATGGACATAAAGTAGTGGCATCCACCATGAATTGGAGTCTTGGAAGGCCCCCACAACTGAATGAATATATTCTATTGTTTTAGATGAGGCATGTTTGCCTCGAGCAAACTTAACTCTCTTGGCCTTTCCTAGAATGAAATAGTCACATAATTCAAGTGCTTATCTATTCCTCTTGTTCTCCTTGAATCTTTCAATCTTCTCTCTTTCTGGATGTGCTCTCTTGTTTCCTTCGAATATGCCGTGAGATAAATTGAATGGGGTTGTATTTTTCAACAATAACTGAAATCTCGGAAAAATTTGAAACTGAATCTCAAACAGCTAAACAAGTTATTGGGCTGAATTATTCATTTTTCCTTCTTGGGCCTGACTAAAGTATTGGCCAATTACTTCAAGTGAGTCCAATAAACTTTGTGCTTCAGATCCTTTTGATCACTTCGATTTATTCCAACTTTAGTAGACACAAGTCCAACACACATAAACTGACCTCAAATATTTAACATTTTGTTTTGTTTTGTTTCATCTATTACAATTTGGCGATACATGATTCCAAGATTTGGACCAAGTGGATCAATGGATGAATTTCAGTCCTCTTTTTTTGGAAAATCAGCGTACCATCATTGTATTAAGAATGACAGTAATTGTATGATTTTGTAAGTTTTAGATAGTGCTTGCCATGGTTTGTATAAAGAGAAACTCTTCCGAAATTGTTGTATTGACATATGGCGACCGAAGCTTTTGAAAAAGATAAAACCCCGATGTGAAATGGTTGTTGGAGATATGATTTGTCCGACTAGGATAATAATGGGAATTCTCGTATTACATGCCACATTAACTATTTTAAAATTCTATAAATTTAAAATTTCATTTAGAAGATATATAATTGAACATAAGTTCAACACTAGTGAAAAATCAAGATTATAATCTGAAACTTGACATGTTGCTCAATTCTTGTACCAATCTATTCTTCAATTAGGCACGAAAGGAACTGAAACACGCAAATATTAGTTTGAATTCTGTGATTTGAAGCTATGAATCTCAAATTCAATTGATTGCTTGGACAAATTATACTGGATGGATTTTAAATCAACCTCACCAACTATATAAATATAAGATTAATGATAAATTTGAAAACTGTTGTGAAAAAGTAAAAATTTACGATAAAAATTAAAAATCTCAAACTCTCAAAATTATCACACTACACACTTTATAAAATTTTTCTCTCAACTCAATTGTGATTTTCTTCACAAATGGGAGATCTATTTATAGAAAATCTTTACAAATAATCCAAAAATAAAATCATCATTACCTACATCATCACATACTAATTTTCAATATTTACAACTCTTATTTTCAACATTCAAATATTCAACATACACATTTTAAATATTAATTTTCAACACTCCCCCTTGTGATGATGATCATGATGTGTTTCTTCAGGAACATCATTCTCTATTTTGTGATCATTGTGTTTCTCTATGAATTTTCTTTTTCGAGGATTTTTATCCTTGGAACCGACTGGCCTTCCATGCTTCAGGCGTTTTACGACATCATGACTTTGTTAAATTTGTTTCTTTGGAATTTCAATTCGAGCAGGAGCATTTACAGCATGTATATATGATTTAGTTACCCCTTTTGTATCTGTAAATGCATCTGGTATTTGATTTGCTATTCTTTGCAAGTGCACAATTTGCTGTACATCTTTCACATTGTTGTGTTCTTGGATCCAGATGTAACAATGATGATACATACCATGTAATTTTTTTTCGATATGTTTCTTGTCTCCCCCTAACATTGGGAAGATTTCCTCATTAAAATGACAATCAGCAAAACGTGCTGTGAACACGTCGCCTATCTGAGGTTCAAGATATCGAATGATTGATGGACTATCATAACCGATATAAATACCAATCTTTCTTTGAGGTCCCATTTTCTTTCGTTGAGGTGGTGCAATAGGCACATACACCATACATCCAAAAATTCTCAGATGAGAAATGTCTGGTTCTTTACCAAATGCAAGCTGCAATGGGGAGTATTTATGATATGCACTTGGTCTGATGCGAATTAATGAAGCAGCATGTAAAATTGCATGTCCCCATATAGAAATAGGGAGCTTTGTTTTCATAATCATTGGTCTAGCAATCATTTGCAGACGTTTAATCAATGATTCAGCCAATCCATTTTGAGTATGTACATGAGCAACAGGATGCTCAACAATGATTCCCATAGACATACAATAATCATTGAAAGTCTGGGAAGTAAATTCACCAGCATTATCAAGTCTAATTTTCTTGATTGTATAATCGGGAAATTGATTCCTCAATTTTATTATTTGAGCAAGTAATCTTGCAAATGCAACATTTCGAGTTGACAATAAACATACATGTGACCATCTGCTGGAGGCATCAATCAATACCATAAAGTATCTGAATGGTCCACATGGTGGATGGATTGGTCCACAAATATCACCCTGAATACGTTCAAGAAACATTGGTGATTCAGTTTGGATTTTGGCTGGTGATGGTCTTATAATAAGTTTTCCAAGAGAACATGCTTTACATTGAAACTTATTATTCTGAAAGATCTTCTGGTCTTTCAATGGATGACCATGTGTATTTTCTATAATTCTTCGCATCATTGTTGAACCAGGATGTCCTAATCGATCATGCCAATTGGTTAATATTGAAGAATTATCAATTACCATGTTTGATTCAATGGGACGTATATGTGTATAATGCAATCCAGTAGGGAGCATTGGTAGTTTTTCAATCACATATTTCTTTCCTGATTTATATGTGGTAAGACACATATATTTCTCATTCCCTTCATTCATTGTTTGAGTATCATACCCATGGGAATATATATTATTAAAACTCAACAAATTTTTTTTCGATTATGGTGAATATAAAACATCATTGATAAATAATTTTGTACCATTAGGTAACAAAAATTGTGCTTTACCACAGCCTTTAATCAAGTCTACAGGACCTGATATTGTATTCACCATTGTTTTTGGTGGTTTTAGTTCCAAGAAATATCTTTTATCTCGGAGGATAGTGTGCGTTGTACCACTATCAGGTATGCAAACTTCAGCTTGGTTCATAGCATTTTCCATATTTGAACTTCAAAAAAAAATGTGCAATGAAATAAAATTACTGACAATACATACAATACATATTTAAAAATTTAACACACGATAAAATATTATCATACAAGTACATGGAAAAAATAAAATTTTTTTTACATATCTATTCCACCAGCAAATTGGTCATTGTCTGAGAAATCAATCAGAAAATCTCCAGCATCAAAATGAGTTGAATCATTCAAAGGTTCATTGTGTTCAGTAAAATTGGTCTCCTTCTCTTTTCCCTTTAATGATTCTTTATAAAATTTACAAAGGTGCTCAGGGGCTCGACAAATACGGGACCAATGTCCTGGAGTACCACATCTGAAACAAGAACTTTCAAATCTTTTTGAGTGATTCTCATTAACACTCATATTCTCATGATGTCTTTTCGTTGGATGGTTTGGGACGCTCTTTTGAGATGAGTTATAGAAATAACTATCTCGATTATTTTCAAAACCACGGCCGCGTCCACGACCACGACCACTTCCACGTCCACGTCCACGTCCACGACCTCGATTTTGTCATCGACCAAAATCTTGTCTATAACTATGATTCAGGAAATGCCGTTGAACCAGTGGGTCGTGCCTGATGATTTCTCATTAAAAGCTCATTATTCTTTTCCGCCACAAGGAGACAGGCGATTAGTTCAGAATATCTCGAAAATCCACGCACTCTATATTGTTGTTGTAGAGTTATATTCGATGCGTGAAAAGTGAAAAATGTTTTTTCAAGCATTTCCAATTCAGTAATCTCATGCCCACAAAATTTCAGTTGCGAGATTATTCGATACATCGCCGAGTTGTAATCACTGACTTTCTTAAAATCTTGGAATCTCAACGTATTCCATTCATCCCGGGCGGTCGGAAGTATAACTTCCCTTATATGTTCGAATCTTTATTTTAATCCCTTCCACAAAACCATGGGATCTTTTTCAATCAGATATTCACATTTTAATCCATCGTCGAGATGTCGACGCAAAAATATCATAGCTCTTGCCTTTTCTTGTGATGTGCATATGCCATTTTCTTTTATGGTCTCATTTAGACCTAATGACTCAAGATGCATTTCTACATCGAGAGTC
>NC_133312.1:16229853-16302503 GCF_012295235.1 Primulina huaijiensis
TTTTTTTTTATTATTTATAATAACATTATATTATATATTAAATATATAAACAATAAATAAATAAACAATAAAATAAATATTATTACTTTTGTTACCTTTTTCTTCTATTTTGGAGCTTGGAAAAATATGGAAGACTTTTAGAGCTTCGTGCTGATAACGTGTTGTGAAAAAATAAAAATTTACGATAAAAATTAAAAATCTCAAACTCTCAAAATTATCACACTACACACTTTATAATATTTTTCTCTCAACTCAATTGTGATTTTCTTCACAAATGAGAGATCTATTTATAAAAAATCTTTACAAATAATCCAAAAATAAAATCATCATTACCTACATCATCACACACTAATTTTCAATATTTACAACTCTTATTTTCAACATTCAAATATTCAACACACATATTTTAAATATTAATTTTCAACAAAAACTACTTAAAATTAGACTCATTTCAAAACTCCAAAGCAAATATTTTCATCTCATCCAACCACAACCTTAGGTCATTCCCAAGCACAAAAGCTACCATAACACACGGACATAGACATAGTTCAGGGCTTTAGCTCTCACATTATCTCGACGCAAACAAAAAATTCCAAAACATGGAATAAAATTAAATTAAATAAAAAATATATTGAAAATTTTCAAAGACTGAAAAGTAGGAAACAAAATACAACATGCTCTCCATTTCATAAAACTAAGAATAGGTGGTCACTGTAACAAAACCTGAAGGGAACAATAATAGCTTTAACTCGTACGATGTCCAGGATAATATAATGGAGAGTACTACTATGTGATTCCTCAAAGAACTAGACTTACATGAAGATTACAACTGCGGCGGACCGGCGGTAGACTACTGGGATTCGAGACAGAAAGAATGACTCGTATATATGAAGGAACAATACCAAATTCGTAAAGATTAGAAGAGTTACATAGGCCATGGGGGAAATAACAGCACCCAGAGGTGAACAGCAGAGCTTCTGGATTTAATCAGCTTGCAGTTGGTTTTGAGGTGGCCTTCTTGATAGCTTCAGCATATGTCCTGTGTTGGTAAGTAAGAGTTGACTCGAGTAAATCCCATAGAGAGGTCTTCGGATTCCACCCTGATAATCACATGAGTTGAAATGAGTAAACTAGGGAAAACAATGATTTTACGAGTAGACAAGTTCCGTCTAAAAATGAGTACTCTTTACCAAGTTGTCTGTTGATTATTGCCATGTCAGGAATTCTCCTGTCACTGTCGTCGTAACCTTCCCCATAAAATTCTTTGGAGCTAACATCAATAGTAGGGGTATCCAGTGGAGATTCTCCACTAACCTTTGAATAAACCTGCAAAAAAAGAAACAAGTTGAGAATAATACATAATTTAAAATTTATAGAGAAGGAAAGTACTGTGTCCCATACTAACCTGTGTCATCATTTCAGCAAGCTGCCGAACGGTAACTTCATTGTTAGGGTTTCCCACGTTAAATATCTGACCATTTGCCCTGGATGGATTTTCCTAAGGAAAACAGCACCATCAATTATGGGTTCGTAAGATTTACTTGAACAGGAATACAAGGGTAAGTGGGTAAACATATATTGAACTTACAATCATCAACAGAACAGCTTCAATGGCATCCTTGATATAAACAAAGGTTCTCTGTGATTGGCCGCCATCCACAAGCTTAAGTGGTTCATGCCTTAAAAGATTCTAAATAGAAAGAGAATCAACAGCCAATAAATAAACAATTTCAAAAGTGTGGTGACTGATCAGCGAGTCAGAATGATCTTACATTGCTAAAGCATGCTAGAACTCTAGGAACACCCTCGCTCGGACCATCAATCCCAGGTATAAAATCCATTCTAGGACCAATCCAATTGAATGGCCTTACAATTGTGAATTCAAGGCCATTTTCAGCACCCTCGGCTAGGAAGCAAGAAAGTCGTGAAAAACATAACTCCAAAACCAAGTAGATGAATAAAGATTAATCACTAACCATAGATCAACCTCTCAATTAACTGTTTCGCACATGCATATGACCACCTCTGCTTATCAATTGGGCCAAAAATGCAAGGAGATTCATCTTCTTTAAGAACATAGTAGGCAGGGTCCTGATGAACAAAGGTGAATGATGATTGAAAATTCTTCACCAGACTTGTCAATCCACAGAATTGAAAATAACACTTGAAACACATTAGTGGAAAAACTAGAATCGTTCAAGAATACGCAGCATGGTTGAAAACATAAAAGACAGTGTGAGTAAACCAATACAATTTATCCTCCAGAAGGTATTATCATAAGTTTAGGAATTGGCATCTACATTATTACAAGTTTTTTCACCCTAAAAGAAGCATGTATATGACACTGATTTTAAGCTGATAGGAGGATGATAGAAAGAGAAGTTAGCGAAGAAGCTTTGGTGGTAATACTAATGTAAAGCGTAAACTAAACCAAACTTGAACCGATGTAGAATACCACCAATACTCGTACGTATTGTGTTAAAACATTATTTTCTTCATTGCTATTATTACTTCACAGATAGCAAAGATCCAAATGATCGTGATTTTTTTCATTATGATCAAGATAGAATGGGAACTAGTCAAGGGTGGTGTGAACCACATTTGTCTATATGAACGAAACTAAATAATTTAAAATAGTGCCTTGTGGCCTGTGGGTCCACGTGAATCATTTTTATACGAAATAAACAACTTGGTATCTTGATCTGTCAGTCCAGCTGTAACGGCCAGAAAAAGCAGTCAACATGGAACATTGAAAGAGACTCCTCTCATGAGGAAATGTACAAAAATAAATGTATCAAGAAAGCACAGTTACTCCAGTAATAACATCCACCCAATCAAGAGGAAACCAGCAGCCACTCACCTGTCGCAATGGGCTATCTTTATTCAGAAAAGAACCAATTGTTTTTCCATAGATTTCACAAGTGGAGAAATGTACGAGACGCTTGCCGTTCTCTGAACAGTATTTAACCTAAACCCAAACATATAAAAAACAAACATTTCAATTGGTCCAAGTACAAATCATCATCGTCCAAAATTTTAGCATATAAGAACTTACCACCGGGAGAGCATCAATGAAATTGCTGTAAATTGTGTCAAGCGGACGCGTATTGTAATCCGCTGGAGTGCATATAGCAGCAAGATTTATAGTCTAAGTCACGAGAAAACTCAAAAATAAGTTCAGCCTCACAAATAACGAGCGTGCAGTAGCATAAACAGTCAAGCAACAAAAAATTGCGGAGCAAAAATTAAGAAATTAGTCATTAATGAATACATCTTTCCCCACAAATATATAACAACTATGTAAAAGAAGCTAACGTTAAAAATTTACTAAAGAAAGAAATTGACGAAATGCTGCGAAAACATCAAATTCAAACCAGCAGAGGCCAGAAATTCTTGTCAAGATCTGAATAAGCTTCAAATGAAGAAGTCTTCCCACCAATAGAACACGTGAAAAAGAAACGAAAATGAAAGTTCGAGAAAACGCAAAAATATAAATGGAACAAAACTTATCAACGAAGCACCAACCAAAAAAATGCAAAAGAAACATCGAGAAGTTGATGAAAATTACAAGATCTGCCATCTTGATGAGTCCTTCAAGGCGCGAGTCATTCTTAATGTTAAGGCGATGGAACTGGATGCGATCCACCGACAGGGGCGAGACGCCACCGGATGGCTCAAGTAGGTGCTTGATCTTGTCATTATAAACATCAACCGCCAACACCTTGTGCGGCGTCTCCGCCATCAGCTTCTCACATAGATGCGAGCCAATGAAACCTCCGGCGCCGATCATACATATCGTCATCGGCTTTATCAAATTGCCGTCCAGATCTACTCTTCCACTCGCCATTTCTGATCAAATTCCTTTTCCTCTTCGCCGATTCGCCTTCGAATTTCAGGAATTTGCGATTGCGCGTTTGTATGTGCAAGCATGAGTGAGTGAAGGTATTTAAAGCTGGAAAAGGGAGGGAGGAGAGGTTCGCAGAACGTATGGCCCTAATACATTTATTCTGTGGCGTCTATTCAATGCTGCTCATATTATTATTTATTAAATTTTAAATAAAATATATTTAAATTAATTAATATCAATCGATGTGTACATACATTATTAAAACATAGATGAATCCATAGAGCCGCTCTTGGGAGCAAATGTTAAATATCATGTAATGTAGACATAGTATATTAAAGGGTTTTTATAATTATTTTTTAAAAAATAAAATTAAAAAATACCCTAAATTGAGATATTTGCAAATTTATTGCAAAACATCATCATGAGGTGCTGATGCTGTGCAACCATCCACTATAGCGGACGCTGCAGGCCTGTCAAGTCACACTGCGGCAGGCGTTGAAACGCGATTCCCGGCTTTAAATTACCGCGATTCCCAGATTTTTAGTTCATGACATTTAAAAATTTGTTAGCTTGTTTATTATAAAGATTCCGAGTTCAAACATTTTATATCAGTTTCATCTAGTTTATGTCTCTATTTCTTAGTATCACCTTCTTTTCTTTATAAAAACTAGTGTATCGACGTACACATTGTGTGGTTGTACAATATTTTTTATAATTTATTTGGTTTATATTTAAATGAGAATCAAAACGTAATTATAAGAAATAGTAAGAGACTAAACTATAATTTTGATATTTTGAATTAAAAAATAAATAGAAAAAAGAACAAAGTAGGAATTGAACCTACAACTTGATGCTTAGAAAACAAAAGTCTATATGCACTAAACTACATGTGATTGATATTAAACTTTTACAACTTGATGCTTAGAAAACAAAGTCTATATCCACTAAGCTACACATGACTTATATTTGAGTGATGAAGCCGTGAGTTTGAGTTGAGTGCAAGTATGGTTCAAGGGTACGGTGCTGTGCATGGGGGCTGGGGCTCGGCCAGGGCTTGTTGGGGGCTGGGCCAGGGTCAGGTTCGAAGGCTAGGTAGGGTCATAGGGTGGCTAGGGTCGAGGGAGGAGGCTGGGGAAGAGTCCACAGGAAGTGGGACTCTCCCCCATATGCTGTACGCTGCAGGATTCGGGAGAGGGGGCGGCTGGGGCTAAGGGCGAGTCAGGGTGGGTCCATCAGGGTCCAAGGGTCATGGGCAGGGGTCGAGCTAAGGGCTGGAGTGGCTGGGTCGCTGCTGGCTCGAGGAAACAATGGAAGTCGTGAGGGAGAGCAAGTAGCGCAGCTGGTGTTCTTTGATTCAGGTGCTTCGGGCTTGGGGTTCTGGTGGCTGGGTTGGTCTGGGCTTGGTTGGGGCGTGGTCCAGGGAGGGTTAGTATCGTGAGGGGTCAAGTGGTTAAGGCTGGGAGGTGTCCTAGTTGACAAGGGAACCTAATACACCAAGGATGCAAACTCACGCACACACATTCATACAAGTGGTCTACTGTCCAGCAAGTTTTTGAGCGGGCCAGAGTTAGTTTTTCGGGCTGGGCTTCGTCTGTAGTGTCTCTAGATGGGTTGGCTAGGTTTTGGCTCAAGGTGGCTCGGGCGTGGCTCGAGTAAATTGGGAGATGGCTCGGTGTGTTCGTTAGTGTGTCAAAAACGAAAATTAAAAATCTAAAAATGAATCCATGCGTCCACGGGGATGGATCATGACTTGGAAGGGTAGAATAAATATTAAAAATGCTGTGTTTAAAATTTGGGGTCAAAATAACGAGTTTTGGATTTAATCGAGATTTAATCGCCGCATGGAACGCTAATTAACGAGTTAATTGAAACGCCTAGTTTTAAGCTTTATAAAATTATGAAAAATTATATTTAAGCTTAAATAATTATTAAAAGTCTAAGTTTTTAATTTGAGAATTTTATATTAAGGTTTGGGTTAATTCGAGATTAAAACGTATTAATACGTCACATTTAAAGATTAATTTAAAAATCATCGATTTAATCCAAATAAAATTATGGGAAAATTTATGTAAGCTTAAATAATTATTTGGGACATGTTAGAGTCAATGAAATTAAGAAAAAAAAATCAAAAACGTGAAATTTTACGTCCAGGGGTAAAACAGTCTTTTTACACCTAGAAATTAGTAAACGTCATGGCAGTGCCCTGAATGCTGTTTTATGTGCTAATATGATTATTTTCTATCGTTATGGATGTTTATAGAATTTTATATGTTAAAATGATATTTTAAATGTTTAGGGAATTTTATATGTTTATGATTTAATATGTCAAAATGTTATTTTAAATGATTTGAGGTTAAAATGTCATTTTAAATGTTTATGGATTTTTAATACGTTCAAATGTTTATTTTAAACGATTATGGATTTTTATGAGGAAACGATAACGTAAAAAGATATGTTGCATGCTTGTTTTTTTTTAAAAAAAGATATTAAATGCATGATTTTTATAAAGTGATGAGAATAAGAAAAGTTGAAAGAAGTGAAGTAATTGTGACTATTACATGGTTACATTGGAGATATCATGAGGGTTATGGTCCCAGTGGGAGCCCGACGATCGTATGAAACATTGTTACCATTGAGGATATGAGGTTTGAGGTAAGAATGAGAATATCGTGAGGAGAGAAGGCCCAAAGGGATCCCATTTTCGGGAGAAGGCCCCAGAGAGAACCCGTGCGTGGGAAAAGGCCACAGAGGGAGTCCGTCTATGGGAGAAGGCCCCTGAGGGAGCCCCGACGATCGTATTTTTAATCGATGAGGATAGGCCAAGGCCCAGTTGACCCGTGAGAGTGTCGCTGGTGTCCCCGCCGCCCAGTACTGTGGTTACATGTAGATGGATCCATCGACTTTTGAGGTTTGAGGAAAGTCACAATTAACGATCTGAATTCAACAAATGAAAAGGAAAAATGTTTATGAACATGTTAAAAGGTTTTATGTTATTTCATGTTGAGGAAAAAGGGAAAAGTTAAGGTTTATGTTTGCATGTCAAGAAAATTTTTATGTTTAAAGTTGATGCATCATTATGAAAATATTTTATTTAAAGTTCATGCATCATAAAAAGGTTTACGAAAATGTTCATGTTTGACGTTATGCATCTTCATGAAAACGATATTTTAAGTATAAGTATTTTTCACTGTTGCTTGTGGTTTTATACGTATTACTTGTTATCAAGAATATGACGTGTTGAGTCTTAGACTCACTAGGTGTTATTGATGCAGGTGGTTATGATATTAATGTTATGGGAGGTCTTGATGGTTGACCTGACTGGACTAAAGGTGCACACGACCCGAGGACCAGCGCTTCTAGCTTTCCGCATTTATGATTATGATTTATGTTACAGATTTTTACGACTTTTTATTTATGCTTTTGAGTGATTTTTGAGAGAATTATAGTATGAGCTGTATTTCTCAAATATATAGTTGGTTGTTTTAATTTTTAAATGGTTCTAAAATATTTTTATGCAAATGTGTATGATTCGACCGATGCTATGTAAGGGTTTAAAAAAAAACACATTTTAAGAAAAAAAAAGACAGACGTTTCAGTACATGTCACTGAAAGATAAAGAAATATATATTTTGAGCATGGAAGTGGACCGTGAGATCGATATATCATCGGTCCGTCCAAATTCAATCCCTCATGTTGGCCAAATACAGCACCGGGTTGGTCTGAAAATGTTTGAGCAGTTTGGGATCCAATTGATAATGCGGTTGATGCGGAGCCCCGTTTTTCAGATGAATGAGAAAATAATCATGATGCTTTTCGGAGTGATACTGAACCCGAGATGTCATATAGAGAATCTTTAGAAGAATATGATAATAACGAAGATGAGATAAATGATGATAGAGAAGAGAATATGTGTGCATGTCCCAATGTGGGGCACCATCATTTGAACAACCTCATGGCACATTAGAGAAAAGAGTAACACCATTTATGTCAGACGTGTCTGAGATGCCATCATTTTTTGATAAAAGTATTCAGGGAGGAGCTTTTTGATTTTATTGATGTTTTCTGATTTGCGATCTAGCTATAATAATACTAACAAAGGATAGCTATCTATGAACATGATTTTTAAGGATAAAAATTATTTGATCTTGTAAGGTCCAAAAATACGATAACGTAATCCATCTGCATGCAGATATAGAGAAAATAGAAAATGACTAATTAAATGGTTTTAATGGCATGAATTAATTATGATATGCATGATTACATGTTTAAAATGTAGTTTTATTTTAGAATGCATAAAACTGTGTTTTAAAAAGTTATTCGAGACGCGATCGAGGAACGGAGACCGGAGACCAAATAAGGGAAAATATTTTTATCAAATGATTAATTTTAATTATTTAATATATGGCATATGTTATTTGGTATTTTCTAAAATGAAGTGTTTTGAGGTGTTTTTATACGTTGAGTTGTATTTTTAAACGATATTCGATTATCGACGAAAATATGAACTTTTTGATAACTCGACTATTATGTTCACAAAATTTCCTAAACAAAATATTTTAATTATTATCTAATAGACCTATTATACTAGGTTAAGAGGCCTAAGCTTATATCATGTATTATATATCAAACTTTAAACTAATAAACCCTAACCTAAAGCACACAACTTACGCCCCCTCACCCTCAAATACTGTAGGAATCTTCCTAGCAGCAAACCACACACACACACCCACGGTTTTGGAAGGAAACTCATGATTTTTGAAGAAAAATCAGCATAGGGTCTTCTCTTTCTCGACGTCCTCGCATCACCAAGTTGTTTTCGTGCGTAATAAACGCAAAGGCATGTCTTAATCTTCTTTTTCTCATCTATCACACCATATTATATGTTTGATGCATGGTTGCATGAAAAATATGTTACCCTTTGTTTATTTTCGTTTTTGAGGTTTTATACAACCAAAATTTGTGTTTTCATGATTTGAAACTCTTCTTAATGATGCACAAAGGGGCTGCCATGGTAGGGGAACTTGAAGGGACAAATTTCAGAGGGTTTAGGAGTCATATGGGAGGCGTCACAAGGGCTGAACGCGAAGGCATCACAACTGAACGAAAATTAGGAGTTTTCATGGGCTAGGGTTTCGGTTAGGACACCTTGAGGGCCACGGTTTTAACTAATGTTAGGGCATGACCAGGGGACCTAAGGGGGCAGCATGATGGTCCTATATGGGTTGCACGAGGGCTGTTTCAAAGGGCAAGGGGGCCCGACGGAAGGCATGGCCGCGCATGCCTTGGAGATTGAAGGGTGAAGGATTGGATTCTAGGGCCGCTAGGTTCTATCCAGCAGCATTTTATGGGTTCGGTCTAGGTCCTAGGAGTGTCAACTAAGGTCTAGACATGGTGGTTAAGGGGCTGGAGTCGAGGCAATCTACGAATCGAACCAATTAGGCTAAGGTTTTGTGTGCAGAAAATTTCAGTAGATGATCTAGGTTGGTCCGATGTTTGAATGGTCTAGGATTGGGTTGTATATGGTTTAGTTAGGTGTTATTAGGCTTTGGTTCAAGTTTGATTAAGTTTCGAATCAATACGAATCAAAACCGGGATGTACGTCTAAATTTAAAAACGAATTGAGAAATTAGTCGAGAAGCCTAAGTTTAATGTCTAAGAAATATTTATGGGTGCATTTTAAGGTGATATGTTAGGTTTGGAATGATTTGGGTCGTCGTTTTAAGGTCTAAAGATAAATTGGGAAAGTTAGAGTTCCAAGGGCAAAACAGTTATTTTACACCTGAAAAATGTTAGACATCCTGAAAGTGCCTTGAATGCTGTAATAAATGTTAAAATATATATTTTAAATATTTATTGAATTTTATGATGAAATGTTAAGTCTAAAAGATATGTTGCATACCGTGTTTAAAAGAAAAATGATTTATACGTGCACGAATTTTTATAAGTGATGGAAATATGAAAAGTTGAAGGAGGTGAATTGATTGTGACTAATACAATGATACGATGATATGTAAGGCCAAGGCTCAATTGAAGAGTGAGAGCTGATGTCCCCGTCGTCTGGTAACCGTGGTAATACGTAGATGGATCCATCGACCTTCAACTAACACGAAAGTCACAATTTCGGATTTGAATTCAATAAAAAGGGAAAGGTATACGTATATGATGAAAAGAAAATTGTATATGATGAAAGAAAAAATGTTTAAGTTTATGCATGTCAAGAAAAAGGTATTTTAAGTAAAAGTATTTTCAATGTTGCTTGTGAATGCATATGTATTACTTGTTATCATGATTAAGGTTTGTTGAGTCAATAGACTCACTAGGTGTGATCGATACAGGTGAGCATGATATTGTTGTTAATGGAGGTCTTGATAGTTGATATTACTGGACTGAAAGTTCACACAACTCGAGGACCGTCGCTAGTTTTTCGCAAATAAAATAAGTTTATGATTTATGATTACTTAAAGATTTTTATGACTTATGATGATTTTGACAGGATTTGAAAGGATGTTAGAGTTAAGTTTATTTTTGAAATAATGTTAGTTTAGGTTGGTTGACGTTTTAAGACTTTGTGCTTTGAAATTACTTTCTTTTGGATTTTCAAATAATAGTTGGTTGGTTTATTTTTAAATAGTGCAAAAGTATTTTAAAAATATATATTTAGGTATAGAGTAACTTCGACCGAATTACTTAGTGGAAAAATTTTTTATATTACTTTTTAAAAAAAACGAGTAGTGGACGTTACAGATCGCATCTATGAAATATTACCCTGTTAGAGTTTCTAGGAGTGAGTATATTGTTTTTAAGAGCACGCGAAATTCGTGGAAATTATGGTGCCAAAACACCTCATCTATGGTCAGGTGTCGATGAGGTCTTCGAGATTCTTTCAAGTAGAAGACGAGTTATTGGAAATTAACAAAATATGATGGGCCGCATACATGTTATCTATACAAATGTTGGCATTGATCATCGCAACTTGAGTAGTGAGATGGTGGAAAATACACTATTAGGCATTGTACGATGTGATCATTTGTTCGAGATCAAGTATATAATTGAGAAAGTGAAAGAAAAATTTGAATACACAATCTCGTATACGAAGGCATGATGGAGATTGTTTATGGAACATGGGAAAGCTCCATGCTACTTCTTCCAAAATATATGGGTGAACTGTCCAAATATAATTCGGGAATAGTTGTGGAATGAGACCATCTCAGATCGAACCACCAAGCGATAAAAACATTGAACTATGTTTTTTGGGCTTTCAATTCGTGCATAGATGTCGAAACTGTCACAAAATCATTAGTGTTGATATACATATTTACAAATAATATAAGCAAAAATATTGGTCGATGTCACTTTGGATGCAAAAAATCAAATTCTACCACTAGTTTTCGCCATAGTGGATGAAGAAACATCTGACTCGTAGAATGGTTCTTGGAGAATCTCGAACAACATGTTGTTTGTGGTGCAGATGAAGTGTATCTAATTTCTTATAGACATAAGGGAATTGTGCGAGTAGCTGAGAATTTACCATATTTTCGACCACCAAATGGTTTGCATCGTTTTTGTTTGAGACACATGTGCTAAAATTTTAATGCTAAGTTCAAAGATGTGCATTTTGTGCATTTTGAAATATTTATGTTGGGAAGTGGGTACGCAACACTAAATTTGTTACTTCGAAGCGAGAATGGAGGCAATCAAGAACAAAAAGTTTTTGGCTCACAAGTATTTAGATGAAATTTCTAAGAAGAAATGGAGTCTAGCCCATGACGGTGGTTGGCGTCATGGGGTAATGACGACCAACATGTCAAAATTCTTAAATAGTGTTAAACGGTGGTCGTAGACTTCTTATTTATGTGATTGTACACTTGACCCTTAACATATGCGTACAATACTTCATTGAACGAGTCACAAAAGGTCGTTGTATGGTTCAGGAAAATCAGTCATGGCCAGATTACGCATATCAGAGGTCAACTAGAAATATTTCAGGGCCACCAGCAAGAGCAATAAGAGATACACCTTGTCTGTCAAGGTTAATAAATTTAATCTTACTCATGCCCATATCTATCAATAATAATAAATAAAGTTAAAAAAAAAAACCAAATGATATAATCAGTAGTCAAAATACATTACACATACATAAAAAGATGTATAAAGACCATGTTATATTACATTTTCTATAAGTATTGCATTGCATAACTAGCGATATAGAATTGCTAAAACCGCACTCTCCCAACTGTAGGATTGCACTATCAATATCACGGAGTATTTGCAAAAACAAAACTCTGATAGACCCTCCTTGATAATCTAAAAACATATTCATCTGATTATCATCAACACATCGTCTATATATAATCACATCAACCTCCGAGCTATTCATCATCAATAATTGTAGATTTACAATGAGCGTGTAAAGAGGTATAGACAAGGGATCGTGTTGGAACTTTTCAAGTTCGCGATCTTGATTTTGATGTTAAAAAACTTGTTAATTTGTGTTACTAATAATCTACCTTAGTGTGCAGAAGCTAGGATTAGTCACGAGCTGTTTACATCGCAAACAGAAGACCTAACTGATCGCACAAACTGAATCAGTCTAACTGTTACGTCAATTGAGCAGTCCAGCTGATTGTCCAGTTGATAGGTGGTTCGGCAGGAGAATCTCTGAAGCCTGGTCAGCCGAAGGAGTGTTCAACTGATGAAGAAACCC
Source organism: Primulina huaijiensis (assembly GCF_012295235.1). Classification (NCBI taxonomy): domain Eukaryota; kingdom Viridiplantae; phylum Streptophyta; class Magnoliopsida; order Lamiales; family Gesneriaceae; genus Primulina; species Primulina huaijiensis. The sequence continues at coordinate 16,242,405 of NC_133312.1, forward strand.
AGCTGATCAATTCAACTGAACGAGAGTGAAATCAGTTCAACTGACGAGTCAAATCATCTTTTAGTGGATTCTATCTGTGCGTAAAGGTACAAAGCCATTGTCCAGTCAAAGGACAATAAAGGGACGTTGCATCAGAGCATTAAAGACAAAACATTTCAGAAGGACAGTCGAAAAGTCGAGACACAAAGTCCAAGAAACGAATTCAAGATGCAACGGATACAATAAATGAGTCTCACTGTACGATCAATTTTTTCCGTCTATATAAAGAGAAGATCAGTGAAGACTCAACAAAACAACATATAGAGAGAAAAAGCTTCAAAGCAAATAAGAGAGAAAAGAAAGGGCACGCAAATTGCAAATCAGCTTTCAGAAGCAATCAGCCCAGAGAGACTCTTCAACGTGTTATCAGCTTAGTGTTGAAGCTTATCTCCCTCAGTGTGTGAGAACATCCTTGTTCAGTTCTTACACACAAACACTCTCTCAACCACTCAAATACCGTCTTGCACAAAGACGTTAAACTTGTGTATGTAGTCTTTGACACATAGACGTTAAGGAAGTGTTGGCTGGAAGGTGCTGCCTTCAGTCGTAGCTAGGAGTTCAGTTTAGGCAGTAGTGTAAGTCCTAGTTGAGTGGGTTTGTACAAAGAGTTGTATAAATCAAAGTCTTCTAGTGGATCCTACCCGTGGAGGTAGAAGGGGTGACATAGGAGCAGTTGAAGTCTCCGAACATCCATAAACATATCTTGTGTATTTAACTTACTAACTGCTGTTTTCAAACTATTTGGATCAATTAGAGTATCTGTCAGTTCAGTTGTCACCATAACTAAATTAATGAATGCAAAAACTAATCTACATTTTTTCAGTTATTCAGTTTACATAAGTTAAAATGTTTTCTAATAACAGTCTTTTTCATGAAGGATTACTTCGAGTTTCTTCCGCTTGATTTTAAACCAAACTCGATTTAATTCATCGGTGTTAACATTCTTAGAACACGAGCTATTACAGCTCATTGGAGAATATAGTGTTCGAAATGCGTTCAAAGGCACTAGCACACTCGATCCTTCAAATCACCTTTAAAATTCGATGGTAGAGAATCATCTCCTAACAAATCGGAGAGTATGTGTGTCCTCCAATAACTTTATATGAGTAATCTACTCCAATCACCGTCGATTTTTAGGCCCCAAATAATTGAAACATCTTGTAATGTTATTTTTGTCTCACTACAACTAAAGCGAAACGTATGTGTCTCATGGTGCCACTGTTCAAAAAGAGCAGTTATAACGTGATTATTCAAAACAAGAAAGCCACATTATAAAACAACATATAACCTTATAAGATTTAAATACGCCAACACATGGTTGTTTTTTATTTCCAAGATATAATACTCAGATAAGATTATCTTAACGCTTCACTTGTACAATATGATCAGCATTTTCAAAAAAAACTATTGATAAGATATGTGTCGCTTGCAAATACAGAACATTGTGATCATTTGGACCTCGATTTGCAGCTATCTTGTGATGAATAATAAATTAGTATTCAAAAAATATTAATATTTAGAACAAAAATATATAATAAATAACACTGATTATGTAAGATCTAGGAAATTCAAACTACGTAATCCGCCTGCATGCGATCTAGGGTTTTTATTTAAAGTATGTGTTTAATGATTTTTATGCATTTTGTTGCATGAGTATGGCTTGGATAGATGTTTATTATGTTTATTTTAAAGTTTCATGCATTAGGATTTTAAGTTGCATTTCGCGCTCGAACGAGTAACGGAGACCGGGGATAATCAGAAAAAATATTTTTATTGAATAATTATTTTTAATTATTTAATATATGGGGTATTTAAGTGTGATTTTCGAAAATGGGCCTTGGTTGGGTATTTTTACTCGTTGGGTCATATTTTTAACAGGTACGCAAATTTTATCGAGTCGGAAGACTTTTTGAGGGTTCGGACAATATTTTCAAAAACATACTTAAACAAAATATTTTTCGTCAGTGTTATTGGGTTCAATGGGTTTATTTTATTGCTTGATGGGCCCCAAACCCTTTTAATTCCTTTAATTTTTATTTAAGGGCCCTTTAGTGTTTAAGTATACCATTTAAACACTCCACACTCTAACCCTAACCCTAACCTAGCTCTTGGCCGCCCACCCCATAGCTGCAACATCAGTTTTTTTAAAAATTACAGCAGCCATTCTTTAGTTCCTCCATAGTTTTTAAGGAAGCTTCTTCCATGCTTCTCCGGTGCAGGCCCTACGCACGTACCTTCAAGTTTTTGAGCACGTAAACGTTAAGGCACGCCATGTATCTTCTTTTTCTCATCATTCATGATGTATATATGTTTATATGTGTGCCGTGTATGAATATTGTTCTGTCCTCGCATGTTAAAACATTTATGCAATCGGTTTGTCATGAAATCCACATGTTTTGATTAAACTCACGTTTTTCTTGAATGGTTGTGTAAGGGGCTGCTGGTCTACGTTGCTAGGGTGCTGAACAGGTCAAGGGACAAGGGACCTAAGGGCTAGATTCATGGCTTGGTCGAGTTGAAGGGGTAGCTAGGCGAGTTACGTTCGGTTAGGGCTTGGTTTTGATTGATCGAGTGCTTTAGTGTGTCCAGCCATGCATGGCTCTATTCCAGCCAAGGAGCCGACCCTCTTGTGTCTGTGACAAGGCTAGAATAGGGTTGTGAGTGACATGTTGTGGCCCATAAGCGGTTCGAAGGGAATGGTACTGGGTTGGTCTCGGGTGGTTCGAAGATAGGGTAGTTTGGGGTTGTTGCACACGTCCGCGAGTTTGGGAGCCAAGGGCATGGTTTGGTCGGTCCAGGAAGGAGTCCTCGAGTTGTTCATGGTCCTAGGGTGGTCTAGTTCAGGGCTGGTCCATCCTAGAGTCGAGCTAGGGTCAAAAATTTTGGACCATGGTGCATTAGGGTTCGGTCGTCCATAGTACAGAAAATTCAGTAAGGACCAGGGGGCTTTCAAGGGTTCTTAGTGGTCTGAAATAGGTTGTTAGGGTCATGGTTATGTCTTAAAAAATGAATCGTGTAAGTTCTGAAACGGGCTCTAGTTTACGTCTGTGAAATGATTATAAATATGTTTTAAGGTGTTTTAACGAGTTTGGTTGGCTTCGAGTCAAAATTTAGAGGTCCATGGGTAAAATAGTCAATTAGGGTTTCCAGGGACAAAATGATCATTTTGCACCCGGGTCGAGTTTTTAGCCCTGACAGTGCCCTAAACACGATTTGACATGTTTTAAATGTTTATGTTATCATGTATATGACTTTTTAGGTAATTACGAAAAATATGTTGCATGCTTGATTTTAAGAAAAAATTACGTATGTGCATGATTTTATTAAGTGATGAATATGATGACATGTTTTAAAGGATGTGAGTTGGCTGTGACTAATACGATGACATGTAAGGCCAAGGCTCAGTGGACGGGTAATGCTGTCGCTGATGTCCCTGCCGCCGGGTACCACGGTTACACGTAGATGGATCCATCGACTGACACGATGATACGAAAGTCACAACCAACGAACAGAATTCAAATTAAGAAAACGAACACGTATATACTGATGTGATGTGATATGTTATGAAAATATTTATGCTTCGACAGGTTATGATTATGCATGCGACTTTTACGATCATGAAATTTATTTTTATTACAGTACTTTTCACTGTTGCAAGTTATGTATATGTACTCGTTATAACGTTACAGATGTGTTGAGTCTTTAGACTCACTAGGTGTGAGTGATGTAGGTGAGCATAACAATGAGGAGACTGGAGGCGCCGATAACTGAGTAGGCGGGGCTGGATGTGCGCACGCGAACCCGATGACGTTATTTCTTCTGCACATCATGGTTATGAGATAGGAGTATTTTGGATATTTTCATACTTTGTCTTTTTATATGTTGATGGTCCGACAGGAGTTTTGGAAATATTTTTAACTGCAGTAATTTTTTTAGTATGGAATTCCTCTTATAATAAAATATGTGAGTTTCAGCAGTTATTACATGCATGCTTGTAAATGCTCATTTTCGAGAATTAGCTTTCAAAAAAAAAATTTCAGCGAAAGAGGCGTCAGACCCAAAAGAGTACTCAGCCACAAAAGAAGCAGTATTTAGGGTCACCGAGGCAGCAGAAGCCCCGAGGTAAGTTCAAGAGGCCTGGACCGCAGCAGCCACTCCAGGCACCAGGGGCTCCTAAGCTGGAGGGAGGACCGCCGTGAAAACAGTGCAACAAACTTCACTATGGCAAGTGTATGTGGGGGACTTTCAAGTGCTTCATATGCAAAGAAGAGGGCCAAAAAGAAGCTGATTGCCTGAGGAATCAGGGCCCACTTTAGGTTGCCTGCTCTACCTCATTGGACTTATGGATTGAATTAAACGAGCTGGGAATTTTAAGGACTTAATTGCAAAAATCGAAAATTTAGGGACAGTTTTCGAATTTTTCAAATTTTTGGGAATCAAGTAAATATATTTCAAAAATTTTAAAGAAATTATTTGGACTAAATTTGAAATCTGTTGGGGATGAAAGTCCAATTTTTGAGAATTGCAGGGCCAAATTGTAAAGAATTCGAAACTTTAAGGGCCAAATTGCAAATTCCAAAATTTTTGAGATAAAGTTCGACATTTTTGATTGGGTACTGGAATTAAATCAGTATTTTTCAAGAGTTTTGGGATTATTGCTGATAGAAAATTTCTTAAGTTTCAACGTGATTAGATTTGATGATATGTTTTGTCGCAGGAATGATATATATTTCAGGTGTAGCCACGTATGCATTGCTAGACTCCGGAGCTAAACATTTATCCTAATCTTTTGTCAAGCGACTAGGAATCATACCAGAGGCAATGAATTTGGGTTTCTGAGTATCGATTTCATCCGAGGATCAGATGTTTACCTCACAGATAGTGAAAAGATTGGAGCTTCGGTTACAGAAGAATGCGGTGCAGACAGATTTGATTGTGCTACCGTTGCCATAGTTCGACATCATTTTGGATATGGACTGGCTTTCTTCGAACGGAGCTGCTATAGATTTTCGACGGAGGTCAGTATCTGTCCGACCGCCCAGCGGTAAGCCATTTATATTTGAGGCAGCCAGACACCAACAGATGCCGTACATCATTTCTTGCATCTGTGCGAGGAAGATCATGAGGAGAGTCTGCCATACATTTTTTACCAGTATTGTGACAGTGAACGAGCCAGTCAGTCAGAGACTAGAGGAGGTTGAAGTGGTCAGAGATTTTCCCAGTGATTTCCCTGAGGATGTTTCGGGCATTCAACCAGACAGAGAGGTGGACTTTTCTATCGAGCTCATGCCAGGTGCAGTGCCGATTTCTAAGACACCCTATCGTCTAGCACAAGCAAAGATGAAGGAACTGAAGGATCAAATACATGACTTGCTAGATAAGTGTTTCATTCGCCCTAGCTTTTCTCCACGAGGCGCATCGGTACTATTTGTTGAAAAGAAATATGGCAGCATGCGGCTTTGCATTGACTACAGAGAGCTGAACCGTGTTACTGTCAAGAACAAGTATCCACTGCCTAGGATCGATGATCTATTTGATCAGCTTCAGAGAGCATCAGTATTCTCGAAAATATATCTCCGATTAGGATAGTACCAGCTGAATGTGAGAGAGTCTGACGTGCATAAGACGGCAATCAGGACGCGTTATGAGCACTATGAGTTTATGGTGATGCCTTTCGGATTGACGAACGCGCCAGCGATCTTCATGGATCTCATGAATCGCGTGTTTCAGTCGTATTTGGATCAGTTCGTCATAGTTTTCATAGACGACATACTGATCTATTCGAAGAACAGAGAGGAGCACAGTTAGCATCTGAAGACCGTACTGCAGACTTTAGAGGACAGACGGTTGTATGTCAAGTTCAGTAAGTGCGAGTTCTCACTAGAAAGAGTGGCATTCTTGGGCCACATTGTATCCCGAGACAGAGTAAAGGTTGATCCCAGTAAGGTTGAGGCAGTCCGAGATTGGCCAGTGCCTAAGAGTGTGACAAAGATCCGTAGTTTCTTGGGTCTAGCTGGGTATTACGGGAAGTTCATACAGGTTTTTTCTTCCATCGCGGTGCCATTGACCGCTTTGACGAAGAAGAAGAGTACCAGGAGAGTTTTGACAGGCTGAAGTAGACGTTGACTACAACACTAGTTCTAGCTATGCCATCAGGGCAAGGAGAGTTTGCGGTTTATACAGATGCTTCGAAGCTCGTTTTGGGCGTTGTTCTAATGCAGCATGACAGAGTTATTGTCTACGTGTCCAGACAGCTGAAGGTTCATGAGAATAATTATCCGACTCATGACCTCGAGCTAGCAGCATTGGTTTTCACCCTAAAAATTTTGAGGCATTATCTGTATGGGGAGAAATGCAAGATTTTCACTGATCACAAGAGCATGAAGTATTTCTTCACACAGAAAGAGCTGAACATAAGACAGCGGAGGTGGCTAGAACTAGTGAAAGATTATGACTATGACATTAGCTACCATCCGGGTAAGGCTAATGTAGTTGCAGATGACATGAGCAGGAAGAATGCAGTGATCGCTCATTTGTCAGTACAGAGACCGTTGCAGGCAGAGATTCAGAGGTTTGAGCTTACAATTTATGCCAGGGGGGATGCCCCTAATCTTTCTACCATGACAGTACAGTCGTCACTGAGAAACAGAATTCGGGCAGGGCAGACTTCAGACGAGCAATTACTGAAGTGGAGGCAGAGCGATGAGGCGAAAGGCTGGAGGAGTGAGGCCCACGGCACCCCGTATTCCATCCATCTAGGGAGTACGAAGATTTATAAGGATTTTCAGTCTCTTTATTGGTGGCCGGGCATGAAGAGAGATATTCTGTATAACATCCCGAAAATTTGATGGTCCAAGTGAACCACATGCATGGAATCTAGGGTTTTACTTAAAATATGTGTTTAATGATTTTTATGAATTTAATACATGAATATTGCATGGTTAGGTGTTATTGCATGGGTATTTTAAAGTTTCATTCATTAGGGTTTCAAGTTGCATTTCGCGCTCGAACGGGTAACGGAGACCGGAGATAATCAGGAAAAATATTTTTATTGAATAACTAAATTTAATTATTTAATATGAGGTGTTTTTAAGTGTATTTTTCAAAAAATGAGCTTTGGTGAGTATTTTTACTCGTCGGGGCATAATTTTAATCGGTACACAAAATTTAGAGAATCGGGGGACTTTTCAAGGGTTCGGGCAATATTTTCTAAAATGTACCTAAACGAAATATTTTTCGAGAGTGTTATTGGGCTTGTTGGGTTTGTTTTAATGCTTAATGGGCTCAAACCTTTTAATCTTTTTAAAATTTAATTAATGGCCCATTAGTGTTTTGTATTTTATTTAAACACTATCCTAAGCAAACCCTAAACCTATTAATACCTAGCAGCCGTCCCCTAACCTCCCACAGCAGCCTCCCCTCATTTTTAAAGCAGCAAACCAGCAGCAACTTCAAAAATCCCTCAAGCTTTCAAGAAAAAGTCTTCCCCGCCTCTATGGTTCACGTCTCGCGCGTAGACCTTCAAGCTTTTGAGCACGAAAACTCTAAGGCACGCCTTGTATCATTCTTTTTCTCATCATTCACGCTATGTATGCTGTAATGTATGTACTTGCATGAGAAACCTTTGATCTAGCATGTACCAATGTTTTTGGCATGGTTTGACATGAAATAATTGCATACTATGATTAAAATCACGTTTTTCTTGAATTGTTGTGTAAGAGGCTGCTGGTTTACATTGCTAGGGTGATGAACACATCAAGGGATAAGGGTACTAAGGGCTGGAGTCATGGCTTGGTCGAAGGGAGGGGTAGCTAGGCGAGTTGCATTCGGTTAAGGCTTGAATTGGGGAGATCGAGAGTTTTAGTATGTGCAGTCGTGCATGGCTCGATCCCAGCCGAAGAGCCGACCTCTTGGGTCCATGACAGGGCTAGGAGAGGGCTGCGAGTCGTTGGTCGTTGTCCATCAGTTGTTCGATGGGCATGGTGCTAGGTTTGTTCTCGGGTGGTTCGAAGGTAAGATAGGATGGATGGTTGCGCACGTCCGCGAGCTTGGGGGCTAAGGGCGTGGTTAGGTAGGTCAATGAAAGGGTACACGGGCTGGTCATGGTCTTAGGGTGGTCTAGTTTTGGGCTGGTCCATCCTAGAGTCGAGCTAGGTTCGAAACATTCGAACCATGGTGCATTAGGGTTCGGTCGTCCATAGTGCAGAAAAATTCAGTAAGGGCCAGGGGGTTTCCAATGGTTCTTGGTGTTCTGAAATGGGTTGTTAGAGGCATGGTTATGTATTATTAATTCATGGTTTAAGTTGAGAAAAATTTGGTTAAGTTTCGGGTTAATTCAGGTTAAAATCGGGACCCCGGTCCTAGTTTTAAAACGAACCGAATAAGTTTTGTAACGAGCTCTAGTTTATTTCTAAGAAATGCTTATCATTATGTTCTTAGGTGTTTTAAGGAGTTCGGATAGCTTCGGGTCGAAATTTTGAGGTCTAGGAGTAAAACGATCATTTTGGGTTTCCAGTAGCAAAATGATCATTTTGCACCCAGGTCGAGTTAGAAGTCCTGGCAGCACCCTAAACACTATTTGACATGTTTTAAATGTATACGATATCATGTATATGACTTTTTATGAAATTATGAAAAATACGTTGCATGATTGATTTTAAGAAAAATTACGTATATGCATGATTTTGATAAGTGATGAAAATGATGATGTTTTTGAAGGATGAAAATTGGTTTTGACTGACGATATATGTATACGATGAGATGTAAGACCAAGGCTAAGTGGATGGGTAACACTATAGCTGATTTCCCCGTCGCCGGGTACCATGGTTATATATAGATGGATCCATTGAATAGAACTGATACGATAGAGCTGATACGATTAGAGCTAATACGAAAGTCACAACCAATGAACTGAATTCAAATAAAGTAAATGTATACGTATATGATGATATGATCAGACATGTTTTGATTACGACATGTTTGCGTTTATGCTTTTAAGATCATGAAATGTATGTTGATTACAGTACTTTTAATTGTTGCATGTTATGTATATGAAACGTCTGCCCTTTCTATTTCTTAAAAAGTACTAGAATTTTTTTTTAAAACACTAAATTTTTGGCCATGTACATTTACCACATGAAAATATAAAATATTTTCTCCCTTAAAAGAAAACATCAACCAACTAGTATTTTAGAAATCAAGTGAAATAGTCATAAAAATGAAATCGTCGCATGTTTCATCAAACCTAAAAAGCAAAAAATTTGAAAAGTATAGCACATACTAAACCTCTCAAAAATCTCTCAAAAGCATAAATAAATAGTCTTAGAATCTTTAACGTAAATCATGAATCATAAATCGTAAATGCGGAAAAAGTAAATGTGCTGGTCCTCGGGTTGTGTGCACCGACAGTCCATCAAAATCAACCATGAAGGCCCCCAGTAATATTAACATCATCATTACCTGCATCCATCACACCTAGTGAGTCTAAATACTCGACACAACATAATCTTTATAACAAGTAATACGTATAAAGCCACATGCAACATTGAAAATACTTTTACATAAAAATAACATTTTCATGACATGCAAACATAAACTTTAACCTTTCTTTTTTCCTCAACATGACTTAAAAACCTTTAACATGATCATAAACATTTTCCTTTTTCCTTTCCTTTGTTGAATTCAGATCGTTAATTGTGACTTTCCTCAAACCTCAAAAAGTTGATGGATCCATCTACATGAAACCGCAGTACTGGGCGGCGGGGAACACCAGCAACACTCTCACCGGTCAACTGGGCCCTGGCCTATCTTCATCGAATAGAAATACAATCGTCGGGGCTCCCTCTGGGGCTTTTTCCCATAAATGGGCCCTCTCAAGGGCCTTTTCCTCTCACGATATTCCCATTCTTACCGTTACCTCATATCCTCCTATTCGTAATAATGGAAATACGATCGTTGGGCTCCCACTGGGACCGTCACCCTCACGATATCTCCAACATTATCGAGTTAGTCACAATTACTTCACTTCCTTCAACGTTTTACCTTCTCATCACTTTATAAAATCATGCATAACATAACATTTTTGTCTTTGAAACCAAGCATGCAACACGTCTTTTAAATGTCTTCCTTAAACCATAAAAATCTCATAGGCATTTAAAAATCATAATTCAATCATGAAGATTTCATAAACTTTTAAAAATAATCATAATAGCATAAAAATAGCATTTAGAGCACTGCCATGACATTTTTTTACAAATTTTTAGGTGTAAAAAGACCGTTTTACCCCTAGACGTAAAATTCCTCGGTTTTGACTTTTTTTCAATTCATTGACTCTAACATGTCCCAAATAATTATTTAAGCCTAAAATAATTTTCCCATAATTTTATTTAGCTTAAATCTTGAACTTTTTTATTTATCTTAAATTAATTGTTTTGACGGTGTTTTAATCCCGGAAAAATCCCAAACTTTAATATAAAATTCCTAAATTCAAAATTTAGCCTTTTTATATTATTTTAGCCCTTATGAACCATGACTCGACCCCCGTGAGCCGTTTTTCAATTTATTCTAGTTTAGAAACCCTATTATGACACATAAACTTCGACCCCGAGCCATCTTTCGATTTTCTCGAGTCACCCCCAACCATGTGGATCCAAAACCTGCCCAACATCCTAGAGTACCCTACTGAACTATTAGATCATTTAGAACCACCCCAAAACCCTAAAATGAAGCCCCTTACTCCCCCACCTATGCTGGCCGAGAATCCTAATCTGCATGGATTCTAAGTTTGCGCGTCCAGGCTTCTACCAGCGAGCCCAGGCCTTGAACCACTCACTCTCACACCTTCCTAAGACGCTAAAGACTTACCCTAGCCCAGCCCCTGAGCCCTCTAGCCTGAGTCCTAGCATGGCTAGGACTCTTCCCTTGACTCAACCAAGTCCCTAGCCAGGCCTTGGTCCAACCGAACCCAGCCCAAAACCCTCACTACAAGGAACCGATCCCTATAACCCTATGACAGCCGAAATTGCTTCCAACTTGTTTTTCTTGTTTTCCTTCGACTTTGGTGATTAGGGTGGGTGTGTTAGGACCTTAACTCATGTATAAAAATCACCCGTGCCAGACCTATGATCATGGCAAACCCTTTACATAATAAAATCATGAATTTGCACCAAAAACTCAAGTTTCCCCATGTGTGCATGCCATATTCCGAAAATAATCATAAAAACTTTATGCTTTTCATACACACGATATTTAAAACATTAATACGATGTGATAGATGAGAAAAGAAGATATATGGCGTGCTTTTGCGTTATATATGCTCGAAAAACCGTTGACGACGAAGAACGGAGCGAGAATTTGGCTTGTTTCTCCTTGAACCTTCGAAAATCCCTTCAAATATTGGATGTGTGTGTGTCGTGTGGTTGATGGGGTATTGAGGAGAGTTTCAGAGTTTTTTAAAAGATGGGTGGCGTGAAAAAGAGGGTAGTGTTTTAGGTGATTAGTTTATTAAATAACTAATTAAATATTGACAAGGCTTTAGGCCTATTAAGCCTCTAAATTAAGCCCATTAGCCTTAATTAGGATTTAATAAAATATTAACAAAGTTTTTGTTTAAATAAATTTGTGAATTTATTAGCCGAGTTGCCAAAACGTTCGCATTTTTATTGAAAAACCAACACCTATAAATTTTACGTCCCGGCGTATAAAATCACCTCAAAACCCTTTATTTTCAAAAATATGAAAAATCATCAACCATATTTTAAATAATTAAAAATAATTATTTAATAAAACATTTTACGTTTTTCAGCCCTCGGTCTCCGTTCATCGATCGCAACTTGAATCTTCCTTAAAAATACAATTTTATGCATGATGATAACAAAATCATATTTAAAATATAAGCATGCATGTCACATAATCATTTAGCAATTAAAATCAGTTAATTACTCATTTTTCATGTTTCCTAGATTCGCATGCAGTTGGATTACGTCTTCTTAATTCTGGACCTTACAGTATATGTATTCGTTTTAACGTTACAGGCGTGTTGAGTCTTTAGACTCACTAGTTGTGAATGATGCACGTGAGCATGTTGATGAGGAGGTTGGAGGTGCCGAAGTCTGAGTTGGCAGGGCTGGATGTGAGCACGTGAGCCCCGAGGACCATGAATTTTCCGCACATCATGATTTGATATAGGAGTGGACATGATTATTTTATACGCTTTTGTTTTGACATGTTGACGGTCATGAGGATTTTTACTCGTTTCATGTTATTTTATTTTTAACGTACGTCTAGTGTTGTCGACTCGGTGATTTTTTTAAAACTGCAGTATTTTTATCTGTCATTGGATGGCATCTATTTTTAAAAGGGAAATCTTCAGCAGTATTGCATGCATCCATAAGTTATGAATTTTCGAAATTTAGCTTACAAAAAAAAATAAATAAAAATTTCTAGTGGCATTTTTAAGTAGTAGATGTTTCAGTTGGTATCAGAGCAAGGGTCCTGCATAGGATTGTGCCACCGCCAGCTTCTGCAGCTTAGTTTTCAAGCCTCAAATCTGTAAGTTTGTATGATTTTAAATTTTTTAAATGATTTAATGCTATCACCTGCATGTTTACGCGATACATGTTTTCAACGGTTTTCAGTAACATGTCTAGCTGTTTTTACAATTTGAAGAGTATATGTTTTGAAAATTAGATTGAATTGCATGTTGGTTACGTTTGGAATTGGACATGTCTAAGAATTCGAATATTGGGCATTAGGAGAGGTTGAAAATAATTTGACTATATTTTTTGTTAATAGTACTCATGTTCTACTTATGAGTCATAAGTTAATCTCGAAGATTAGGAATGCTTTTGGGGCATGTATATTTTCTAAAAAAAAACTTATGATTCGTGATTACTAGTTGAGATAAATTTTGAGGATTCACATAAAGAATAATGATTCGAAGATTACGACGATCTTTAGAAGTATGAAAATATATAATTTGAAATTTTAGGTATTGATGGAAACATAAGATTGGTTATGAGAATTGATCGTGAATTAATAAGCTTAAGATGACTTAACTTTATGTTACAGAAAACCTACAAAATGGAATTGAGAATGCCAAAAACTTATGGGTAATTGTGGAATTTTTGAAATTTAGGGCCAATTAAATTGTAGAACCCGTAATCTAGACTACGTATAAGCCATGCATAATTTCTAGCATTTTAAATTAAAATGATTTTATTGCATGAGTATTTATATTCCTTTCTTTAAATTTAATTATTTTATGCAGTAGTTTAGTTGCTATCCTTTTCAGTTAATTAACTGAGACCGGACCGGAGTTGGAGTATTGAGATGCAATTTAAAATTAAGAAAACATTCCTAAAATTTATTTAAGATAAATAATAAGTTAATTTAATGGAAAATAATGTTTAAGGGATTATTTAAAGTAATTTAAAATATTTAGCCATGCATGCAAGATAATGTTAGTCCTTAATTAATTTATTAATTCACTATTAGGATATTTAAAAATATTGTCAACTCTCCATCTTTAAGTCTTTCCTTAATCTTTTCTTAGAGATAAATCCACCACCTTTTAATCAATAAAAATTATTAGTTAAGCAATTCCCTACCCTCAATTTTTATTTGAAAATTTCGAAAATCACCATTTAAGATTTAAATAAAATTTGACAACTCACAACTTTGATTTCCTTTCCTTAGCCCTTTTCTGGGTAGATAATCCCTCAACTTTTAATCCTCAATAATTAAACAATTAAGCAATATTCCACCGCATTTTTAAGAGTTAAAAATCGGCCCCTCCCCCTTTGCTAGATTTAAATTTGGTTGACCATTCATTTCTTTATTATCTTTGCTTAATCTTTCTTTTCTAGGAAGATATTCTCCCCACCTTTTTTAAACACTAACAAATAATTAATCAAGCAATTTTCTCCCTTTTACCTAGACTCTAAATTCGACCAAGTGCACCCGAGAATTATCCCTCAAAATCTTTTGATATCATCCTATTTCTTTATCGCTCAAATTCAAAAGATAGCAAAGATTATTTGCTCCCTGTATCATGCAATCTTCCTTCATTTTTCCCTAGACTTTCCCTCATTTCCCTAACCCTTTCTCCCCACCATTATCACCGAAATTCAGAGCTAAACTCAGTGTAAAAATCGTGAGTTCCTAGGGAGCAAACAAGATTGAAAAGTTAAATCAAGAAGCACTCTGTCTCCTCCGCGCCGCGTCGTGTTTTCTTTTGTGTTCTTCAAAACAAAAAAATTCCAGGCATTCATATACCCTTCCTTTTCTCTTTAATCAAGTTGTATATTGATTTTTTTAAACCATTATGTGTGCTTGAATCAGGAAAACCGAAATATGACAACACCATTTTCGAAAAACCTGCACAGAAATATTTCGGCCCTCCCATGCACTTCAAGGCTTGGTAGTTTTTGTTGATGTACAGGTCGGCTAGATTCCTAGGCTCCCAAGGCTGCTTATGGTCATGTCCTAGGGGATGTTAGGGTCAAGTTTGATTAAGGGTTCAAGTCCCAAAACCGTGAGTTAGATGCTCCAATCCGCAAGCATGAAACAAGTGCCATTTTCGAATCACTTTTGCTGTCAATAGCTTGCGTGGGTTAGTGTTCGAGTCTTGGCTGGCCAAGGGCCGGTAGCCATGGCTGGGACCCTTCCCTAGCAAGCATAGGACGTGGTCAAGTCAGCCTTAAGTGGCTTGAGACACATCCCAAGTCGTTTGGACAGCAACAACGCAAGTCCCATTCGGTTTCTGTTTTCTGATTTTTTTCAGTATGTGTGCGTTGGGTTTCGGTTTAGTTGGGTTGTGTGGATCTTGGTTGGCTTCTAGCCCTTAACCATGGTTCACACCATACCTCTTGATGTCTAGAACATGCCATGGTCAATCAAATGGCCACTGGAATGGTCCATGACAGCAAGCGAAGTAATTCTTCCCATGTGTACAGTTTGGTGCGCTCGGTTGAGAGTGTGGCCGAGTTTCTGGTGTGGTTTGGATTGTGGCTGGCCTAGGGCCCTTAGCCATGGTTCAATCCATTCCTTAGGATGTTGGTAAGAGGTTCTGGTCGGTGGTTCAAGCCCCAATGACCGGTAGTCTCGAAAACGACGCAAGGAAACGAATGCGCTGCTGCTGTATTTTTTTTCTTGACAGCAAGTGTGCTTCGGTTCAGGGGTGTGTTTCGAGTTCTTGATTGGCTTTTAGCCTATGGCCTTAGACTGGACAGTGTCTCATTGAGTTAGGAAGGTCAAGTTTTTGGCCGCTTGTGATTCGGATAATTTTAGAGGTCGTACGAGAATTTACGGTGCAATGTGCCAAAGTGACTCTCGAAAGAGCGTTTCACGTTTTTTGCCTCCATTCACTAAATTTCGAGTACTGTAAATTTAGGTGCATTAATTCATCATTTTTAAGAGTATTTTAATCATGACTAAACGTTGGTTCGGTGTTGGTTCGGAGTCATGATTAAATACTAAATCAGTGGGCGTAATTGTCTCGTTTTTGGATTCAATTACAAAATGTGGTCAAGAAAAATCAATTGCATATTTTTCATGTTATATTTAAGTCGCAGCGAGCCTGGGAACGATCCAACCCATTTGGTAAAATTAATACAGTACATTTAATTACGTTATTTAATTATATTACGTGCATAAAAATAGAAATTATTCATTTTTTAGATTTATGTGATATTGCTTGTGGCCATTGTACCATTGTGGGATTATCACTTCACCCGGTCGCCAGTTACCGGTCAGTTCAGTTTTGTACCACCCAATATACTGTGGCATTAGTGTGATCAGACGATTAGTATTCACCCGGTCGTCAGTTACCGGTCCCGGTCGTCAGTTACCGGTCAGTTCAGTTCAGTTCAGTGCAGTTCATGGGGCCACTTTCGTAGAACATAATCTCAATAAAATTATCATCCAGGCCATTTTATTACAGAGCTCTATTGAGCTAACGGTTCACTTATGATTTTCAGTTCAGTTATGCACGTATTTATAATTATCCATGATAAGATATTTACAGTTCAGTTATGCAAGTACTATAATTCCTCATGACATGATATTTTCACTTCGCATGCAATTTTATTATTATCTATTTACTTGTTATTTACGATATATGCATGCTGAGTCTTTAGATTCACTAGACTTGATTGTTGTAGGTACTGATGATGTCGGAACCGAGGGCGGGGACCAGTGAGCTAGCTTGGGTCGACAGTAGTGGAACCCGAGGACCTCATTTTTAGCATTTTCAATTTTTTTTGGCTCAAACATTTTATCTCTCGTCGAATTATTTTAAATTGTTACTTTGCAAACATTAAATTCTTCCGCTGCTATTTTTTTAAACATTAAACATTATTTGTCAGTTTATCTATGAATGAGACGTTGTAATTATTTAAAAGAAAATTTTTTAATTTTTCCGCAAATTTTCAAGTACGAATTTAGAGGCCTCTACAGGTGGTATCAGAGCAATGATTCTGTAAAGGGTTGCACTACTACTGACCTCGAGAAGCTCACGAAGTCACGTCTTCGGTCTGTAAGTTTTACATTCATGCATTTTATTTAAAGCCGGAATTATTTTAACTGCATGTTCTCATGAAGTATTTTACGTTCAGATTTTAATCGTTCAGTATTTATTTACATTTAAATAAATTATGGAATTATGCATGTTGGTTACGTATGGGTTATATATGGAACAGTATGCCTCCTAGACGCCAAGTTGGACGCCCGAGAGGTGATGATGAGCCTCGTCATGAGGACAGGGAGGAGCAGAGACAGGAGGGGAACGGACCTCCACCCCCTCCACCAAATATGAATGTCCAGATGCTAGCTGGGATGACTCAGTTCTTCGCACAGTTTGCGGGGAACAATGCTGTGGCGATCAGGCCGACAGGGCCTGAGGCTGTCTACGAGAGATTCATGAAGATGCATCCTAAGAAGTTTTCAAGGACGACGGACCCCATGATTGCCGAGGGCTGGATCAAGTCCCTCGAGGTTATCTTCGAGTTCACGGAGCTTGGAGATGCAGACAGAGTCCGATGTGCCACCTACTTATTCGGAGGAGATGCCCGCTTATGGTGGGAAGGAGCATCAGTAGCTCTGAACTTGGCTACGCTGAGTTGGGCGCGCTTCACGGAGGTATTCTACTCCAAATATTTTACTGAGGAAGTGCGCACCAGGTTGACCACTGAGTCCAGGAGCCTGAGACAGGGAGATCTGACTGTTACGGAGTTCATCCGTAAGTTTGAGAGGGGTTGTCATTTTGTACCCCTGATCGCGAATGATGCCAAGGCTAAGTTAATGCATTTCTTGGTGGGTTTACGGCCGATCTTGCGCCGTGATGTTAGGGTATCTGGCCCTACTACTTATGAGGTCGCTGTCTCCAGAGCTCTAGCCGCAGAGCAGGATCAGCGTTATATCGAGAGAGATCGCCAGGGCAAGCGCCCAGTCCAGGAACCGCACCGCCCTCCTCCTCAGCAGCATCAGCACCAGGATAAGAGGCCTTATCACGGCTCGCCCAGAAATAGAGGAGGACCACAGCAGCAGCAGGGACGTGCCGTCCCGAGGACTTTTGAGCACCAAGTCTGTCCCAAGTGCTCACGCCGCCATCCTGGAACATGCATGTATGGCTCAGGGAAGTGTTATAAGTGTGGTAGCTCAGACCACATGCTACAGCAGTGCCCCCGGAAGAATCTGCCTACCCAAGGCAGGGTATTTGCTCTCCATGCAGCGGAAACGAACCCCGATACCATGCTTATGACAGGTACCTTTAAGCTTTAAATTTATATTTGGGATTTAATGTTTTGGGTGAGGTTTTGAACATAGTATTGCAATAGGATTGCATGCTCTACTCTGTATTATTTTGGAGAATTTACGAACTTTGGCCTTTGCATGTCTATAAGTTAGTTTTGTGATTATTGGGTTCAGCCTAGTGTTCTGACCTTTCAAGGAGAATTTTCATAGCTGGCTCAGCTACAAAAGCCCTGATAGATTCATGGGGCTACTCACTCATTTATGTCTGAGGTCTTTGCGAATTTTCTCAAAGTTAAGACCGTTGGGCTAGATGTAGCCTACTCAGTGGTACTGCCTTTGGGAGAGGAGATGACAGCCACCAATGTGATCCGAGACATAGATCTGGAGCTACGTGGCAACCTTGTTTATGCGGATCTGATTGTCTTGCCGATGCCAGAGTACGACATCGTATTAGGCATGGATTGGCTATTGCGGAACAGAGTGTTGATAGACTTCCAGCGGAGCTCTGTTCTAGTCCGACCGCCTGGGCTGACACAGTTCTTATTTGAGCCGGACATGTACTTTCCCTTACCGCGCATTATTCCTTATGTCCAGGCTAGGAAGCTCATGCATAGAGGGTGTCGAGCGTTTTTAGCAACTTTTATATCTGTCCCCGAGACACCTAGTCAGTTAACCGCAGATGTTCCGATTGTTAGAGATTTCTTAGACGTTTTTCGTGAGGACGTTTCCGGTATGCCACCCGAGAGAGAGGTGGAGTTTTCTATTGAACTTATGCCAGGTACGGTACGAATCTCAAAAGCACCGTACCGACTAGCGCCGACAGAGATGGCAGAGCTGAAGAAGCAGATTCAGGAACTTCTCGACAAGGAGTTCATTCGACCGAGTTTCTCACCATGGGGCGCGCCAGTCTTGTTTGTGAAGAAGAAGGATGGGTCCATGAGACTATGTATTGACTACCGGGAGTTGAACAGGGTGACAGTAAAAAACAAATACCCACTTCCGAGGATTGAAGATCTATTCGACCAGTTGCAGGGAGCTTCGGTATTCTCCAAGATTGATCTGCGTTCCGGTTATCACCAGTTGAGGGTGAAAGACGCTGATGTTTCTAAGACTGCGTTTAGGACTCGTTATGGCCACTACGAGTTCCTTGTGATTCCGTTCGGTTTGACGAATGCGCCAGCGATTTTCATGGATCTCATGAATCGCGTATTTCAGCCATATCTTGATCAGTTTGTGATAGTGTTCATCGATGACATTCTCGTCTACTCGAAGAATCAAGAGGATCACGACAGACATCTGACCACAGTGTTGCAGACCTTGCAGAAACACAAGTTATTCGCAAAGTTCAGTAAGTGCGAATTCCGGTTGGAGAAGGTGGCGTTCTTAGGCCACATTGTTTCTAGAAGTGGTATTGAGGTAGACCCAACGAAAGTTGCGGCAGTCAGAGACTGGGTTGTGCCGCAGAATGCATCCGAGATCCGCAGTTTTCTGAGCTTAGCAGGATATTACCGAAAGTTCATTCAGGGATTTTCCTCCATCGCAGTTCCACTCACAACATTGACCAAGAAGAATGTGAAATTTGTGTGGAGCGATGAGTGCCAGAGGAGCTTCGATACTTTGAAGCAAGCTCTTATCGCAGCACCAGTTTTGGCCATGCCATCAGGGCCCGGTGAGTTTGTTCTATATACCGATGCTTCGAAGCTCGGTCTTGGCGCAATATTGATGCAGCACGGGAAGGTGATAGCATATGCTTCTCGTCAGTTGAAGACTCACGAGAAGAATTACCCTACCCATGACCTAGATTTGGCAGCCGTTGTATTTGCTTTGAAGATCTGGAGGCATTATCTGTATGGAGAGAAGTGCTAGATCTTTACCAACCATAAGAGCCTCAAGTATTTCTTTAAGCAAAAAGAGCTGAATATGCGTCAGAGGCTATGGTTGGAGCTTGTGAAAGATTATGATTGTGACATTAGCTACCACCTGGGTAAGGCTAATGTAGTCGCGGATGCATTGAGCAGGAAAGTTGCAGTGATGGCCCATCTGACGATTCAGAGACCTCTTCAGTCTGAGATGCAGAGGTTTGATCTTGAAGCATATCCTCAAGGTAGAGTTCCCCGTCTATCTACCTTGACTATCCAGTCTTCTCTCATTGACCGTATTCGCAGTAGTCAGCCAGCAGATGAGCAGTTGGCAAAGTGGAAGCAACGAGATGAGGCCAAGGGCAGTGTCTTGTATTCAGTTAGTGACGGTATTGTGAGATACCGAGACAGGATATGGGTTCCTAGCAGTGATTCTATTTGAGCAGATATTCTATCAGAGGCCCATATGTCGCCGTACTCTATTCATCCAGGGAGTACGAAGATGTACAAAGACCTGCAGTTATTGTACTGGTGGCCAGGAATGAAGAAGGATATCAGACGCTTTGTATCCGAGTGTCTACTTGTCAGTTAGTGAAGGCAGAGCATCAGAAACCAGCAGGTTTGCTCAAGCCTCTTCCTATTCCCGAGTGGAAGTGGGAGAATGTTACCATGGACTTTGTGACCGGTTTACCGAAGTCAGTCAGAGGATCTAATGCTATCTGGGTGATTGTCGATCGTCTTACCAAATCAGCGCACTTCTTGCCTATCAAGATGACTTTCACCATGATTCAGTATGCTGAGTTGTATATCCGGGAGATAGTCCGACTTCATGGTATTCCAGTTTCTATCGTGTCTGACAGAGACCCCAGATTCACTTCCTCATTTTGGAAGAGTTTGCATTCGACGATGGGTACGAAGTTGTTGTTTAGCACAGCTTTCCACCCTCAGACAGACGGGCAGTCAGAGCGAGTTATTCAGATTTTGGAGGACCTTCTCCGTGCTTGTGTTATCGATTTCTCCGGGAGTTGGGAGTCGAACTTGCCATTAGTAGAGTCCACCTATAACAACAGCTTTCAGTCGTCTATAGGAATGGCTCCGTATGAAGCATTATATGGTCGCAAGTGTAGATCTCCTGTTCATTGGGATGAGGTAGGAGAGAGAGCCGAGTTGGGCCCAGAGATTATTCAGCAGATCGTCGATGTAGTAGCCCAGATCCATGACAGGATGAGGACTGCTCAGAGTCGACAGTAGAGTTATGCGGACCAGCGGAGGAGAGATTTAGAGTTCGCCGTGGGCGACCATGAATTTGTGAAAATGGCACCTATGAAGGGTGTCATGCGATTTGGGAAGACAGGAAAGCTCAGTCTGAGATTCATTGGCCCATTTGAGATCCTCGACAGAGTTGGGACGCTAGCTTATCGTGTTGCTCTTCCGTCAAATCTGGCCGGAGTACACAATGTGTTCCACGTCTCTATGCTGAGGAAGTATATGGCGAATCCTTCGCATGTCTTGAACTTTGAGCCGTTGTAGCTTACTCCGAACCTGTCTTATGAAGAAACACCAGTGCAGATCTTAGACAGACAGGAGAAGAAGCTTCGGAACAAGCGAGTCAAAGTCAAATGGCTTACCATTCAGAGGAGGAAGCTACGTGGGAGTTTGAACCAGAGATGAAGAGTCGTTATCTCGAGTTATTCGATAAGTTTTAATTTCGAGGACGAAATTTCTTTTAAGGGGGGGAGAGCTGTAGAACCCGTAATCTCGACTACGTATAAGCCATGCATAATTTCTAGCATTTTAAATTAAAATGATTTTATTGCATTAGTATTTATATTCCTTTCTTTAAATTTAATTATTTTATGCAGTAGTTTAGTTGCTATCCTTTTCAGTTAATTAAGTGAGGTCGGACCGGAGTTGGAGTATTGAGATGCAATTTAAAATTAAGAAAACATTCCTAAAATTTATTTAAGATAAATAATAAGTTAATTTAATGTAAAATAATGTTTAAGGGATTATTTAAAGTAATTTAAAATATTTAGCCATGCATGCAAGACAAAGTTAGTCCTTAATTAATTTATTAATTCACTAAAATATTTAATGGGTAGATAAAACACTAGAGCTTTAAAATTCAATAATTAATAAATATTTCCCCTCCATTTTAATAGCAATTTTCGGCCACCCCATTAGGATATTTAAAAATATTGTCAACTCTCCATCTTTAAGTCTTTCCTTAATCTTTTCTTGGAGATAAATCCCCCACCTTTTAATCAATAAAAATTATTAGTTAAACAATTCCCTACCCTCAATTTTTATTTGAAAATTTCGAAAATCACCATTTAAGATTTAAATAAAATTTGACAACTCACAACTTTGATTTCATTTCCTTATCCCTTTTCTGGGTAGATAATCTCTCAAATTTTAATCCTCAATAATTAAACAATTAAGCAATATTCCACCCCATTTTTAAGAGTTAAAAATCGGCCCCTCCCCCTTTGATAGATTTAAATTTGGTTGTCCATTCATTTCTTTATTATCTTTCCTTAATCTTTCTTTTCTAGGAAGATATTCTCCCCACCTTTTTTAAACACTAACAAATAATTAATCAAGCAATTTTCTCCCTTTTACCTAGACTCTAAATTCGACCAAGTGCACCCTAGAATTATCCCTCAAAATATTTTGATATCATCCTATTTCCTTATCTCTCAAATTCAAAAGATAGCAAAGATTATTTGCTCCCTTTATCATGCAATCTTCCTTCATTTTTCCCTAGACTTTCCCTCATTTCCCTAACCCTTTCTCCCACCATTATCACCGAAATTCAGAGCTAAACTCAGTGTAAAAATCGTGAGTTACTAGGGAGCAAACAAGAGAGAAAAGTTAAAACAAGAAGCACTCTGTCTCCTCCGCGCCGCGTCGTGTTTTCTTTTGTGTTCTTCAAAACAAAAAAATTCCAGGCATGCATATAGCCTTCTTTTTCTCTTCAATCAAGTTGTATATTCATTTTTTTAAACCATTATGTGTGCTTGAATCAGGAAAACCGAAATATGACAACACCATTTTCGAAAAACCTGCACAGAAATATTTCGGCCCTCCCATGCACTTCACGGCTTGGTTGTTTTTGTTGATGTACAGGTGGGCTCGATTCCTAGGCTCCCAAGGCTGCTTATGGTCATGTCCTAGGGGATGTTAGGGTCAAGTTTGATTAAGGGTTCAAGTTCCAAAACCGTGATTTAGATGCTCCAATCCGCAAGCATGAAACAAGTGCCATTTTCGAATCACTTTTGCTGTCAATAGATTGCGTGGGTTAGTGTTCGAGTCTTGGCTGGCCAAGGGCCGATAGCCATGGCTGGGACCCTTCCCTAGCAAGCATAGGACGTGGTCAAGTCAGCTTTAAGTGGCTTGAGACACGTCCCAAGTCGTTTGGACAGCAACAACGCAAGTCCCATTCGGTTTCTGTTGTCTGATTTTTTTCAGTATGTATGAGTTGGGTTTCGGTTTTGTTGGGTTGTGTGGATCTTGGTTGGCTTCTAGTCCTTAACCATGGTTCACACCATACCTCTTGATGTCTAGATCATGCCACCCATTTGGTAAAATTAATACAGGACATTTAATTACGTTATTTAATTATATTACGTGCATAAAAATAGAAATTATTCATTTTTGAGATTTATGTGATATTTCTTGTGGCCATTGTACCATTGTGGGATTATCACTTCACCCGGTCCCAGTTACCAGTCAGTTCAA
This sequence comes from Primulina huaijiensis, assembly GCF_012295235.1. Taxonomy (NCBI): domain Eukaryota; kingdom Viridiplantae; phylum Streptophyta; class Magnoliopsida; order Lamiales; family Gesneriaceae; genus Primulina; species Primulina huaijiensis. Next base: position 16,265,795 of record NC_133312.1, read on the forward strand.
TTTTGTACCACCCAGTATACTGTGGCATTAGTCTGATCAGACGATTAGTATTCACCTGATCGTCAGTTACCGGTCAGTTCAGTTCAGTTCAGTGCAGTTCATGAGGCCAGTTGTGTATAACATAATCTCAACAAAATTATCATCCAGGCTATTTTATTACAGAGCTCTATTGAGCTAACGGTTCACTTATGATTTTCAGTTTAGTTATGCACGTATTTATAATTATCCATGATAAGATATTTACAGTTCAGTTATGCAAGTACTATAATTCCGCATGACATGATATTTTCACTTCGCATGCAATTTTATTATTATCTATTTACTTGTTATTTACGATATATGCATGCTGAGTCTTTAGACTCACTAGACTCGATTCTTGTAGGTACTGATGATGTCGAAACCGAGGGCGGGGACCAGTGAGCTAGCTTGGGTCGGCAGTAGTGGAACCCGAGGACCTCATTTTTAGCATTTTCGATTTTTTTGGGCTCAAACATTTTATCTCTCGTCGAATTATTTTAAATTGTTACTTTGCAAACATTAAATTCTTCCGCTGCTATTTTTTTAAACATTAAACATTATTTGTCAGTTTATCTATGAATGAGACGTTGTAATTATTTAAAAGAAATTTTTTTAATTTTTCCGTAAATTTTCAAGTACGAATTTAGAGGCCTCTACATAAATAATTTTCGAGAAAATTAGGAATTTATCTTGAAATGGTTAAGAAATTTGGGGACTTGTTTAGCAATAAGTGAGAATTGAATAATTTAAATGATAGAAATTTTCGATGATTTAGACTTGAAGGGATATTTAGAACTTTGAAATATCTGAGTATTATGTTGTAAAGATTGGTAATCAAGAGTACTGTATGATGAATCAATATTGGGCTTGAAAAATTTAAAGCGTTAGTGAAATAATGCTGTGACAAATTAAGAATTTAGATTGATAACAATTTGAGGTAAAAAGGATCAATTAGTTAAGTTATAAGTTTAGACATTAAGTTAAATTATTTTTAGGAACTTAAGGTTTGTTGTAGCATAAGTTTTAATCATGATCTTAAGAGTTGAAATTATACCTTTGCTATGGTTAAATTTTTCTAGAAAGTTGGGCATGACTGAGGATTAGGTCATTTGATGGAAGCAAGTAAGAAGTGAGTTAGACACCTTGTCTTGAAGAATTTTTGAAGGCCATTAAGAAATTTAGGATTAAGTGGATATGAGTGTTGGAATTAGGTTATTTAAGACTACTTGGGTTGTGTAAGTTTGAATTTCAAGTTTATGAAATAGGTGTTCATACGGAAATTTTGGGTGAAATAAAAACAAAATTGAGTTAGTTGTGTTCAACATAGGTTACCAATGAACGAATATTAAGATTTTTATCGAGTAAGAAAATCTAAAACCTTGATATGAGAATTCTAGAATTCTATGTGTTATAATTTAAGTTGATTTATTAGAGCCAGTCCATTATTATCAGAGGAAAACTTATTAAATTTTATAAGCTAGTATTAGTTAAGCATTAATGATGCGTAAGAATGCGACTTTTGTTGCTATGAGGAAGGTCCAAATGTCTTAGACCTCAACTATATTGTAATTGAGAAGGAAATAGTTTAAGCATGTAATTAAGGCTAGAAGGGCTTTATTATATAGGTAGAAGATCGATATTGTATATTTGGGTTTTATGGATTAACGTTACTTGAGGTTTAAGATTTGCAACAATTTAATATTTGGGATGTATATAGATAGTTAAGTTACGTAAGTTTGGTGCCGTAAGATAAATATTCGATTTAAGGATCTTAGGCTAATATTATTATGGGGTTGAGATGAAGATTAACTTTTAAGTGTATTATCGAATATAGAAGTCGATATGTAAATCTTTATCTGTAAATTTTGGTGCAAATTCCGAGAGAGGCTGTATCGAAGTATACCCAAAACACAAATGCCATATTTATACAAGAATACCAACTAGTTTTTTCACTTCAAAATGATATTCAAACTCCAAGCGCCTTATAATTGTTCTAACTTCTAATGATTACTCTAGAAAAAAACTTTAGAAAATTACATTATTATTAACAAATAATAATATTCTTGATGTCTCTACCTCCCTCAAATTCATTCTTCCTCGAGCCTTAATATCACGTCACATATTTTTTAGGCCAAAGCAGCTAAATCCAGCAAGTATTAAGAAGATCACTTGAAGGAACATGTATATGTAGTAATAGTATTGTTTTCGATGATAGACGAAGCCATACCATCCACATGCTAATAGAAACACTGCAATCACAATCTCTGGTAGCAATATTCTGAAACATAAGAGAAATTTATCAAGTCATTTTATACTTTCTAATATAGATTTGCAGATTAAATAAAAATTGCATGAATGAATATTGATTATTCTATTCAAAGTACATCATATATATACATAGTTATGAATAAAAATTACCTGTCTTTGAGGGCTTTGAATCGTATTCTATGGTGTTTTTGTGTAGTTGATTCAGTGTTGGTTTTATTGTTGAGTGAGTCTCCAAGCTTTTCGGTCACAACCCATTCGTTGACACTTTTAGCTCGGAACAACCCGACGAATATAGCCTTTGTTCGGCGAAAAGACATTGCCGTTTCAAAAAGGATCCAATGTAAAATAAGATAGATTGACCTGAGAATTTTCAAAGAAGATGGGAGCACTAAAAAGATGTGTTTATTTTTTTAAAAAAACAGAGAAACTAAATTAGAAGTCTAAAGTTAAAAAAGCAAACATTGGAAGACCTTACCTTGGAGTTCCAAAGAGTGTGTTAACCCCCGTGATGAAGCAAGGAGCTAAAATGGCACCATCTTTCCGGATAACGACTTCGGGGAACAGAATCGTCAATGGCAGAACCACACAATAAAACAAGAATATGAAGACATGGCCGACCACCTTTCGGACAAAGAAGAAACTAAGCATCATGTAAAGTTTCTTCTTCAATGACACCTTCTGTAAAATCACACAACAGGGAAAAAAAAATTAGTTTGGGCAAATTGTATATTTACTACTCAGAAAGTCAAAAGACTTCGAAACTCCAATGTAAACCGAATTAATCTTTTAAAATACAGTGTTTTTAAATCACAAGCATAAAGAAATGCAATCATCCCATTATAATTTGCAAGATTTTCCCTACAAAAGTAAATTTATGGCCAAACCAACCTTGTTAATGGCAATTTGAATGATAGTGGTCCTAAACAAATTGGCTGGAGCACAAAACCATCGATGCTGCTGAGAACGGTAGGATTTTATTGAACTAGGAAGTTCACTTTTCACCTATTTTTTAATTCATGAAAAAAAAAGATAAAATATTATTATAGAATTAATAAATATAAACAAGACCAAAATATTAAATTTAATTTATTTAAAAACCTGAAGATCTCCTAGGTAAAGAAATTCCCAACCCTTAAGCCCCGCCCGTACAGAAAGATCCATGTCTTCTGCTGTGGTTCTCCAATCCCACCCACCAGCATCATTCATTGCATTAATTCTCCATATTCCACCACTTCCTATAGTTGTTATATATAACAAGAATCAAAATCAGGATCAGAAAAAATAGTATGAATTGTGGCCATAGCTAGGATTCTCAAACATAAAAGGTTTCGTGCCCTTTAATCGACTTTACACAACAATCGCGAAACCAATTTGCCCTTTATATGATTTAAGTACTCACCGTTGAATCCGAAAAATCCATAGCCAGATGAACCAACTTCTTGTTCAAATCTGAAATGGAAGTCCAATGACATTTCCTGCAATCTTGTCAACACACACGCATCTGCATTTACTGGCAAAAAAACAAAAGACAAAATATTACTTATCGTTTTTCCTCTAGGAACTATTCTTGAACAACAAATTGAAAAGAAAAATTTTTAAAGTAACAATTTTTTCAATTCAGAAAGGAAAAACTTCATGATTTAGTTATCTTATAACATGGACTCCAATCAACTTACCAAATCTCCAACGAGCTTGCACGAGACCAATTTCGGGGTTGTGCACGAGAAATGGTATGGCTCGCCTCAGAAAGTCCGGTTCTGGTTGAAAATCGACGTCGAATATGGCTACATATTCACATTGTTTGACATAATCTTGCTCCATGCCTTGTTTAAGAGCTCCAGCTTTGTAACCCTCCCTGGTGTCCCTTGCTTGGTATCTAATATTAATGCCTTCGTTTGCCCACCTAATACATTCTTTCTCAATCATACCCTACAAACATGTTCTCTGTCAAAACTAATCAAAAGTGAAAGCTCAAGAAAAAATAATTATTTTGACAATTATAGGCAAGGTTAAAGGCACTATTGATTCGAATCGAAATTTAAGTTAAAGCAAGTTGTTTTCAGTATGAAATTTTTAGAATATTTATTCAAAATTATTTGGAATCTTGTTAATTGGAAGAAAAGGAAATATATGCATGATGCATGTGTACCTTGTTCGCTTGATCAGAGGAGTCATCGAGTACTTGAATCAATAGCTTATCGGCAGGCCAGGAGAATTTACACGCTGCACCAATTGACAGCTTGTGAACCTAAACCAAGCCCAAAACAAGTAAAAAGCTAAACATTTTACGTTTATAAGATGGAAAATCAAATGTATTTTTATTAAAAGTTCAAAATATTGCTTGCCCTACTTTAAAAAAGAAATATCCATAGTCACTCGAACTCCCTAGTCATAGTCGCTATTTTTCATTACATACTTGTAAATCTTTAGACTAGTTAGCAAACTATGTTAGTCAGTCAGGTAAACTGCAAAGCAAAAATTGTGTTCAACAAGCTTTACCAAAAAAATGTTTGTAATGAGAACCGAACTCATGATAATTAGTTAAACGCACGCACATACTCCATTAACTCGAATATGCATGTTCATCGACATTAATGACTTAATAATAACCCTTATCGAGTCATTTATTTTTCAAAGTTGACGTTTAAAAGAGCATCAATATAATAACACAAACAATATGAAGAAAAAATAATATAAATTTATTTATTAGCACTCTTCATGATGAACTTGTGTCATTTTGGTAATGTTCACCAACTTCATAAATTATAATAATAATAATAATAATAATAATAATAATATTAAAAAAAAAAAAGTGCCGACAAAGATGAGATCGAAAAAACACTGAGAGTCGCGTGACGGAAGAAAAGGTAATAAGTTTGACCTGAAAAACTCTTGTGCCCCAATCATTTTCCAAAAGACTTCTTGACTCATTATTATGTAATCAAATTATATTTTATTTAATAATTTAAAATTTATGATTTCGGAGCTGTGATTATTTTAGATATAACATTTGGCACTTGTTTTGTTGAAATATGACAAATGGGATCAAAACGGATTGTTGTAAAAAAAATAAAACTAAATTAAAAAAACAGACCTCAACTTCATTGGCAATGGGAATCTGAACAAGAACAAAGGGGAAAGCCTCACTTCCTCCCTCCAAATCATCCTTAATCTCCTCGAACTTATATCTCTTTTCCGGTTTCTTCCGGAAGAGCTTCAAAAGAACACTCACAATCACCAAATGAAGCCACTCCAGAGACAATAAGAGTGACAGAAACAAGCAAATATAGAGGCAAATTCTGAGCAATGGAACCATAAAAAACAACTTAATGATCCCCAAAATCTGCCCAATTATCTCCGTAATGTCTCCCTCGGTCGATCCCAGAACCCATTCCAGCACTATATTCTTCGCATCAACTTCAACCATTTCTGCTCTGTTTTTATTTCCGACTGCTGTTTTATTTTCCCTGGAGATTATTGGGTTTTATTGGAAGATCAGGAGTATGTCTTGGGTTCTTTAGGTGTCTTCTGTCGTTTTCTATGTATTGAGAATGAAGAGAACGAGAAGCCATGTGGAATTCTCGGGGAGGATGGAGGTTGTGAGTCATTGGTCTCTTTTTGGTTTTTTAATCAAAAATATTATTTAATTTTTCTTTTCCTCCAACAGACTTCATTCACCATTTCTTCCATATATTTTTCAAAATTGTATTAGTTACTTTTGAAAAATTTAACTGCTTCACATGTCAGAATTGAGATTATATTAATGGTCAAATTTGTGACATAAATTTACAAAATACATAAAATATATATATATATATATATTATTTTTATATTTAAAATATTATTATTTACTGATTTTTAAAAAATATTTTGTTTATATAAAAAAATAATTTTTATTATAAATATTAATATGGTGGATTCTTCTAACAAATATTGATTTATGGAATCACCCCACATCACTACTTTAAAATTCACGAGTGTACGTACCTTTTCATTGGCAAAGTCAACAATAAGTTTGACAGAATTTTTTTTTTAAAATAATATAATTTTTTCTATAAAAATATTCAATTTTAATCATTAAGAATTGAGAATTGACAAAAAAAATTACATTTTCTCCGTTAGAAAATATGATTCAATTTTTGTTCACCTATTTGAAAATTTTTATTTTAATTTTTGAAGGAATTTCTCGCGTCTACAAATTAAATATAACTTTATTATGTTAATTATATCAACATTTTTATAAACAAATTAGGGATCAAATTAATCTATCTTATGAAAACGATTTAACTGGTCAGATCATTCAACCAAACGATCGGATCAAAACAATGTAATATTATATAAAAGAATAATTTAATATAGTAAAAATACATATGTTAAATTTAAAAATATTAAGTATATATATAAATAGTAAAAGATATTTGACAGCATTCAATGTGTATTCTTGAATAATCTCATTTTTCAATTATTAAACTATTTCATTTTACCAAGTTCAATATTAGCCAGATTAGTCAACATTTATATGTTTCGATGCAACAACAAGACGTTATTTGTAACAAGTAGATTCTGGAAATTATCCAATAGGATATTTCTTTATAGAAAAAGAATTCTTGATAAACCAGCGTTTATATATGGATGTAGGAGGATCTGTTTGGGCAGTAAGAATTTGATCAATCCCTTTTTCTGCCGTTAAGGCGGAGAACTGAACCAAGAAAAAATAGAATTATATAACCGTACGGGCATCATCTTTAAATGGGTACTATCAGATCAATTCAATAATAGACGCCTGTTTTTTTTTCCACAAGGGCTCGTGATGTCTTTCTACGGGATCGCTGGTTTCTTTATTAGTTCCTATTTGTGGTGCACAATTTCCTCCAATGGTCCCACCGGAGCCGTAGCGAAAGCGACATTATTGATTAGAAATGAATTTTCTAGAATTTGACTCTGAACCACTGAAAGATGCATGCTAGATGCAGAGGCGCATAATAGATCGATATGAACATCGTCAATTCCTTTGAGTTTCATTCTTGCGAACGTACTCCACAGGCGGGATACTTAACGTGTTAACGGCAGAAAAATGGATTGATCAAATTCTATTGAGTTTGACTCAAATAGGTATGAAATGAAGTATTGACATTTTGATAGAATTTTATTTTAGATAATTTATTTATAATTTATTATATTTATTTAATATTTAATTTAAGAAACTCTACCCATCTAAGTAAATATATAACATATAGAAAAGTGGGCTAATTCAACCAATCTTGATTCTTAGAACGTATCGAGTTGACCCCATAAGTGGGACCAAGCATGTTGCCACCAGAAGCCCGTATTTCTTCTCTCAGCCACATGGATAGTTCAATGGCGTTGAGTTTCTCGATCCTTTGACTTAGGATTAGTCAGTTCTATTTCTCGATGGAGGCAGGGAAGGGAAAACTAAGTAATTTTTGCTGGGCCCTTATCGTTTTTTAGGTTCATTAAGATTCTTATTGGTTGGGACTTCACTTCCACTTGACACCTATCGTAATGATAAACTCCCATTTGTCCATATTTCTAGAAACAGTATCTCTTGTTTAGCCCAAGTATCATATTTGGTTATTTACTAAAATCGTCATTTGGAGACGAGATACTGTTGGTCAACCAATTAATGTGACATGAGAGGTACATCAATTATTAAGAAATAACCAAGTGGAAGATTCATTAAACTGTGAAACATTACCCTGCCACAATGTGATGTGCTTCCAATGCCAATAAAAAGTAACCCATCCAATTCTTGACTACAAGGGGGACACCAAAGGGACGTCGAGCTATTTTTCCGCAGGACCTCTCCTACAGTATCATTACCGCAGTAGAGTTTAACCACCAAGTTCGAGATGGATTGGTGTGGTTCCTGCCCAAACAGATCTTCCTACATCCTAGCGCGGAAATAGAGATTGCAAGAGTAAATAAAACCAGATTCTAGAGCAAGATTTGATAAGTAATAGTCAACAAATTGGAATTCATTTATCAACTCCAACTACCGTCCATGTAAGATCCATACTAAATTATCCGTGCAATGCATGCAGTTATTGATAGACAGAAGAATCATGGTATACACTTCCGAGTATTAGCTAAAGTGTTACTGAATCACTTCCCAACGGCGTGTTCCGGGTTCTGTTAGATAATGAAGATGAAATGGTTTCACGGGATTCAGCCAATTGTCTTGATTGTGGAATATCATTGAGAAATAGGTCAGATCATTCAACCGAACGGTCGGATCAAAACAATGTAATATTATATAAAAGAATAATTTAATATAGTAAAAATATATATGTTAAATTTAGAAATATTAAATATATATATAAATAGTAAAAGATATATATTTGTCAAAATTTGAAATCTAATCAATATACATTTAATCAAATATAATTATATATATTTTAAAAAAAATCAAAATAAACTCTAATACTGTTAAAATAATATTTCAAAAGAAATTTAAAATATAAATAATCATATATGATGAAACTCGTGTAAATTGGGTGAGTTAGGGTAGCTAATTTACCAGGATGAGGAATTGTCCTTCCTTATATGTAGTGATGATTAAGTGAGATGAATCCCGTCTATATATCGTAGACATCTGAGAACAAGACACATTAGTGGGACGCCAGAAGGTTTTTTATGTAGTCACACTGACGCTCAAGTCAATCAAGTGAATACACAAAGGAAAGATAAAGCAATATAAATGAAAATATAATAAATGTCAGTGATCATGTCCATCCTTGTTCTCCTTCCTTTTGATTTTACCTCAGTTGGGGGTATTTATAGGGTGTTGAGATCATGGATCATCCAAAGATGCTCGGTTAGTGGTCAGGGTGTGAGAATGTGGCCCATTTTATGATTTTAGCACGATCTGCGAACGTGGAGTGAGAATGGATCCATGGATTTTTTGTGAATACGGTTCACGATCATTTTGACTTAGTTCTCTTACATTTATCAGGCTCGGATACAAATTCTAGATTGTTTGAACCTGTAATGATCTGATAAGCTACCTGGGCTAATGTCCGGGCTGATAGAAATAGAGAATTCTTTCCTTACACAAACGAGTTTTACGGGTAGATATGTGACCGAGGCAGTGCTTGTGATATCGGGTAAGCGTTGACATTATCGGGGCTCTCCACACCAAGACACCGTGGATCAGTTCTGGGCTGGTCTTTCCTCAATTTCTACTCCCACGCCCGACTCCGAGGATGACCCAGGCTCTTACCGGGGCATCACTACTCCATCATTAAGTAGTCGGGCTAGAGTCTTGCTCGATTTCTCGAGTAGTCATATTTGGATTAGGGCAGGAAAACACGGATGTCACGTCAGACGTTGTTTCACCCACCATACAATTTTCGTCTTTTCGGATGACCCAATTCAACTTCCAATGGAAATCCTGATCGTTTGCTCATAGTCTGATCAGCGACCCTAACCTTCTTGCCCCTATAAGTATTTGACAGCCTTCATCATTTCTCACTTACTCAATACCTTGACCTTCCGCCCATATTAGAATCTATATCATCTTCTTAGACACACTTCTATCGCCCGGCTAGCTGTTTCTGTTTTTCCGACTACCCCCACAGTCTTTTCTCTACTACTTGTAAGTTTTCTTGCTCCCGTTTTTTCAAAATATCTAACTATACATCTTCTACTTCCGGAGCAAATGCACGTAGATCATCTAGGTATGAGTCCGCGAAGGTGCGCTCTGACTCCGCCTCAACTTTTCCTCCTCTCGGTCCACCGAGCACCTCGAAAAATCCATCCTTGTCCCTTCTGTCAGAATCATAAGCCAAACCCCCAAAAAATCCAAATAACCTAAACTCTCCGACCCGGCTACCGGGCCCTCCAATGCCCAGGAAAAGGGCAAGGGAAAACTCAAAATGGCTTCTGAAGCCGAGGTCGAGAACCCAGGTGCTTCCTAGTTAAAGAATTTATTAGAGATTTTTTATGCTTTATTTTGATGTTAGTTGATCTTTTTAAAGGTCGACGTATGATTTTTGGGTAATTGACGATTTTAAGGATTTTATATGCTTGAGATTTAAATGGTTAAATTATTATGATTTATGGAAATGTTAAGTTATTTTAATTAGTGATTTTCGAGTTTATGTTTTTTTTAAAAAAAATTTAGTAGTGGATGTTTCACGGGGACTCATAAACTCTAGCGTTAGGCATCCCTGACATCCGCTGGAAATACTTGTTGTAGAAGACATCCTTGAACTGACTCCAAGTAAGGGTAGCCAAGTCCATCCCGTGAGCAGCTCCCTCCCACCATAGGGATGCGTCATCCCTCGACATGTAAGTGACGCACCTGACCTATTCGTCATCCATCATCTCCAAATACTGAAAGTGTAGCTCCAATGACCGTATCCAACCCTCCGTCACAAAAGGATCGGTAGTACCCCGACTCCTTCGGGTTGAGCCGCCTGAACTGCTCATAGATGTCTGTCTAGGGTCGGGGAGCCTGCTGTGACTGCTCCATCAACCTAGCGATACCCTCAAGGACTCGGGTAGCTGCATCTCCTGGCGGTGGTGGTGGTGGAGGGCCTATACCGCCTCCAGGAGTATCATCCTGCCTGTCAGTACTGGGGGCGCGTCTGGGAGGCATAGCATCTGAATAAGGTCCAAATTCTAAATATAACCAATCATGCAACATATTCTAGTTTTCAAAACATTTAATCCTTAAATCAAGTAAGCATCTAAACATGTACTATAAATTCCTGTAAAACATGTATCACGTAAACATGCAGGTAATAGCATTAAACCATTCAAAGTAGTTAAAATATACAAACTTACATACTTGAGGCTCGAAGACTGAGCTGCTGAAGCTTGCGATGGTACAAACCTATACAGGACCCTGGCTCTGATACCAACTGTAACGTCTACTGTTTAAACTACTACTAGAATTTTTTTTTTGTAAACTAATTCTCGAAAATATATTTAAATGCATGCATGCAACGACAACTGTAAATCACACATTTTAAAATAGAAGGATTCCAATACTGGTAAAAATACTGTAGTTAAAAAATATGTCAAATTTTTCAAACCCTAGACTGCCGTTAAAAATGATTCAAGTAAGAAACATGCAAAAATCATGTCGAACCATAAACATGTAAAAAGAAAGCGTATGAAGTTATCCATTTTCATTCCTAACTCATAAACATAATGTGCAAAAAATATGGTCCTCAGGCTAGCGTACGCACACCCAGCTCCGCCTACTCAGTCTTCGGTGTCTCCAGTCTCCTCATCAATATGCTCACCTGTATCATTCACACCTAGTGAGTCTAAAAACTTAACACACCTATAACGTTATAACAAGTACATATACATAACATGCAACAGCGAAAAGTACTGTAACTAAAATACATTTCATGATCTTTAAACTTAAGCCTAAATATAACATGTCCAAGCGTAAATGTGTCCGTATCACATCATAACAACATATGCGTGTTCATTTTCTTTATTTGAATTCCGTTCATTAGTTGTGACTTTCGTATCATCGTATTAGTCGATGGATCCATCTACGTATAACAGCGGTACCCGGCGGTTGGGACATCAGCGACAGTATTACCCATCCACTGAGCTTTGACATTACATGTCATCGTATTAGCGTATCATCATATTAGTCACAACCAACTCCCTTCCTCCAAAACATGTCATCGTATTCATTATTAATAAAAATCATGCATACACATAAATTTCCTTAAAATGAAGCATGCAACGTATTTTTTCTTATTTCCATAAAAATTCATGTTCGTGGTAACACAAACATTTAAAACATGTCAAAGTGTGATCAGGGCATTTCCAGGACTGCTAACCCGACTTTGGCACAAAATGACCATTTTGTTCCTGAAAACCCTAATTGACCATTTTAACCCTGGACCTCAAAATTCGACCCGAAAACAACCACACTTAAATCATATTCAAAGATTCCTAATCAAGTCTCGTATGACCCAATCTAACCCTCACTAAACTAGGTCATAACGACGTATCAATACCCAAACAAACAATAGAGCTAAAACTAAAGCCCCTCATACTCTGGACTAACGCCTAGACGCTGACACTGTGGCGCTGTGGCCCTTGGTTAGCGCCTAGGCACCCGGCATCAGCACTGCAGCGCTACCAGCTTCGAAGACTAGGCGTTGCGGCGCCTAAATAGCAGCGCCGCGGCGCTAACTCTGCGGCAGAAAGTATCCCAAACACTTCGAAGTCATCTTCTACCCTACTCTCAACCAACTCGAACTATCCTCGAACCAACCACTCCTAGCTCACCACTGGACCCTCCTGACCAACCTAGCCAAAGACCCTAGCCTCATGCACATTGTTGAGCCCGTTTTACCCGAATGTCAAGAAACCAAGCCCTAGTCGAGTTTACCCCTTTTGATCTACGTTCTACCTGAGACCAGCCATGCTTGGACCTCCGTAGACCACGGCTTGGACCCACCAAGGTCCGCACCACGGCCTCGTTCAGTCATCCATAGCCGTACCTACCCTTTTCCTTCATCATTCCACCCTAAATTCTATCCCTTCAAGAAAATCCGATCGGCCCTCACCCAAGCACGATCACATCATGACTCCAGCACCTTGACCTCCTAGTTACTGACGTGGACGGGCCTATAACCCTAGCCCTAGCAGCCCCTTGTGCAAGAATCATGAAAACGTGAGTTATATACAACAAGGTATGCATATTTCATGACAAAACCGAATAAAACTTACACCACATGATAATCGAATGCTTCTCATGCAAAAACATACAAACAACGTAATATTTATGTGAACGATGTAAATAAACGAGATATAGGCGCGCTTTTGCGACTAAACGCTCGAAACCTTCGCGTATAATCGATAACGTGCACCGAGGAAGTGGGGAGGGATTTCTTTGAAATCTGTGAGAGGATTTTCGAAAGTGAGGCTGTTGGATATTCATAATAATGCTGCTGAATGGGAGAGGGGCGGGCGTGTGGAGTGTGCTAGGTTTAAGGTTTGATAATTGAGGTTAGGTTAATATAATTATATACTAATGGGACCTTAATAAAAATTAAAGGGGTTAAAATGAGCCCATTAAGCAATAAAATAATCTCATCAAGCTTAATAACACTCCCGAAAAATATTTCGTTTAAGTACGTTTTTGAAAATATTGTCCGGACCCTCAAAAAATTCTCTGATTCGCTAAAATTTGTGTACGGGTATAAAATATGATCCGGCGAGTAAAAATACTCCACCAAGGCCCATTTTCGAAATTCTCCTCTAATTACACCATAAATTATATAATTAAAAATAATTATTTTTTAAAAATATTTTTTCTAATTATTCTCGATCTCCGTTTCTCGTTCGAGCGCGAAATACAACTTAAAGCCATAATGCATGAAATTTTAATTAAACCATGAACTAACGCACATATTTATACAATGAACATGCATTTAATGCATTAAAATAATTAAACACATATTTTAGTAAAAACATTAGTTCATATGCAGTAAGATTACGTAGTTCGAATTTTCTAAACTTTAGACTCACGATCTGCGAACTGTGAGTGAGAACTCATAGATTTTCGGTAGACAAAATCTACTGTCTTTTTCACTTAGTTGTCAAACTGGAAGCATCTCCAATAAGAATACGTATATTTATTGGTTTAGGCGTTTAGAGGAGTTCCGTTGCATTTAAAAGATAGAATATACTATCTTATATCATATGATAATATATAATTTATACTTACGTAATAAATTTTACAACATATTTGAGAAGTGGCAGAAATTACAAATTTTCTTAATAATTATATATAATATTTAAAATTTGGAAAATCATATGGCAGTCCACCTGCTACCCGATAGGTGTAACTTTTTCATGACAGGCTATTCCACAGATTACAGATTACTTATTTCTAACAATCTAGTACGTGTGTGTATGTATCTATATCCACACACACACACACACACACACATATATATATAAAATATTTGATTAATTTATTGATTCATTGGAAAAAGTCGGAAAAGTTGCTTTTTTGAAACCCCGCATCACCGAATATTCTTGCAACAATCAACAAATTTGATGTTGCGTGAGTTAGATCTACAAGTTTAAGTCACGCTCATTATAGTGAAATTAACGTAGCTATCTTAACGTAATTTAATTAGAAAATATTAAATTCAAAATATTTTTATGTATGTTTGTTAATTGGATTTAGTTTTCCTATTAAATAATTTGTGACTTTTGATGGGAATATTCGACAAATTGGATTCGATCGTAGACATCTCTCAAAATAATTTTCAAATTTATGAGTTTATCTATCAAGTTCGAAAAAAATATTTATGAACGGTTCCCATCCTTTGATTGACTCTCATCTAAGGCAAAAACTTATGTGAGACGGTCTCACGGGTCGTATTTTGTAAGACAGATCTTTTAGTTGGGTCATACATGAAAAATATTACTTTTTATGCTAAGAGTATCTCTTATTTGGGTCATCCATGAAAAAATATTACATTTTATGCTAAGAATATTACTTTTTATTGTGAATATCGGTAGGATTGACCCGTCTCACAGATAAAGATCCGTGAGACCGTCTCACAAGAAATCTATTCCTCATCTAAATCATAGATTTTGAATTTCATGTTGCACTATATATAGAACGATAAAGTACAATAAACTTTCGTAAAAATCAATGAACTAAATGGTGAAGAAAACACAATAGAGCAAAGTTTAAAGTAACCAAACCGAAGCTGTACAAAATACAGTGTCCTTAAAACAGATTCGTCATCTCCTGTATGTGCTTCGAGGATCGTCTTAGATGTCTGTTTCTCAGGATACAACGGAACAATCAGCAGTGACTTAGCACGAGGCACAACTACGACGAAATGAAAATGTACCTTCACTTTATCACCGAAATTTAACGGAGACCAAATGGAAAGCTAACAATATGAAATGCAAGAGAATGCTTGAAAGAGATAAGATTTTCATGTATTTGAAATGAGGAAATGAACACACTATTTATAAGCCCCAAAATACACACCAAGAGTCATGCAAGATTAATTAACACAATTAATCTTCTCATTAACTCAAGAATATGAAAGGATAAAAGTCTTCAATTAACTCAAGAATGTAGAAACTGAAAAGATATTTCTACAATTATGAGTCATAATTAACTCAAGAATGTGGAGAGCCAAAAGACACTCCCACATTCATGAGACATAATTTTTATTCAAACTCTAAATTTGATTCAAATTTCCAACAATCCCGCACATGAATGAAAATTGATACAAATCTTGGTGACAAAGTTCTATAGTTGAGTCCTGCATATGAAGGTAGGTGTTACCCTTTGAACCTTCCCTTATGAAATATATTTGCTTCACTAGCTGACCAATAGACATGATGTCCTTGAACTGTTCTGCTTTTTATGTAAATTAAGATATACTTCACACAAAACTCTCTCTGATACTATTCAGTTCTCATGATTGTGTTAATTTTGGCCATGGACACACGCCTGGTTCTGCGAGAGGGTCTAGAATTGATCCTTACAATTTCTTCGAAGCGACCCCACTTGTCTCTCACATAGGTGATTCTATATTCTTCTCATCAGAATTATTAAAAGTCGTAAGCTTATCCTCAATATTCACTGTTTCATAATAGAAATGTGCTAGGGATAACCCCCACAGTGATATACTAAATCAGTGCGATTAGGTTGTCACATTGAACCTAGTTCTTGGGATCTTCAGTCAGCGTAGGTTGGGTTTTCCTTCACACCAATTTATTCTATAGGCTTAAGCCCCATTCCCCTTGACATTTTCGCAACTAACTCTTTGTTTAAACTCTTGATTAGCGGATCCGCTATATTATTCTTTGACTTTACATAGTCAACAGAGATAACTCCAGTTGAGAGTAGTTGTCTAATGGTATTGTGTCTACGACGTATATGCCTAGACTTACCATTATACATTTTATTTTATGCCCTTCCAATCGCATATTGGCTATCACAATATATGCATATAGCCGACACAGTTTTTTCCCATCTTGGAACATCTTCTAAGAAGTAACGCAGCCATTCATCCTCTTTAGCACACTTGTCAAGAGCTATAAACTCGGATTCCATCTTGGATCTGGCTATTACAGTTTGTTTAGAAGATTTTCACGCAATTGCTGCACCTCCTAAAGTTAATAAAAATCCACTTGTAGATTTTGAGTTTTTCATATCAAATATCCAATTTGCATCACTGTATCCTTCAATAACAGCAAGATATCTGGTATAGTACAGCCCATGATCACGAGTGTACCTTAAGTATCTTAGTAATCTGATAATTGCTTTCCAGTGTTCAACTCCTAGATTACTCGTGAATCTACTCAATTTTCTTACTGCATAAGCTATGTTTGGTCTTGTACAACTCATTAACTACATCAGACTTCCAATGACTCGAGAGTATTCTAATTGAGACATACTCTCACCTCGATTCTTTGATAGATGCTGACTGGTATCTATCGGGATTCTAGCCAATGCAGAGTCATCGTTATTGAATTTCTCAAGTATTTAGTCAACATAATGTGACTGACTTAGAATTAGCCCTTCTGATGTCCTATGAATTTTAATTCCAAGGATTACATCGGCTAAGCCTAAATCTTTCATGTCAAATCTTAAGTTCAATAACTTCTTGACGGATTTGATCATCTTATCATTACTACCAATGATAAGTATGTCATCTACGTGAAGACATAAAATGGCATATTCATTTTCAATGTTTTTTATTTATACACATTTGTCACATTCACTGAATTTAAATCCACTTTCTATCATGGATTTATCAAATTTTTCGTGTCATTGCTTTGGTGCTTGTTTTAAGCCATACAGAGATTTCACCAGTTTATAAACCTTATTTTCTTGCCTATTTTCATAAAATCCCTCAGGTTGTTCTATGTAAATTTCCTCTTCTAAATCTCCATTTAGAAAAGTTGTTTTAACGTCCATTTGGTGTACATCAAGATTTCGCAAAGCGGAAATCGCAAGTATCACACGAATGAAGGTTATTCTCGATATAGGAGAATATGTGTCAAAGTAATCAAGCCCTTCACGTTGATGGTGACATTTAATTACCAATATGGCTTTATAATTATCTATGGTTCCACATGATTTTATTTTCCGTTTGAAATCCATTTACAACATATGGGTTTGCTTCCCGGAGGAAGATTCACTGATTCCCATGTATGGTTTTGTAAAATGGATTCCATTTCGGAATTGATAGCCTATTTCCATAGAGGTCCCTCAGATGAACTCATTTCTTTCTTGAAGCTTTGAGGTTCACTTTCCATCATGAAAGTGATGAAATCCGAACCAAAGGATTTCTCAGTCCTAGCTCTCTTGCTACGTCTAGGTTCAATATCTTGGTTAAGCTCTTGTTCCTTTTCAATTGTCTCATATAATCTTTTGGATGAACTTGGTTCTTCCTTAGATTAGTATAGAAACATGGGTTCAAAGAACGAAGCATTTCTTGATTCCATTATCATATTCTTTTGAATGTCAGGTATTTGAGATTCATGTACAAGAAAACAATACGCGCTGCTGTTTTGAGCATATCCAATGAAAATGCAATCAACAGTTTTTGGTCCTATCTTTACTTTCTTTAGAATGGGTACTGCTACCTTGGCAAGACACCCCCTCAATCGCAAGTATTGGTCAGAAAGAATCCTACCTTTCCATAACTCGTATGGACCTTTATCTTGCTTCTTTCGAGGAACCTTATTTAAAAGGTAATTTGCTGTTAGAACAGCTTTCCCCCTCATGTTTTGTGGTAAACCAGAACTTAATAACAACTCATTCATCATTTCTTTCAAGGTGCGATTCTTTATCTCTACAAAGCCATTTTGCTGAGGCGAGTAAGGTGAGGTTCTTTCGTGTTTGATGCCATGTTGAGCACAAAACTCAGCAAATGGTGATTCATATTCACCTCCACGATCACTTCTTAGCACCTTAATTTTCTTGTTAAGTTGATTTTCAACTTCACTTTTGTAGTAGACAATTTTTTCAATTGCTTCATCCTTACTTTTAAGAAAATACACATAACAAAACTTTGTGCTATCATCAACAAAAGTAATGAAATATTTATTTCAACCACGTGTTTGCACACATTTTAAATTACATTTATCACTATGAATTAGATCGAGTGATTTACTATTTTTTTTGTTGGAAGGAGAAAAGTTTATTCTTTTCGAGCTTTGGCCATGCTCGACAACATTTGCCTTAACAGCAATTGAAGAAAACAATCATCTTTCAGAACTCTTATTGTCTTCCTCAATACGAAGTCGAACAATGAGCTCTTCAACATTCATCTCTTTTCGCTTGTGTTTTAAATATTTTTCGAAATCCTTCCAAGCTGGTGGTAGCTTCTCAACAATAGCATTCACTTGGAAAGATTCACTCAAAGTCATCCCCTCACGTGAATCTCGTAAAGAATCACTTAGAGTTCTTGAACTCGGCTGATAACCGACTTTGAATCCACTATTTTAAAATCCAGAAAGTGGCCTACAAGAAATTTCTTGGCCCCGGCATCCTCGATTTTATACTTTCTGTCAGGGATTCCTATAGCTCTTTAGCTATTTTCATTTCGCAAAACACATTGTAGTTTCGCAAAACACATTGTAGAGCGAATCTGCCAAACCATTCATTTTCTACACAAGAAATATGAGTGATAACATGCATCAATAGCACTAGCAGTCTGCACATCTCCGTCAACCTCAGCTGGTTTGGGAGCATCCTCGGTGAGAAACCTGGCTTGATTCAAGACAGTTAGATAGAAGAACATATTATATTGCCATCTCATGAAATTTGAGCCGTCAAATTTCTTCGGTGTATTAGCATGGCTCACAGGCACATCGACAACAACAAATTTCATAATTAGGGACTAACTTTTAGGACATTCGAGTCATTTGAATCCCATGTCTTCAAGAAACCATGTAATGAGTATAACAAAATCTGTTTTAAGTTTGTTGCATAATATATCAAACGATAAAGTACAGTAAACTTTGGTAAAAACCAATGAACTAAATGGTGAAGAAAACACAGTAGAACAAAGCTTAAAGTAAACAAAACCAAGGCCTGTACGAAGTACAATGTCCTTAAAACAGATTCGTCCCCTCCTGTATGTGTTTCGAGGATCGTCTTGGACGTCTGTTTCCCAGGATACAACGGAACAACCAATAGTTACTTAGCATGAGGCACTACTACGGCGAACTGAAAATGTACCTTTACTTTATCACCGAAATTTAACGGAGGCAAAATGGAAAGCTAACAGTATGAAATGCAAGAGAATGCTTGAAATATATAAGATTTTCATGTATTTGAAACGAGAAAATGAACACAAAATTTATAAGTCCCAAAATACACACCAAGAGTCATACAAAATTAATTAACACAAAATACAAGAGAATGCTTGAAAGATATAAGATTTTCATGTATTTGAAATGAGAAAATGAACACAAAATTTATAAGTCCCAAAATACACACCAAGAGTCATACAAAATTAATTAACACAATTAATCTTCTCATTAATTCAAGAATATGAAAAACCAAAAGTCTTCAATTAACTCAAGAATGTAGAAAGTCAAAAAACATTTCTACAATTATGAGCCACAATTAACTCAAGAATGTGAAGAGCCAAAAGACACTCTCACTTTTATGAGACATAATTTTTATTCAAACTCTAAATTTGATTCAAATTTCCAACATTTAATTATAATGGAGATTAAACGATAAAATGTTTTTATTATAATTTCGATTATATCAAGTAAATAACACATAACTTTACACATTATATTTTAAAAACATAAGCTTCAAAACCACAAATTATGTGGAAAAAAATTTTCCGATCGATTGATTAATATTGTCTTTTAGTTACAAAGAAAATAAGCGGTCGAAACAATTTAGAGCTGGCCTTGATCTGGAAAGGTGGTTGGTTATTTCGATGCTTTTATGTTTTTTTTTTATTTAAAATTGCAAAAATATAAGTTATATTTTATTTAAATATTCAGAATTTTTATAAGCTTAATTAATATGATTAACCAAAAAGTTTATCGTTTTTCACACTTTTGTTCAAAACAAAGTTATTTTCTGATTCTTCGCGTTTAAATCATGATTTTTTACGATTCTTACAACACAACACTAATTATTATTATTTAACTTATCTATTATGTTTATTATTTTTATTAAATTATTTTCATTACATATTATTCATATATAATAAATTTATTTATTATTTTTATTATTAATATTATTATTTTAAAAATTTTATTAAAAAGTTAGTGGAAATGTTACGGATTATTATGAGGTTTGTTTATAATTTCTTTTTTCTTTTTTACAAGAAGCCAATAAGTTTATGTTCATCTATTTTTGCAGTGTTATTAGGAACTCTTTAGGGCAGGCTGTGTTGGCTTTCTCTGATTCTCTGATATTGGCTGCAACATTCAAGCAGAGCTTTTAGGTATTTTGCGTGGACTAGAGCAGTGCTTCCAATGAGGACTGATCCATGAATTAAATTTAGAGTGAGCTTGAATTTAATATAATAAGTTATTTATTATTATAAAAATATTATATTATATTGTTCAACGAAGTTGTGCACTCAGTTTCATCTTATATAGATATGTTAAGATTTTCTTTGGAAAAAGCAACAAAAAAACATAAGTTGTTCTCATGATTTTATGCATTAAGTACAAAGTATACACAAATTTAAAGCTTGTCCGTAAGTCTACGGAACTTCAGTCTTTGTTCTTACATTTGGAGAATGATCACAAATTTATGGAAAATCTTTTATCTTGTAACAAGACTAAGTCAGTTAGATATTCAATTATTTATTCTCGCGCAATATGACATATTTAATTTATATAAAGATAACTCAAGACTGACCCNCATGTTAAACAAATATTAATTAACTATTATAGTAGATATTCTATAAGTCAATGGTTAACTAAATAATTTATTGATTCAGTTGTAATTAACAGTCTTTATTTAAATATAATTTACATTTCATGGTTTCTTTTTGCTTTATCTGTATACTCATCCAATCGATATAGAAAGAATCTTAATTATACTTTAATACAAATTAATCATAATTCGATCTTGAAACTTATTTGTAAACATTACATATTTTAAATTTGTTCCTAGTCGATTTAGCCGCCTAAAAACAGATTGATAGGATCGGTTGAAGTAAGAGGAGTGTTTAGAAGGAAGAGTGTTGAACAAACACTCACGGATTTTGACTCTTTTTCGAAGGTTTGAATTAGTTTGGTGAGAAACTAATTCACAAGATCTTGTCAGTCGATCACAATCAGTTAACTGTTAAGTGCGAAATAAAATTGACTGAGAGATATGATATAGTAACTGAAAAACTTAAAAGATGCACAAGGTTTGTTTCTGGATGTTCGGAGATTTCAATTACTCTTACGTCACTCCTTCTATCACGAAGATAGGATTTCCACTAAAAGACTTTGATCAATACAAGACTTGTAAAGACTCACTTCAGTTTGGACTTAACAATGCCTACAACTCAGTTTACTTCGAATGAAAAACTTAGCACAACTGATCTCTAGGATCAAGTTTTACAGTAATCACAATGTGCTAAAGTGCTCGAAAGATAGTCTGAAAGCTATGACTGTATATGATAAGCGTGAGCTTGAATTTTAGCAGAGTAACAGTAAGAGAATTTCTCATTCACGTTTCACAACTGATTTTCGATGTGTATTGTGCGTTTTTTTTCTTCAGCTGCTTCTCTCTGCTATTTATAGGCTTCCTTCCAACTGTAATATTCAATACGATTTAAACTTTCTATCCGTTGATATGCCACGTCAAAATTCCTCTGCCAATAGTACAGTGCACCTTTATCTGAATTGCGGCGTTGCCACTAACAGTTGCATACTGTGGTACTATTTGTCGGTTGTCGTTTTCAATTGATAACGTGTCCAGCTGAAGGGTCAGCTGAAAGGTGGAAGCTGTTAAGGCTCATAACTACAGTCAGTTGACTGTGCGTCCAGTTACGTAGATCAGTTGGCTGGATTCAGTTTGAAGCGTCCGACTTTATATGATCAGTTAGTTCGATCCTTTAGCCCTTCAGTTTGTCAAACATCCGAGATTTAGTTTCCAACAATTTCTCTCTTTTAGTTGTTTGACAAAACTAAGCAAATAATAACTAGTCAATTGAACTTATTGTAGATAAAATAATCTTGAACTTTATATAATTCTCTCAGTGTACAGATTCGTACAAAGAATGAAAGAATAAAATAATCTTCAATGATCTTTAAAATCTGCAAAAATGAATCCATCAACTGATAAGAATTCTTTTGTCAGACTACTTCTGATTGGGTTTTAGCTCAGGTCTCTTCCCCTTTTTTGTCAAACGCCTCCATTCTGATAGATAACTTCCGAACATCGGTTGATAAAAGCTTAACAGAAGTGGCTACGTCTGAGACTGCATTAAGCATAGTAGTTTGCAGCAAGTCTATCTTTCCGGAAACAGATGTCTCCACGAATTCAACTCTCTTGCCGATTGCATCTTGAGTCAGGGAAAGACTTTCAGCTATACCTCTATTCTTTTTGATTTCTTCCACTGCAAAGGAGATAGAAGTCACAGTAGCCTGGATTTGTTTCAATTTCCCATAATTGAAGTCATTTGAGGAATCTAGCTTCAAGGTATGAGCAAGCTGAGTAGATTTGATATCTGAAATGGCCATCATCATCTGTGACAGGTCGTGCTGGATGGTTTGAATCTCTTCAAGTACTGAATCAATGTCTATAGAAGGATGAGGAGATAAAGGTCCAGTTGTCTCTGATTCTTGTTCTCTTGTAGCTTCATCAAATATTACCAGAGTCCTGTCAGTTATTATCGGTTCTGCACTGACCATTTCAGAAGCATCCTCTACACTTGCTTCCTGTTGAATTTGGGGAGAAGAAGAAGTGATTGGTTGATCAGTTGAGTGATCAACTGAAATTAATGTTGGCTCTTCAGTTGGAGTGTCTTCAGATAAGCACTGCTGAACCTCCAAAGTTTCAGTAACTGCCTGTTCAGTTATGATAGGAGACTGAACTAGCTCTTCAGAATGAACTTCTTGTTCAGATGATAGAATAACTGGCTCTTCATTTTGTTCAAAAATTTCCTGTTCAGCCACAACAACTGACTGAACTGGCTGCTCAGTTTCTTCAAAAATTGCCTTCTCGGCAGGTTCTTCAGTCAACACAGCTTGATCAACTGGTTCTTCAGTTGGGATAACGTTTTCAGCTGATCTGGATGTCTCTAGCTGAATATCAGAAGTGACTGATTGAATGACCTCATCAAGATTTGCTAATGATAAGTCAGCTTCTGAGTAAAGCTTTGGATCAGCAGAAGAAGAGGTAGGTGCTGATGATGATGAAGGTTGAGCAACTGAAGTAGATGGAGCAGTTGCTTGTTGCGAAGTTTCAGCAACTTTGCCCTTGGGAGATTCTAGAACTGTTTTATCAGCTGGATCTTCAGATGATAAGTCTTGAGAAGCTTCTGGAATAACTAGTTCTTGATCCATTTCCCAATGCTTTATCTCCATTTGCAAGGAGACAAGATCTGATTCCAACTGAGAAAGTACATATCTGTCATTATAAGCAGTTGGACTGGTTGGGTTGTAATTACTCTTCAGTTTACCAATCAGTTGAGACAATTTCTTGGCTCTTATTTGATTAAAGAAATAATTTTTTTTATGTCCAATGCCTGTATAATGGTAGCAGCTTTGACAACTCTGAAAACTGCTGCTTCCAGTTTAATGAATTTCTCCAGTTTAGACTTCTTCCTCAACTGTTCAGCAAAAACGTGAGTTTTGAATCTCACCCAAGCATCATAATTCTTCAGGTGGGATTCAGCAAAAGCGTTGACCTGTTACCAAATAAGGTCAATGTGAGTTTGAATGGCATTAGTTGTTCTGGGCTCTTCTTGCAATATTCCTTTGCCCTTCGAATCAGTCAGGACATGAAGAATGCTCAGCCCAGAAGTAGTTGCGTCAATTTGTTCTCTGATTACTATCCCTTTTGGTCTGGCAAGAGGTAGAGGGGTTTAACCAGTGATATTGATCAATGAAGCCTGTACTCTAGCAAGTTTCAACTTATCACCAGACTTGGTGACCTTCTTCTTTGGTAACTGCTCTTCAGCTGAGGCTTCAGCTGGAATGGCTTTCAGAAGAATAGCCTGAATAGGCTGTTGAGCATCTGATGGAGTCAATCGATCAGTTTGTATAACTTACAGCACAGTCGCTAGCTTGGTTTTCTGAGTTCTTGGCTTTTTGGCAATATTAGGAGATGGAGTCTTCTCAGAATCTGATTCGCCGACAATCAGTTTCTCTCAGCCGTTTTTAGCTGAGCCAGAGTTTTAGCCTTTTTAACTGATTTGGGAGCCGCCTGTTGTGTCCCAACCTCCTTTTTGACTTTCACAAATTGTTCAGTGGAGATGTCCAACTTTGTCTTGGGAGGCTGGACATTCTTAGCATTGAAGACCTTGAACTTGGATGATTTTCAGCAGTATCACCCACTACTCCATTCATTTTCAGTAGTTAACTGATCTGCACAGCATATCCCCTTGACTGCTTTGTTGACTGAAGCATATTCCTCAGAATGTGAAAATCACGTTTCTCCAATTCATCTTCTTTCCAGCCAGTATCACCGTCATGACTTGAAATTTCTCAAGAATAAGAGCAGCAAATGAACTGGCTTTAGCTAATATCCCTTTTGCTGAAATATCAGCCAGCAATTGTATTTCTGGCTTGAGTTCTTTCTTAGGATCGAAAACTTTGATTTTCCTACCATCGGAAGACAGAAGAGATTGCATCTCCTCCATATCAGATGTATTCACCTCAGAGAAGTTGATAAGCCCATCAGTAGGCAAAGAAAACAGTACGCCGAAAGCTTCTTCAGAGATGATCAGCAACTGACCATTGACGGTAGCAGCGACGTTTCCATCAACAGTAACATATCCAGAAGAATAGAAATCATAAAGCTCCTGTGGATAGATTTCTTGAGAGGATTGTCCCAGAAATGTCTTTAAACCAGCTGCTTCTAATTTCAGAAATACGTCCTTGATGTGGACTGATGAAACTGATTCAAAGTTGATAGCCATAGCATTAAGAATATGTGCTGGAACTTGGTTTGCCATTTCTGATAGTTAGGGAACCTGAAATTTTGCAATGTGAAAGCTCTGAGTTTGAATTTGCTCTGAAAGACAATGTACGCGTAAGAAAGAACTAAATTGGAGCGGGGAAAGGTACATATGTAGGTGATTGTTCAACATCTAGACACGTGTCAGTCCATGGAAATTTGAATAAAATCGTGAGTACGTGTGTTAAAAACGTGTGTACAATTTTACATGGTTCAAACGGGTCCACGTTTTAAAATATTATTCATCATTTAATGCGAAAACTGACAGTCACATCATTGATTTGGAATAAAATACGATTAATTAGTTAACTTATATGAGAAGATTAGCTAAATTATCAACTGAACGATCAGTTGTGAGACTGAAACATTTCAGATGAAAATTCACTAACTACCGTATTCTCAGTTAACCTCTTAAAATCGATATTCTCCCTTAATTAATGCATCTTTAAATTAAAGGAAATTAAGCAACTGATAAATGACGTAATAAAAATCTTATGCTCAGAATATGAATCGTCCATAGTAATGATGGCGTCTCTTCAGTTTCCTTGAGCCCTGGCTATAAGTAGACATGTCAAGTGTCAAGGTTAAACACATAATATCATCAAACAGATATCAGTTTAAACGCAAATGGCAGGAGCGAGTGGTTCGAAGATTCTGGATATGGCTGATGCATTCATGGAGTCTGCACTGGAGTCCAGAAAATCTGAAATAGAGGACAAAGTTTTTGAGAAGATTCTGCACTACTGGCTTAAGCTTCAGGACCTCCCATCTCTTCAACAGGAAGGATTAGTTGCTAACCCCAAAAGGTTAGCAAAAATGAGGAAGTATCGGCGACGCCTTTACGTCGCTGATGAGGTGGACATCTTTACTGATGAAGGTATCTACCTCTTGATGCTTAAAAAGGAAAGGAGGACTCTGAGAAAAATTGCTGTCTCAGAGGGCTTCCTCAAGACTTCTGCTGAGAAAGTAACCAACTGGTTATCCTAGTGGAGGTCTGCAGTAAAAAAAGAGATATCGAATGTAAGCATCTCCTATTTATAATGAATAAAATGTTTATTTCAGTTTATCGTTGAGTTTATAATTTTCTGCAATACTAACTGACAACAGTTGATAAACAAGGAACTAACTGACATGATAATTACTGGCAACTAATTGACTGAGCAGTTAGCAGATGATAATAACCTTAATCACGACTGATAATTCAGATAATAACCATGATATAATCAAGTTAAATCTATTAAACCAAGTATGTTACGAAAGTAAGAAAACTTAGTCTCGGGCAATGGTTTGGTGAAGATGTCAGCCGTTTGTTGTTCAGTTGAAATATATTCCAGTCTGATGGCTTTCTACAAGGCATGATCTCTGATGAAGTGATGCCTGACATCTATGTGCTTGGTCCCTGAGTGAAGAACTGGGTTGTAAGTGATAGCAATCGTGCTAGTATTGTCACAAAATATGGGTGATTCTTTGGCAATAACTCCATAATCTTTCAGTTGTTGCTGGATCCAAAGCAGTTGAGCACAGCAGCTTCCAGCAGCAAGATATTCTGCTTCAGTTGTAGAAGTAGCTATGGATGTCTGCTTCTTGCTGAACCAAGAGATCAGTCTGTCTCCTATAAACTGACATGATCCACTTGTACTTTTACGATCAAGCTTACATCCTGCATAATCTGCATCTGAATATCCAACTAAATTGAAAGAAGAGTCCTTAGAGTACCTCAACCCAACATTTGGCGTGCCTTTAAGATATTTTAAAATACGTTTGGCAGCTGAAAAATGTGATTGCTTAGGGTTTGCTTGAAATCTAGCATACATACAGACAGCGAATACAATATCAGGACGACTAGCAGTTAGGTACAATAATGAACCTATTAAATCTCTGTAGATTGTCGTCTCAACTGATATTCTCCCTTGATCAGTGTCCAGTTTAACTGATGAACTCATGGGAGTGCTTGCCGCTGAACATGATTCCATGCCACATTTCTTGAGCAACTCCTTCGTGTATTTAGTTTGACTGATAAAAATACCAGTCTCCAATTGCTTCACGTGCAGTCCAAGGAAAAATGTCAGTTCACCCATCATGCTCATTTCAAATTTGTCCTGCATCAACTTAGAAAATTTCTCGCATAATTTGGGGTTAGTTGACCCAAATATAATGTCATCAACATAAATTTGAACAAGTAAAATATGGTCATTCTTAGAAAATTTGAACAACGTCTTATCAATTGATCCAACAGAAAAATAGTGATGAGTTAGAAATTTTGAACGAGTTTCATACCAAGCTCTTGGAGCTTGTTTAAGACCATATAAGGCTTTGTTCAAATGGTAGACATGATCAGGAAAATGATGATTGACAAAACCTAGAGGTTGTTCAACATAGACTTCTTCTTGCAGCTGACCATTCAGGAATGCACTCTTCACGTCCATCTGGTAGATTTTAAAATTCTTGAATGATGCATAGGCAAGGAATATTCTGATTGCCTCCAGTCTTGCAACTGGTGCATATGTTTCATCGTAATCAATTCCTTCATCTTGCTTGTATCCTCGTGCTACTAATCTTGCTTTGTTGCGCACAACTGAACCATCTTCGTTTAGTTTGTTCCTGTACACCCATTTTGTACCTATAATTGTTTTTGAAACTGGTTTTGGAACTAGGTTCCAGACATTGTTATGAGTAAACTGATTTACTCTTCTTGCATAGCATTTATCCAGTTAGGATCAGCAAGAGCTTCATCAGTTTTTTTTTGTTCCAGTTGGGAAATAAAAGCTGAATGAATAAATAGATTAAGCATTTGATTGAGAGTTTTTACCGGATCAGATGGATTACCTATTACTAATTCTGGAGGATGTGATTTCTTCCATCTGTACTCAACATTAGTTGCATCCAAGTTAGCAACTGCTTCAGTTTCCAACCGAGTATTTTCAATAGTTTCAGTTGATGCTGCATCAGTTGGTAATTGAATATTTTCAATAGGCTCCACCAACTGATTTTTCGGAGCAGCTTCCTGCTCAACTGGTTGATCTAACACTTTTGGTTCAGGTGTTTATAGGCTGTTTCGATTGATATGCTTTTCTTCTTCAGTATCATCCTCCAAACTGATATATGTAAATCTATCAACTGGATTAGTTGGCCTATCAGTTAGAACAGATTCATCAAAAACAATATGAATAGATTATTCAACATTTAAAGTATTTTTGTTGAAGACTCTATAAGCTTTACTAACTGATAAATATCCAAGAAATATTCCCCCTGCAGATTTAGCATCAAAAGCTTTTAAATGATTTTTACCACTATCGAGTATAAAACATCTGCAGCCAAATATTTTGAAGTAAAAAACCACCCTTTTTCGTCCATGCCGGATCTCATAAGGTGTTTTCAAATGGTTCTTATTAAATATTGATCTGTTATGAGTATAACATGCATTGTTTACTGCCTCTGCCCAAAATCTTTGAGAAATACCAGAATCAACAAGCATTTTTCTAACAGCTTCTTTAAGGGTTCGATTCCTTCTCTCAACTATACCATTTTGCTAAGGGGTTCTAGCTGCTGAGAGCTCATGCTTAATTCCAGCATTTTCTAAAAAATTTGAAATAATTTGATTGATGAATTCAGTTCCTCGATCAGACCTGATTCTGTCAATTCCAACTGATTTTTCATGTAGTAATCTTTTGAAAAGTTTGATCAGTTGTGCAGCAGTTTGGTCTTTGGATTTGAGAAATATAACCCAAGTAAATCTTGAAAAGTCATCTACAACCACTAAGGTGTATTTCATTCCCCCTAAGCTCTTGACTGGTATAGGAACAAATAGATCCATATGTAACAGTTCTAAGCATCAGGAAGAAGATTTACAACCATTGTTTTTAAAAGAAGATCTTACTTGTTTACAAAACTGACATGCTGACCAAGTTTTATCTTTGGAAAAATCCATTTTGGGCAAACCATTTACAAGATCATGATTACTCAGATATGCAATAGATTTAAAGTTCAGGTGGTTAATTCTTTTATGCCACAACCAGTTTTTAGATGATTTGGAAGCAATAAAATAAACTGGTGCATAAGGTTGATCATTCCAACTGACTTTGTAAGTGTTCCCACAACGTTTGCCAGTTAGGATGACCTCATCAGTTGAGTATTTGACTGAACAGAAATGTTTGTCAAACTGAACTGAGAATCCATTTTCGCATAACTGACTGATGCTAATCAGACTATACTTCAGATTCTCAACCAATAAAACATCTTTAATGATGAAGTTACCATGGATAAGCTTACTCTTACCCATAATTTTACCTTTGGAGTTGTCTCCAAAACTGATGTTTGGTCCAATGTACTTGTTCAGTTGAGATAGCAAACTTGCATCTCCTGTCATATGTCGTGAACAACCACTGTCCAGATACCAGGTGGATTCCTTACTTGTACCTGTTACCTGAAATCACAAACAAGATATAATCTTGGTACCCATATCCATTTGGGTCCTCAGCAAATTAGTCCTTTAGGAACCCAGACTTGGATCAGTTTAACCAACTTTCCAGTCGCTGTGTTCCAGATAGTTTTTCTTGAATTTTGGTTGTTGGGTGTGCGATGTAAAGACGAGATAATATGATTTGTACCCTTTTTCAACTGAATATTCTTTCGATATCGTTTCTGAACTGGTTTACAGTTTTAGTAATTGTAATAGCTATTCCTTGAGTGCTGATTTTTGTAACTGGATCGTTTTGATGACCGGTTTCTGGAATCAATTGAAATCTGTGAGCTATATCCAATACCATACCGTTTACCTTTGTTCTTACTTTCAGTCGATTGAACAGTTGGTTTACTTGGTTCTAAGAATTCATTTACCACAGTTAATCTACAAAGGTAATATATTTTTCTTTGTCTTTACTCAACCTTGGCGGTGTATCACTTGCAGTATTTTCAACATGATTATTGTACCCCAAACCAGTTTTGTCATCAACTGATTTTTGTGAGTTCTGCATTTCTGTTAATGCAACTGAAGACTTGTTCCAAGCCTGAATCAGTTCAGTTTGTTTTGAAATCTCAGTTTTTAACTGATATATCAAGGCTTGGTTCTCAATCATTTCAGAATTTTGCTTAGCAATTTCCATTTTCAGACTCAACATTTCAACTGATTCATCAGTTTTAGTTTTGTTGTCATTGGGATCATTTTGCTCAGCTCTAACCTTCTCAAAAGATCGAGAACGTTTGTGATATTCATTCACCATGTCATGCAAAGTAACGATGAGTTCTTCACGAGTGAAATCAGTAGAGCAGAAATCGAATACCTGCTCACTTGCTGATTTCAGTTCTTCATTGTCAGCCATCAAGCATTTGACTTCTTCCTCATCATCACTCGAACTGCATGACGTTTTAGGCTCTGACTCCTCACCGTCAGTCTCAGCCCACTTTGATTTGCTTTCCTTAGCTAAAAGTACCTCATGTTTCTTCTTGAATGTCTTTTTGTCATCCTTGGTTATTCTTTTGTGCTCATAGGGTTTTTTCCCTCTTTCAGCTGAACTTCGGCTGTCCTTCTTTGGTTTGGGACAATCTGCTATAAAATGACCAGCTTTGCCACAGTTGTAGCAAGTGTATGGTTATTCTTTGGAATTGTTTCTCTGGTATTACTTCTGGAAGTTTCCTTGATTCTTCCTCATAAAACTTCCAAACTTCTTGATAAACAATGACATTGCATCATTGTTCAGCTGATCGGCAGATTTGTCAACTGAACCAGTTGGTTTCATTCGTACAGTAGTTAAAGCAGTTGTAGCTACTGATGTTGAAGGTTCTCCTTCTCTAGTCTGCAGCTCGAACTCATAAGCCTTCAGATCAGCAAAAAGATCATGGAGCTCAACCTTTTTTAGGTCCTTTGACTCTCTCATTGCCATGGTCTTAACATCTCACTCCTTGGGAAGACCCCTGACAACTTTAAGTGCAACCTCTTTGTTGGAATACATCTTTCCAAGTGCATTTAGCTTATTTATAATGCAACTGACTCTTTCGTCGTATTCATGCATTGATTCTCCAACTTTCATCTTGATGTTATCAAATTTTTGAACGGCAACCGATAACTTATTCTCTTTAGTCTACTCATTTCCTTCACACAGCTGTATCAGTTTCTCCCATATTTCTTTAGTTGTTTTCCACATTTTGATTTTGCTGAAAGTGATTTTATCCAGCGTTTTATATAGGATATCTTTTGCCACATTATCCAAGTTGGCTTTCTTTTTATCTTTCGTTGTCCATTCCTCTCTGGGCTTTTCTATTCGATGAGGTGCCCCATCAGTTATGGAAACAGCTGTATTAGCTTTCAATATCTTCATGTGTCCATCAATTATGACGTACCACATATCATCATCTTGTGCAGCTAGGTGAGCCTGCATTTTGAGTTTTCAGTCATCGAAGTCTTCTCTGGAAAATATAGGAATCTTGTTGAATGAAGTCATACTGATCAGTTTTGGTATAAGAATATTCAAGGACAAGATCAGACCGCTCTGATATCACTTGATAGGATCGGTTGAAGTAAGAGGAGTGTTTAGAAGTGAGGGTGTTGAATAAACACTCACAGATTTTGACTCTTTTTCAAAGGTTTGAATTAGTTTGGTGAGAAACTAATTCACAAGATCTTGTCAGTCGATCACAATCAGTTAACTGTTAAGTGCGGAATAAAACTGACTGAGAGATAGAATATAGTAACTAAAAAACTTAAAAGATTCACAATGTTTGTTTCTGGATGTTCGGAGATTTCAATTACTCATATGTCACCCCTTCTATCACGAAGATATGATTTCCACTAAAAGACTTTGATCAATACAAGACTTGTAAAGACCCACTTCAGTTTGGACTTAACAATGCCAAGACTGAAACTCTTAGTATACAACTCAATTTACTTCGAATGAAAAAATTAGCACAACTGATCTCTAGGATCAAGTTTTACAGTAATCACAATGTGCTAAAGTGCTCGAAAAATAGCCTGAAAGCTATGAATGTATATGATAAGCGTGAACTTGAATTTTAGCAGAGTAACAGTAAGAGAATTTCTCGTTCACGTTTCACAACTGATTTTCGATGTGTATTGTGCGTTTTTTTTTCTTCAGCTGCTTCTCTCTGCTATTTATGGGCTTTCTTCAAACGGTAATATTCAATGCGATTTAAACTTTCTATCCGTTGATATGCCATGTCAAAATTCCTCTGCCAATAGTACAGTGCACCTTTATTTGAATTGCGGCGTTGTCACTAACAGTTGCAGACTGTTGTACTATTTGTCGGTTGTTGTTTTCAATTGATGACGTGTCCAGCTGAAGGGTCAGCTGAAAGGTGAAAGCTGTTAAGGCTCATAACTACAGTCAGTTGACTGCGCGTCCAGTTACGTAGATCAGTTGGCTGGATTCAGTTTGAAGCGGCCGATTTTATATGATCAGTTAGTTCGATCCTTTAGCCCTTCAGTTTGTCAAACATCCGAAATTTAGTTTCCAACACTGATAAAGACCGCTTGAGCTTGAAACTAGCATCTGTGATATTGTGTACCGTGTTTCATAGTAAAGACATAAAGATGTGCGATCATACAGACGGGTAATCATATAATGATTGTACTGAACAACCTTCCCTTGGACTTTCCAAGTGGTTATCATTAGGGCTGGGATCGGGTAGGGACCCGTCCCGTAACCTCCTGACCCGATCCTCGTCCCGATAAGAATTGGAAATAAAAAAAGATTCCCGATCCCGTACCCGACAAATATCGGGACCCGAATGTTCGGGATCCCAAATGTTCGGGATCGGGTCGGGAAGGGAGACAAAATCCCGATAAATATTTTTTAAAAAATTCATTGAACATCATGACATAGTGTGTAGTATGTACATAAGTATTATAAATTAAAGCATATTTCTAATAAATTATAAATAAACCGAAATATAACAATTTCAAAAGCTTACACACAAACAACGTTGCAGTAAAATACAACACAACGTTCTTGAAAAATAAAAGGCTATCCTGTCGCTTGCAAGTATTCATTCGAGATTTCTTGTTTCCGAGTATTCATGCGAGTACTCATTCGAGATTTCAAATATCAAGAACCCAATTGAAAATCCTACATATTACGAAAAAACTTCCAGGTAATTCATTCGAGATTTTTCTATTTTTGATGCAAGCTTATGTAGAAAAAAATGAAAGATATTTAGAGAATCTGAGAACTTCGAATACATGTTAATACTTACAAAAAATCAAAGAAGAACTAACAAAAAAACAAGCAAGAATTCACAAGAAAGACAGCCAAGACTCACGCAAAAAACAGGGCTCGTGTAATCGGCTCGGGGCTGCTCAAATGGAGCAAGGTTCTCTCGATTCAGGCCGCTACAGAAGACGTTTGGACCTCAGCTGTAACCCACAGCGGTAGAGCACCGATTCACGACGACGCGGCGGTCGGATTCGGGAGAAAGAAGAGGGGCGGTGGGTTGGGTTTAGGGCTTTTAGAAAGAATGGTGCGTACGTATATGTATAATGTATTTGTGTGAAAGCCTGAAACGAAATGAAAATTGGGGATCTCCTTGTACTGAAAGTGGGAATTTCATTTTTTTTAAAATTTAATAAAAAAATTATTAATATATTCGGGTCGGGTCGGGAATCCCGTCGGGTATATCTTATATTCCCGATCCCTTTCCCGATTCAGAGCGGGTCGGGAAAAATCCCGACCACTCGGGTTGGGAAAATTTCGGGTCGGGAAAATTTCGGGTCGGGCCCGGGTCGGAAGTCGGGAAGGGTCGGGAATTTTATGATTTTTGCCAGGCCTAGTTATCATTCATCGAGATGAAAAAGGCTGTGGTTGTGATTGTACATCATTAGTCCTTACGATCTGGACAACATTGAGGCTCTACATACTAGGATTATGCTTTGACTCATTTAGCCACTCCGCGAGGGTCACAATGTAGCGAGGTTGGGTGCAATTGCGATATATTTAGGAGCCAGCGCATTGTAGTCGAGAATTCATCGCTCATCAACAGGTGTGTATATCCTATGTGATCTAACGAAATAGTAGTGCATGCAATATCTGGTCAGAGTGTAAGATGTACATTAGGGACAAGGATTCTCTAGAAAATCAAGTGGCGATGCTACTGGACGCTCTTATCATGATTCGATATGTTTAATCAGAAAATGATTTTTGACATTCTCATGATCAAATGTTGGTGCATGGAATAAGGAAAATTAGGGTAAGCCCGAATAAAAGAAAATTTCCTGAATCACAAAGAGTTGTGAACCCACAACTAGCTGCATCTCTGAACTATTGAGGGTCATACAAGCACTGGATCATTTGTTCCCATTAAGACAATAAATTCAAGGAGTTGAATTTATATAAAATTAAGAAATAGTAAATTCAAGGAGTTAAATTTATGATAAATTAAAATTTGTAGAGAATAAATTCAAGGAGTTGAATTTATAAAATTTGAGAATTTAAAATATTAAACTCAAAAGTTGAGTTTATTAAAGAATAAATTAAATGTAGTGGAAAATATGTATAATGAGCTTGAAAAAGTACAAGTCCAATATGCTAAATAATTAAAGTTCTTAATGGACTTTGTTAGGATCGGTTTGGGAGAAAAACGTTGAGCTACAATAGCTAGGTTCTTGAAATATTGAACACCGATGAATTAAATCGAGTTTGGTGTTTAAACCAAGCGAAAATACTCAAAATAATCCTTCGTAGAAACCAATTAAATATTTTGTAAAGTATTTAAAAATATGCAAATTGAATGATTAAAAATATTTTAGTTGAAGCATTTTATCAAACACTTTGTATGCAATATTTTGGTATTTGAAGAACACATAAAATGCTTCAACAATGCATCTTCAAAATAGTGGAAATAATAAGTAAATGCAATAAATAAATAGACACAAATTTGTTTATGCACGTTCGGAGACTTCAAATGCTCCTACGTCACCCATTCTTCCTTTTGAGGAGGATTCACTAGAAGACTTTGATTTATACAAACACTTGTACAAACTCATTCAGCTAGGACTTACGCTACTGCCTAAACTGAACTCCTAGCACTCAAGATTGTAGGCAGCACCTCACAATCAACATATTGTTTAATGTCTCATATGTAAAGACTACATACACAAGTTAATAGTCTTTGTGCAAGACTCACTCAACTAATCTTTGAAGTTCAACTCTCTTGTATCTGTGTGATTGATAGTGTGTGAGGAATTTTTCCTTTACAGTGTACATCTCAAATGTATCCTCACACAAGGGCTTGTTGTTGTGACTTTGATTGTTGCACTCCCAATAGCAGGTTGTCCACAAGTAGTATAATTCGGTGAATCCGATATCGTATCCACACGGAAGCTACGGTAATTACAAGTCCACTACAATGTCTTTTTGTTTTTGTTTTTGTTTTTGTTTTTCTTTTAATTGTTTGAATCTTTAATTGGTAATTTTTAATTTTTCAAATTTTAATTTAAGAAGTTGAGATTAGAGGATCTACTCTTGATATTTTAATAAAATTAACATTAATGAACATTATTGAAATCCACTTAATAAAATGGTTCCAATATATTAAATAATCATATTTATATTATGTTATATACTATTTTCTTATAAGTATAAAATATTTATCAAAACTTATAAATGTTGTCAAGTATTTATTGTGCTATATATATATATTTGTAAACACTACTTTAAATGGTTGGTAAAACAAAACTAACATTTAAATGGTACCAAGAAATTAATAATATGATATATTAATAAATAATAAATCAAGGCATCCACTTTAACTGGTTGGTAAAACTAAACAAACATTTAAATGGTACCAAGAATTTAGTGTAACATATAGCAACAATAAATCAAAACTCTCATTTATAAGTAGGGTATAAAAATGCTTAAAGAAATAAATATAACATAAACAATAAATAATGGTTAAATAATATAAAACATAGATTATTACCTTTTAATAACCTTATTATCATACCAAGAGCTTCACCTTTTCATCTCAACCTTGGGAAGTTAGCTACTCATTATTCAAATGATATAACTTTGAATATGAAATTAACATGCTAATTATTTTTAAATGATGAAATAAAGGAAAAATAAAGAGAGAAATATTATGAACTCAAAGATTTGTTCATAGAACGAGGGATATCTCAATTCATTACAATGCACCCCTATTTATAGCCAAATTTGGGGAGACAACCACAAATAAAATATTATTTTTTTACACATAAGTCTTCATTGGTGTTCCAAGAAATTATATTTTAATACACATCACTTTTGAAAATCTTCCCATCCAATTTTG
>NC_133312.1:16604512-16707810 GCF_012295235.1 Primulina huaijiensis
GGATACTATACCTATGGATCGAAACATGGTTTGGAACTAGGAATATATTTTTGGAAAAATAACTTATATGATCAGGATTATTTAAAGAAGAGCCAATTAAGTAAGTAATCTTTGGGAAGATTAAATAACTTATGGTAACTTAGGATTTATAATTGATAGGGGATGTAGAGTTAGTAAAATCTTTGAGTTACTTGAGATCAAGAAATTTGGCATAAATATATAAAATGGAGACGGCATATCAAAGTACGTAGCGAAAGCATGATAGAGTGCAAAATTTAAGCCAAGTGGATTAAGTATGAAGTGAATGAGGGAGCCTAAGCTTTTCAATAATCAAGACTTGGCAAATTTCGAGGACGAAATTTTATTTAAGGAGGGGAGATTTGTAACGCCCGAAAATTTCAGTACACATAAACCGCATGTATGCAAATGATTTAAATAGCTTATTCATTTTATTTAATTGATTTTAAATGATCAAATGATACATAGTATATGGTTGAAGGTCTAATTGCATGATTTCATAAAAAACTAAAGATTTTATCCAAATACTCGATAATAGGATGGGGAAAGGAGACCTGAGACGACCAAGATAAAATATTTTCAATAAGTATTATCAAGGCTTATTAATATAATTAAATATGATTAAATTTTTCTAAAAATAGTAGAGTCCAAATTATTTACGAGACAAGCATGATTTTATTCGAGAAGCCGGTTTTGGGTAAACGAGAGACTTTTAAATGACCAAAATTATTATTTTAAAAAAATAATTTTTATAAACTTTTATTTTTTAATTAAATAAGTATTATTGGACCTAATTTACCTAAGATTAGTAGGCCCAATTGCTCCTAAACCCGAAGACCCAAAACTTAAGTCCATTAACATGTAAATTTTACATCTATAAAATAGAAACCTAGGTTTTCTTGGACTCCATAGCAGCCGAAATCCACACACAACAAACACATAAAAGTTTTAAAAAAATTGGAGAGCAAAAAACAAGGATTCTTCGTCGTCCGTTCGTCCTTCTTCGCACCCCACGCCAACTATCATATATTCGAGCGTTTTAAAACTCAAAGGCACGTTTCTAAATTCTTTTGACGCATCATTCAAATTTTATTATGCTTGTTTTATTTATTTTTGCATGAAAAATATTGAAGCATGAACTGTTTAACGATAGAACAAATATTTTCAAAGTTTTGACGATTTTACGTTTGTTCGAAAAACATTATGATTTCCAAGGGATTGGCTGCCAACATAGGATGTTTAATGGGTGGAACATGGAAGATTTAAGGTGCAAACGAGGGCTGGAGCTGAGCTTGGCTAGTAAGAACAACCTAGGGTTTTCTAGGCTTCACGATTGGAAGTTGGCACGGCTAGGAGGGATGGTGCACCAGGGCTCGGCCAGGGCTGGTCAGGGGCTCAGTGTGGGTCGTGGTTCAAGGTTAGGAAGAGTCCTAGCAGGGCTAGGACTCGTGGAAGGCAGCTAGGGAAAAGTCCACAAGGGGTAGGACTTTTCCCCATGCATACGGTTGGTGAGCTGCTGCTAGGGTGGTTCGCGGCTGGTTGGTGCTGGCTAGGCTGGTCCAGTAGGGTCTAGGGTAGCTGGCTATGGGTCGTAGCAGGGCCTGGTGCAGCCATGGTCCGTGGTGGCTCGAAGGGAGAAGGGCTCTGGCTAGGAGGAGCCTTGCACGTAAGATTCGTGCATGGGCTGAGGTTGGGGTGCTGGTCCAGGAGGGTTCGACGGGTGTCCAGTAGGGCTAGGGTCTAGTCTGGGCCAAGGTGGATTGGATATGGCTTGAGGAAATTGGGTCGTGGCTCAAGGGGAGTGTGCTAGGGTTCGGTTGAAGGGTTAGGAGAAGAAAAGGTTCAAACCATGGTCCACAGAGGGTCGGTTAATGGTTCACGAGTATCTTTTAGGTATGAAAAGTCGACGTTTAAGGTTTGTGAAGAAAATATTAAAGTTGGGATTAATTTGGGATTAAAATGCTTCACAATTTAGTAATTAAAGAATTCAATCAAAAAGCTCGAGTTTACGTTAAATAAAAATATTAGAAGTCAAATTTAAGATTAAATAATTATTTGGGATAATCTTGAGTCAAAAAAAGTGAGAAAAAGTCAAAATCGAGAATTTTAGAGTCCAAGGGTAAAATGACCATTTTACGTCCCGAGTAGTTCGAAAGGTATGGCAGTGTCCCGAAGAATCATAACGCATGCTAAATGATATTTTAAAATGGTTACGATAAAAATATGGGATTCTATGATTTATGGTAATACTGTACAATTTTTACTGTTAAAATGCTATTTTCAAATGTGGAAAGGACACGATATTTTATGATTAAAAAGAAAAGGAAAAATATTTTTGGAGGATGTGAATTGACTGTGACAAAAATGATATGATATATGATTTTTGAGAATATTGTGAGAGAGAAGGCCCCAGAGGGAGCCCGTTTACGGGAGAAAGCCCAGAGGGAGCCCAACGATTGTATTTCAAATTTACATCGATGCCTAGTGCCCTTCCTCATGCGCAATGGTGAGCTAAGAATGATCATTCGACCAAAGGATACAGCTAGTCACTTTCAAATATCAAACTTCACCCAAAATGATATATGATGATGGAAAGCTTTACGATTAAATGATTTATGATTACAAGCTTATTTTCAATAAAAATATGATT
The DNA here is from genome assembly GCF_012295235.1 of Primulina huaijiensis. Lineage (NCBI taxonomy): Eukaryota > Viridiplantae > Streptophyta > Magnoliopsida > Lamiales > Gesneriaceae > Primulina > Primulina huaijiensis. The sequence goes on from NC_133312.1 coordinate 16,607,181, forward strand.
TTTATGCATGTTCTTGTATATGTATTATTTATTACTCATGTTTAGAACATGATGAGTCATTAGACTCACTAGGTTTGAATGTTGCAGATGAGGATGAGATTTAGGGAGACGCTGATGCTTGAGTGGATCGAGTCCGACAGTACACTCCCGAGGGACATTATTTTCCGCATTAACTTGATAGTTAAAGTTCTAAAAATTTTGTTATTGATTTAATTAGGCCTTTTTTTCTTCCCGACACCTCTACCCTCATGACAAGCTGCTCACGACCCCTCCCTAGCCCTGCCACGGACCCATTAGGGTCAAGTCCACGGCTGGAATCAGGCCATGCACAGCCGCACCAACCACATCTCCTAATCTAGCCACGGAAACCCTAAGCTTTCGAACCCAACCCGATAGGCCCTCACCCAAACCGACCAAGTCTTGACTTCAACAACTTGTCACCTTCACTCTCGACATAAGCAGTCCCTAACACCACAATTCGGCAGCCCCTTACACAAATAGCAACAAGAATGTGCATATTTCATGACAAAACGATGCTTAAACGATTCGACATAAAAGATTTATGCATTCCTCATGCAAACACACACACATCAGCATAAAATAGCATGAATGACGAGAAAAATGGATTTATGGCGTGCCTTTGCGTTAACACGCTCGAAAAATTAGAGACCTTTGTGTAGGACGTGCTCCGGAGAGGAGAGGAGAGATTTTCTTGAAAAATTTGAGAGAAAATCGAAGGAGAAGCTGATGAATAATTTCGAAAAGCTGTTGCTGCTGAGGGGAGGGGCGGCCATGGGTTGTGAGGGAGTTTAGGTAGGTTTAGGGTTTTTAAAATGTAGTGTTTAGGTTGCATAATTATGCACTAATGGGCCCTTAATAAAAATTAAAGGGGTTAAAAGGATTTTAGGCCCATTAAGTAATAAAATAATCCCATCAACCCTAATAACACTCCTAAAAAATATTTCGTTTAGGTACGTTTTTGAAATTATTGCTCGAACTCTCAAAAAGTCTTCCGACTCGCTAAAATATGCTTATCGGTTAAAAATATGATTCGGCGAATAAAAGTACCCAACCAAGGCCCATTTTCGAAAATCACACTTAATTACACCATATATTAAATAATTAAAAATAATTATTTAATAAAAATATTTTTCCTAAATATCCTCGGAAATACAACTGAAAGCCCTAATGCATGAAACTTTAAATAAATCATGAACTAAACCACATATCCATGCAATAAAATAATTAAACATATATTTTAGTAAAACCTTAGATTGCATGCAGTCAGGTTACATAGTTCGAATTTCCTAGACATTACAATTCTTCCCCCCTTAAAAAGAATTTCGTTCTTGAAATTAAAACGTACCGAATAACTCCGGGTAGCGACTCCTCATCTCGATCTCAGTCTCCCAAATAGCCTCCTCCTCGGAATGATCAGCCACTTGACCTTGATCATGTGGATTACCTTGTTCTGGAGCCTCCTCTCCTGCCTATCAAATATCTGATTGGATCTTTCCTCAAAAGACAGGTGTGGCGTCAGCTGCAGTGGCTCATAATTCAGCACATGTGAAGGGTTTGACATGTACTTCCGCAGCACGAGAAGTGGAACACGTTATGAACTCCCATCAGATCTGACGGTAATGCAACTCTGTATGCGAGTGTCCCAACTCTCTCTAGGATCTCGAACGGTCATATGAATCTAAGACTGAGCTTGCCTTTCTTCCCGAATCTCATCACACCCTTCAACGGTGTGACCTTCACGAATACATGGTTGCCCACTGCAAACTCTAGATCCCTATGCCGCTGATCTGCATAACTCTTCTGGCGGCTCTGAGCGGTCTTCATTGTGTCCCAGATCTTGACCACTAACTCTGAAGTGTGATTGAAAATATTTGGCCCCAACTCTACTCTTTCCCCTACCTCATCCCAATAAACTGGCTACCTACACTTCCTCCCGTAAAGTGCCTCGTATGAAGCCATGCCAATGGATGCCTGATAGATGTTATTGTACGTTAACTTTACGAGAGTTAACTTCGGCTTCCAGCTGCCTTGGAAGTCGATCATGCAAGCTCTGAGTATGTTTTCCAATATCTGAATCACCCTCTCTGACTGACCATCTATCTGAGGATGGAAGGCAGTATGAATTACAGCCTAGTACCCAATGCCTGATGCAGACTCTTCTAGAATGCAGATGTGAACCTCAGATCCCTGTCTGACACGATGGACACTGGAATCCCAGGCAGTCTGACTATCTCTCTGATATACAGCTCTGTGTACTAAGTCATGGTGAAATTCTTCCTAATCGGTAGAAAGTGTGATGACTTAGTGAGCCGATCAACTATCACCCAAATGGCATTATATCCTCCAGTCGTCCTCGGAAGCCCTGTCAAGAAATCCATGGTAATGTTATCCCGTTTTCACTCGGAAATATGGAGTGGTCTCAGCTTCTCTGCAGGTCTCTGATGCTTGGCCTTAACCTGCTGGTACATCAAACACTTGGACACGAAACACAAGATATCTCGCTTCATGTCCGGCCACCAATAAAGAGACCGAAGGTCCTTATAAATTTTCGTAATACCTGGATGAATGGAATACTGTGGGCCTCATTCATGATATCTGCTCTCAGAGAATCACTGCTAGGAACCCACAGTTGGTCACGATATCTGACTATGCCGTACTCAACTGTATATAACCTCATGCCCTTAGACTCATCCCTCTGCCTCCAATTCTGTAACTGCTCGTCAGAAGTCTGCCCTGCTCGAATTATTTCCCTCAGTGTCGATTGTACTGTCAGGGTAGAAATATTAGGGGCATCGGCCATGGCAAAATTTGCAAGCTCAAACCTCTGAATCTCTTCCTGCAGCGGTCTCTGTACCGACAACTGAGTGATCCACTGCATTCTTCTTGCTCAGGGCATCTGCAAACACATTAGCCTTACCCGGATGGTAGCTAATGTCGCAGTCATAATCCTTTACTAGCTCCAGCCACCTCCGATGTCTCATGTTCAGCTCTTTATGCATGAAGAAGTACTTCAAGCTCTTGTGATAACTGAAAATCCTGCCCTTTTCCCATTCAGATAGTGCCTCCATATCTTCAGGGCGAATACCACTGCTACTAGCTCGAGGTCATGAGTCGGATAATTCTTCTCATGGACCTTTAACTGTCTGGACACGTAACTGTAACTCTATCATACTGCATCAGAACTGCGTCAAACTGAGCTTCGAAGCATCTGTGTAAAGCACAAACTCTCCTTGTCCTGATGGCATAGCTAGAACTTGCGTTGAAGTCAATGCCTGCTTCAACCTGTCAAAACTCCTTTGGCACTCTGATCCCCAGATGAATTTGACATTCTTCTTCGTCAAGGCGGTCATAGGCACCGCAATAGAAGAGAAGCCCTGAATGAATTTCCGGTAATACCCATCCAACCTCAAAAAACTGCGGATCTCTGTCACACTCTTAGGCACTGGCGAATCTCGGACTGCCTCAACCTTACTGGGATCAACCTCCACTCCATCTCGGGATATGATGTGACCCAAGAATGCCACTCTGTCTAGCCAGAACTCGCATCTACTGAACTTGACATACAACTATTGGTCCAATAGAGCCTGCAGTACAGTCCTCAGATTCTAATTGTGCTCATCCATGCTCTTCGAATAGATCAGGATGTCGTCTATGAAAACTATGACGAACTGATCTAAGTACAGCTGAAACACACGATTCATGAGATCCATGAAGATCGCTGGCGTGTTCGTCAATCTGAAGGACATCACCATAAACTCATAGTGCCCATAACGCATCCTAAAAGCCGTCTTATGCACGTCAGACTCTCTCAACTTTAGTTGGTGGTATCCTGATCGAAGATCTATCTTCAAGAATATTGATGCTCCCTGAAGCTGATTAAATAGATCTTCAATCCTAGGTAGAGGATACTTGTTCTTGACTGTGACCCGGTTCAGCTTTTGGTAATTAATGCAAAGCCGTATGCTGCCGTCCTTCTTCTTAACAAACAGTGCTGGTGCTCCCCATGGAGAAAACTCGGACGAATGAAACCATATCTAGCAAATCTTGTATCTGATCCTCCAGCTCCTTCATCTCTGCAGGCGCTAGACGATAGGGTGTTTTAGAGATCGGCACTGTACCTGGCATCAGCTCGATAGAAAATTCCACCTCTGTGTCTGGTGGAATGCCTGAAAAGTCGTTCGGAAAAACACTGGAAAAATCCCTGACCACCTCGATGTCCCCTAGACTCTGACTGACTGGCTCGATCATTGTCACTATACTCGCCAAAAATGCCTAGTAGCCTCTCATCACGAGCTTCCTCTCACTGATGCAAGAAATGATGTGCGGCATCTGCTTGTGTCTGGCTGCCTAAAAAATAAACGGCTTACCACTAGGTGGTCGAACAGATACTGACCTCCGTCAAAAATCTATAGCGGCTCTGTTCGAAGAAAGCAGTCGATACCCAAAATAATATCGAACTCCGGCAACGATAGCACAATCAAATCTGCCTGCACCGTATTTTCATGTAACCGAAGCTCCAATCTCTTCACTATCTATGGGGTAAACATCTGATCTTCGAACGGAATCGAAACTCTGAATCCCAAATCCATGGCCTCTAGTATGATTCCTAGTCCCTTGACAAATGACTCGGATATAAATGAATGTGTAGCTCTGGAATCTATCAATGCATACGTGGCTACACCAGAAATATATATCCATCCTGTGACAAAACATACCATCAAATATGATCGTGTTGAAACTTAAGAGATTTTCTATCAGTAATTAACCCAAAATCCTCGAACAATCATTGATTTACTTCTAGTGTCCCAACAAGATTTCGTTACCCCCAAAAAGTTCAGAAATTTCAAATTGACCCCTAAAGTTTCGACTTCTTTAAAATTTGTCCCTTTCAAAATTTCAAAAATTGCATCTTAGTCCTCATGGAATTTCGAATTTAGTCAATTTAAACCTTAAAATTCTCAAAAATTATTACCTTGGGCCCAAAACTTTCAAAGTAAGCAAAACAGTCTCTCTATACTCTCGAATTTTGCAGTTGGGTCCCTATAATTTCGGTTAATAGCAATTCGGCCCTTAATAGTCTTTATCAATTCAATTCAATGCTTTAAGTCCAACTATTTAAAACATGCAACTTAATTTATTCTAGGTTCTCAATCCCAAAAATAATTCGTAGAACCAACATAATAATTCATGCAATCGAAGCGGTAAATTAAAATCTTAAACGTAAAGTTTATCGGTGATATGTTTAGATTGTGGCTCAGTCTCCGCCTCCTCTGCATGCATCACATAGGCCCTGCCAGTCGCGGGGCCCTTTCTCCTAGGGCAGTCAGCTGCTTTATGGCCCTCCTCTTTACATATGAAGCACTTGAAGGTCCCCCACATACACCTGACGTAGTGTAATTTGTTGCACTGCTAGCACGACTGTCCTTCCTCCGGCTTAGGAGCCCTTGGTGCCTTTGGTGGCCGCTGCTGTCCGGGCTTCTTGAACTGACCCTGTGGTCTCTGCTACCCTTGATGCCTATGTGGCCCTGTGAACTACTTCTTCTGTGGCTGCGAGCTCTGCTGGGCCTAATGCCTCTCCCGATGCATCTCCATATCAATGTCCCTCAGGGCCTGCTCTGCCCGAAAAGCACAAGCGGTGGCCTGATCATAGCTCGCCAGTCTCATCAGCATAACATCCCAGCGCAAGGTGGGTCTGAGGCCATTCATGAAATGCCTCAACTTCTGAGCGGCATCCCTCGCAATAAAGGGCACAAAGTGACAGCCCCTGTCGAATTTCTTGATAAACTCTACCACAGAAGACTCCCCCTGTCAGAGACTCATGAACTCCCTCGTCAGGCGTCCCCTACTGGAAAATATTTGTTGCAGAAGATATCCTTGAACTAACTCTAAGTAAAGGTAGCCAAGTCCAACTCGTGAGCAGCTCCCTCCCACTATAGGGATGTATCATCCGTCAGCATGTAAGTGGCACACCTGACCTTGTCACCATCCCTCATATCCAAATACTGAAAGTGTTGTTCCAATGACCGTATCCAACCCTCCGCTACAAAAGGGTCAACAGTACCTCCGAACTCCTTTGGGTTGAGCCGTCTAAACTGCTCATAGACGTTTGTCTGGGATCTGGGAGCCTGTTGTGCCTACTCCATCAGTCTAGAAATACCTTCAAGGACTTGGGTAGCTGCGTCTCCTAGCGATGGTGGTGGTGGAGGGCCTTTACCGCCTCCAGAAGTAACATCCTGTCTGTCAGTGCTAGGGGTGCGTCTGGGAGGCATAGTATCTGAATATAGTCCAATTTATAAACGTAACACATCATGCAATTTAATCTAGTTTTCAAAACATTTAATCCTTAAATCATGTAAACAACATAATTTAAAAATAAAAGGTATTCAACTACTGGGTAAAAGTATTGTAGTTTAAAAGATCTCAAATAAACAACATGCAAGTCCTGTCAAACCATAAACATATAAATAATAAAATGTAAGAAAATATCCAAGGTTTCTCTTAATTCATAAACGTAATGTGAGGAAAAAATATGGTCCTCGGGTTAGCGTGCGCACATCCAGTCCCGCCTACTCAGTCTTCGGCGCCTCCAGTCTCCTCATCAATATGCTCACTTACATCATTCACACCTAGTGAGTCTAAAGACTCAACGCACCTTCATCGTTGTAACAAGTACATATATATAACATGCAACAATAAAAGTATTGTAATCAATATACATTTCATGATCTAAAAAGCATGAACTTAAACATATCGTGTCAAAGCATAACATGTCCAAAACATGTCATAACATATTTGTATTCATTTTCTTTATTTGAATTTCGTTCATTAGTTGTAATTTTTGTATCATCGTATTAGTCGATGGATCCATCTACATATAACCGCGGTACCCACGACGAGGACATCAACGACAGTATTACCCATCCACTGAGCTTTGACCTTACATGTCATCGTATTATCATATCATCATATTTGTAACGCCACAGATTCGACGACTGTCCTCACTGTACCAAGACGAGTCTTTCCAGCATGCTTATGTCCTCGTTCACACGCACCCTAGTAAACTTCCCAGGGGGTCACACATCTCAAAATTGCCTTAAGTCAAGCACGTTTAACTTCGGAGTTCTTATGTGATCAGTTACCGAAAAGAAGATGCACCTTCTTGATATAAGTAGTACATATCAAATATTTTAAGCCCTCCTCAACTACACATTATCATACTTCAACAGTTTCAGAATCCCTTTCCTTCTGGGTGTAAGATCGGTTCATTCATGTTCCCTCCACCTAGAAGCCTGCCAGGAGCCACTCATTGTCCGTGCAACCTCATGGCACCGGCGATCACCCCTCGCCTTCTTCGGCTTTGGGCCTCACATGCCCACCAGCTTCCACTTGGTTCGTCCCCAAACCACACCGTACTAGAAGAGGTCGGCTCTGATACCAACTTTAGAAAAACTTCAACTCTAACAAAAGTATAATTTTAAATCTTAAGATCATGACTAAAACTTATGATACATGTGAATCAAACCTTAAGTTCCCGAAAATATGTTAATTTAATTTCTAATACTATAACTTAACTAATTGATAAAATTTACCTTAAATTTTCATCACTCTAAATTCTTAATTTGCCACAACATTATTCCACTAACGCTTAGATTTTCAAGTCCAATATTGAATCATCCTACAATGCCCTTGATTATCATTCCTTATTATAACCAAGATATTTCAAGGTTCTAAATATCCCTTCAAGCCTAAATCATCGAAAATTCATATCATTTAAATCATTAAATTCTCACTTATTGATAAACCAATCCCCAAATTTCTTAACAATTGCAACATTAATTCTTAATTTCCTCGAAAATTATCCAATTGGTCCTTAGTTTTGAAAAATCTACAATTACTCATAAGTTCTTGGCGTTCCTGATTCCATTTTATAGGTTTCTCGTAATATAAAGTTCAATCATCTTAAGCTTATTAAACCCAAATTCAATTCTCCTAACCAATCTTACATTTCCATCAATACCTAAAATCCCAAATCATACGTTTTTGTACTTCTAAAGATCGTCGTATTCTTCGAATCATTATTTCTTAAATGAAATTCTCAAAAATTAACTCAACTAGTAACCACAAATTATCAGTATTTTCTTAGAAAATCTACATGTCCCAAAAGTATTCATAATCTTCATGACTAACTTATGACCCAAAAAGTAGAACATCAGTACTACTAACCAAAAATCAATATAGTCAAATCATTTTTAACCCTTTCCTAATTCCTATTAGCCAAATTCTTAATCATGTCCAATTCCACCACAAAGCCATCATGCATGAAAATCATATAATTTCTCATTTCATGTCGTAACATGCATATAGACAGATAAACATGTACTGTAAAACGTATATGTAAACATGCAGGTGATGGCATAAAACTTTCAAAACATTTAAAACATGTAAACTTACAGACTTGAGGCTTGAAGACTGAGCTGCTGAATATGGAGGGGGTGGCCATGAGTGATTGATTAGGTTTAGGGTTTGCTAATGTAGAGTTTAAGTCATAATATAAGGTGCTAATGGGCCCTTAATTAAAAATAAAGGGATTAAAAGGGTTTTAGACCCATTAAGCAATAAAATAAACTTAACAAGCTCATTAACACTCTCGAAAAACTTCTCGTTTAGGTACGTTTTTGAAAATAATGCCCGAACTTTTCAAAAGTCCTCCGACTTGCTAAATTTTGCGTACCGGTTTAAAACATGACCCGGCGAGTAAAAATACTCTAACAAGGTCTATTTTCAAAATCACCCTTATTAACATCATATATTAAATAATTAAAAATAATTATTTAATAAAAATATTTTTCCTTAATTATCTCCGGTCTTCGTTTCTCTCGCTTGGGTAGTTCGAATCTGATCTCCACCATTCAGAATATGCTTCCATATGTTTCGAATAACATATCCAAAATTCCACTAGGTTGTCGGACAAATACTGACCTCGGTCGAAAATCTATAGCAGCTCTGTTCGAAGAAAGTCAGTCCATACCCAGAATAATGTTGAACTCCGGCAACGGTAGCACAATCAAATTTGCATGTACCGCATTTTTCTGTAACCGAAGCTCCAAACTCTGCACTACCTATGAGTAAACATTTGATCTTCGGACGCAATAGAAACCCTGAATCCCAAATTCATAGCCTCTGGTATGATTCCTAGTCGCTTGACAAATGAATCAAATATAAATGAATGTCTAGCTCTGGAATCTAGCAAAGCATACGTGGCTACACCTAAAATATATATCCTTCATGCGACAAAACATACCAACAAATCTGATCGTATTGCGACCTAAGAAATTTTTCTATCGTTAATTACCCCAAAAATATTTGAAAATCACCAATTTAGTCCTATTGTTCCTTCAAAAATTACAAAATTTGCCCTTAATAATTTTCGGGAATTGCATGCTTCACTCCTAAAGTTTTGTCCCTTATTTTACAAAAATTGCAGTCTAGCCCCCATAAAATTCGAATTTAGTCAATTTAGACCTTAAATTTTTGAAAATCATTAAATTGATCCCAAAATTTTGAAAAATGCCAAAAATGCCTCTCAATTTTATTTTTGCAATTAGGTCCCTATACCTTTCGGTTATTGCATTTTGTCCTAAAAAAACTCTTAATTAAGTCAATTCAATCCTTAAGTCCTCCTATTTAGAACATGCAACCTATTTTATTTTATGTTCTCATTCCCAAAAGTAATCCCAACAAACAATATAATGTCCCATGCAATCGAGGCGATAAATAAAAATTTTAAACCAGAATGTTACCGATGATCAGTGTCGAGTCTGGCTCAGCCTCCGCCTCCTCGGCTTGCATCACATAAGCTCTGCCAGTAGAAGGGCCCTTGTTCCTAGGGCAATCAGCTGCTTTGTGACCCTCTTCCTTGTAGAAAAAACACTTGAAGGTCCCCCACATACACTTACCATAGTGGAACCGGTTGTATTGCTTGCAAGGCTGTCCCTCCTCTGGCTTAGGAGCCCCTGTAGTCTGTGGTGGCTTCTGTTGTCCGGGCCTCTTGAACTGACCTTTGGGCTTCTGCTGCCCCTAATGCCTGGGTGACCTGGTGAACTGTTTTTTTTGTGGCTGCGAGCTCTACTGGGACACATGCCTCTTCCGCTGCATCTCTACATCAATATCCCTCAGGTCCTGCTCTGCTTGAAATGCACAAGATGTGGCAGCATGATAAGTAGTCGGCCTCATCAAGATGACATCTCGGCGTATAGTGCGTCTGAGGCCATCTATAAAGTGCCTCAACTTCTCCGCTGCATCCCTGACAATAAGGGACACAAAGTGACAGCCCTTATCAAATCTCCTGATAAACTCAGCCACAGATAAATCTCCCTGTCGGAGACTCATAAACTCTCACGTTAAGCGTCTCCTGACATCAGCTGGAAAGTACTTGTTGTAGAATATGTCTGTGAACTGATTCCATGTATGGGTATCCAAATCCACCCCGTGTGCTGCTTCCTACTACCATATGTATGCATCATCCCTCAGCATGTATGTAGCGCATCTGACCCTATCACCATCTCTCATATCCAAGTACTGGAAGTGCAGCTCTAGTGACCGTATCCAACCCTCCACAACAAATGGGTCAGCGTTACCCCCGAACTCCTTCGGGTTGAGCCGTCTAAACTGCTCATAAATATATGTCTAGGATCTCGAAGCCTGCTGCGCCTGCTCCATCAATCTTGCAATACCCTCAAGGACTCGGGTAGCTGCGTCTCCTGGGGTGGTGGTGGTGGAAAGCCTCTATCTCCTCCAGGATTATCATCCTGCCTGTCTGTGCTCGGGGCTCGTCTGGGAGACATAGTATCTGAACTAGTCCAAATTCTAAACGTAACCCATCATGCAATTTAATCTAGTTTTCAAAACATTTCATCCTTAAATCATATAAACAGCTAAATGTATACTAAAACACTGTAAAACATATATCATGTAAACATACAGGTGATAGCACTAAACTATTTAAAACATGTAAACTTATAGACTTGAGGCTTGATGAGTGAGCTTCTGAAGCTGGTGGTGCCACAACCATTTACAGGACCCTTGCTCTGATACCAACTGTAAAGTCTGCTACTAAAATACTACTAGAAATTTTTTTTTATTTTTTTTGTAAGCTATTTTCTAAAATTACTCAAACACAAGCATTTAAAAGAATCATTCAACTACTAGATAAAAATACCGTGGTTAAAATAATCTAACACATCCTAAAATTTTCTAGACTTTTGTTTTAAAGAAACTCAAATGTAACATCCAAAATCCTGCTAAATCATCAACATAGTAAAAGATGAAAATGTATAAAATAAATACTGTTTCACTCCTGACTCGGAGACATAAAATGCGGAAAATTGTATGGTCTTCGGGTTAACGTGCGCACACCCAGCTCCTCCTACTCAGTTTTCGGCGCCTCCAAACTCCACATCATCATGCTTTCCTGCATCATTCATACCTAATGAGTCTAAAGACTCAACACACTTGAACCGTGATAACAAATACATATACATAACATGTAACAGTGAAAAGTACTGTAATTAAAATACATTTCATGATCTTAAAAGCATTAACTTAAACATAACATATCAAAGTATAAACGTATCCATAACATATCTCATCATATCAACATATACGTGTTCATTTCCTTTTATTAAATTTATATCATTAGTTGTGATTTTCGTATCAGCTCTAGTCGTTGGATCCCACGGTACCCGGCGGCGGGGACATCATCAACAGTATTACCCATCCACTGAGCCTTGGCCTTACATGTTCGTGTTCATGTTTGTATTAGTCACAACCAACTTCCCTCCTTCAAAACATGTCATCGTATTCATCACTTATAAAAATCATGCGTATACGTACATTTTCTTAAAACCAAGCATGCAAAATATTTTTCATATTTTCATAGAAGTTCATGTTCAAAATAACATATACATTATCAACATGGAATTTTGGTGATCAGGGCGCTGCCAAGACTGCTAACTCGACCCGGGTACAAAATGACCATTTTGCCCCTGGAAACCCTAATTGACCAATTTACCCTTGGACCTCAAAATTTTGACCCGAAGCCCAAACCTAGTAAAACTCCTCAAAATATATTAATAACCATTTCCTAGACATAAACTCGAGCCCATGCAAGAACTTCTATAATTCGTTTTAAAACTTGGATCGGGGTCCTGGTTTTAATTCGAATTAGCCCGAAACTCAACGAAATATTTCCAAACTTAAACCATCACTCGAACCTATAGCCCCCATGCACGCGGACATGCATGGTTCTTCACCAACAACCCACGCGAGTCCCATAATCGAGCCAAGCCTTCTCGATCTACCCTCGGCTCACAACCAGCCACGCTTGGGCCTCCCTAGACCAAGGCTTGGACCCACCAAGGTCTGGTTCAGCCCCACACGGCCTTGCCTTCCCCTTAACCCATGCCCGGTCGACCAACAATCACCAACCCTCCTAGGATTGGATCGGCTCCCCCATGGCTCGATCCAAACCCAACTCCAGCACCTAGACGCCCTCGATCTGACGTGCACAGCCTATTACAAGCCTTAACCTAACATCCCCTTACATGCACAAAGGAAAACGTGTGCAACACGATCATGTTTATGCATATTTTCGTGAAAAAATTGTATAGAATCAACACAACATGATAGATCGAAGGTTTCTCATGCAAAAACATATAAACCAACATATATTGATGTGAATGATGAGAAAAATGAGGTATAGGGCATGTCTTTGCGAATTTACGCTAAAAAACCTCGATATAGTCGCGTAGAACGGACACCGGAAGGACACAGAATAGTTCTCTTGAAAAGCTTTGAGAAAAATTGAGTGGGATAGCTGCTGAACTCGAGATGCTACTGATGGAGATAGGGAGAGGGGAGGCCGAATGGTGGAGGGTGAGTTTAGGGTTTGAGTGTAGGGTTTAATTAAAATAGTTAGTGCTAATGAGTCTTTAATTAAAATAATGAGATTAAAAAGGATTTTAGTCCCATTATGCAATAAAATAGTTTCATCAAACCCAAAAACACTTCATTAAAATATTTCGTTTGGGTACGTTTTTTGTTGGAACTTTTCAAGTTCGCAACCTTGATTTTGATGTTAACAAAACTTGTTATTTTGTGTTACTAATAATCTACTTTAGTGTGCAGAAGCTAAGATCAGTCATGAGCTTTTTACATCGCAAACTGAAGACCCAACTGATCGCACAAACTGAATCAGTCTAACTGTTAAGTCAATTGAGCAGTCCAGCTGATTGTCCAGTTGATAGGTGGTTCAGCAGGAGAACCTCAAAAGCCTAACCAGCCGAAGGAGTGTTCAACTGATGAAGAAACTCAGCTGACAAATTCAACTGAACGAGAGTGAAATCAGTTCAACTGACGAGTCAACTGATTTCACCAGCCCAACTGAATATCATTTCAGCTGACTAGTTTGAAGCTTTAGTCAGAATCTTTCAGTTGTAGGTGAAGACAAACTCTTTCTAGTGGATTCCATCTATACACAAAGGTACAAAGTAATTACCCAGTCAAAGGACAATAATGGACGTTACATCAGAGCATTAAAGACAAAATGTTTCAGAAAGGCAGTCGGAAAGTCAAGACACAAAGTCCAAGAAACAAATTCAAGATGCAACAAATACAATAATTGACTCTCACTGTACGATCAGTTTTCTCATCTATATAAAGAGAAGATCAGTGAAGACTCAATATACAGAAATAAGAAGCTTCAACGCAAACAAGAGAGAAAAGAAAGGGCACACACATTGCAAATCAGCTTTCAGAAGCAATTATCCCAGAGGGACACTTCAACGTGTTATCAGCTTAGTATAGAAGCTTATCTCCCTCGGTGTGTGAGAACATTCTTGTTCAGTTCTCACACACAAACACTCTCACCACCACTCAAATACAGTCTTGCACAAAGACGTTAAACTTGTGTTTATAGTCTTTGACACATAAACGTTAAAGAAATGTTGGCTGGAAGGTGTTGCCTTCAGTCGTAGCTAGGAGTTCAGTTTAGGCAGTAGCGTAAGTCCTAGCTGAGTGGGTTTGTACAAGCAGTTGTATAAATCAAAGTCTTCTCGTGGATCCTACCTGTGGAGGTAGAAGGGGTGACGTAGGAGCGGTTGAAGTCTCCGAACATCCATAAACATATCTTGTGTATTTAACTGATTAACTGTTGTTTTCAAATTGTTTGGATAAGTTAGAGTATCAGTCAGTTCAGTTGTCATCATAAATGAACTAATGAATGCAAAAACTAATCTACCATTTATCAGTTATTCAGTTTGCATAAGTTAAAATATTTTCTAATAACAGTTTTCTTCACGAAGGATTACTTCGAGTTTCTTCCGCTTGGTTTTAAACCAAACTCGATTTAATTCATCGGTGTTAATATTCTTAGAACACGAGCTATTGCAGCTAATTGGAGAATATAGTGTTCGAAATGCCTTCAAAGGCACTAGCACACTTGATCCTTCATTTTTGAAAATAATGCCCGAACCCTCAAAAAGTCCCCGACTTGCTAAATTTTGAGAATCACAAAATTCAAGAAACAACAAGAAATAATAGAATAAGGCAGATCTGAAAACAAAAAGATAGAATAAGCAGATTTGATAATAACAATAAAAAACTTACTTGAATCGAAAGGAAACAAAAGCTTTGATACCAAATGATGTAATTCTTCGATCAGGAAAAGCAAACCTGCTCAAAAAAGAAGTCACGCCCTCTATTCGATGAAACAAAGAACAATGTGTTGTCCTGATATTTTTGAAACAAGTAATTGTTGTAATATTCACCTCTAAATCACAAAGAACTTATCATCAAATATTAACGAGGATAACAATCGATATCAAATGAATCTTCAAAAAACTCGTATTTGACAATCCGAATGAAGAACAATCGACAAACGCCACAAAGTATTAAAATTTGATAAGCTTGATTTGAGAAATACACAAAGGTATATACAAAGCCAAGCTTTGAATTTGGGAAAAAAACTCACAAAATATGATTAAAACTCAATGTTCATGGTTTACAAGGTATAAAATATGTTAATATATGGAAAAATACATCAAAATCCGTAACTAGGGTTTGTCCTGCAGTGCGATGCACTGCGACGCTGGTCTAGGAGCGCCTAGGCGCTGAAGCTTCGTCAGTGGTAGCGCCTAGGCACCTGTCTGTAGCGCTTAGCTTCGGCTGGTCTAGCGCCTAGGCGCTTGGTACTTCTTCCAAGCACTGCGCGGCTTCTTCATTGGCGTTGTGGCGCTGGTCCATCCACCTTGCTTCACACTTAATGACATTCATATGGCCTCCAAAGTCACTCTCATATATCACTACTTTTTCGTGGCTTGGAACCTTGTTTGCAAGCTCTTCTCGATTGCTTATGAGTCCATGCAATGCTTCCTTGAACTTCCTTCCAATCATTTGCACGTCATTCTCGGCCAAATTTATATGACGAGTAAATTGTAATAATGAATCGGAAGAAAAGCTAAACTACTCGAATGATGTTATGTATTATCCTATGTTTTAACACAAAACTCCTATGAAATTGTCTTACGATTCAATTTTATGATACGATCTCAAATTGAACTTGGTTAATAAAAAAATATTACTTTTTATACAAGTTTTTTTTTTTAAAACAAAGACCAAATCAACTCATATTATAAATATAAATTCGTGAGATCAAAATAATTATGTTTTAAATATGCCAAACGAAACCTTCTATGTTCCATCCTTTAAATATTGATGGAGAAATTCATGTTCGAGATACGTAAGGCATTTGTCATGAAACTATTTTATATGTTATCCCACGAAATTATGTAATATAAAATTTTTAAATCAGCAATAAGTCACTTATTTTTTGGCTAGAATATTCCTTCCGTTTCTTCTCATTTCTCTTCGAATTATTTCGTAATCGACTTTTGACCCGCCTCTGTCTCCTAGCACAAACATTGCCTACCAACTCCATATTTGAGCCGATCTTAAACCCAAAAAAAACTTCAATTTCCCGCAGTCAGTTGAAAATTCATCGATCAGGGTGTCAATTTTTTGTTGATATTTGAGAAATTCTGATCACCCAAAAAGTTGGCAGTGTGCTGTATAGGAGAAAAAGGAGGTAATAATAATGCAGATAAGTACCGGGGCTAGCTCTGGAGGTGAGGAGACCTCACCGGACATGCTAAAGAACACAGCGTCGAATATCAGAAGGTTGGCTGGTGAAATTGAGCAGCATGCTGGCCGGCAGAAGTATCTTGCTCAAACGAGGAGTCCCTCGGATGGCGGAGACGTGCGCTGGTACTTCTGCAAGGTTCCCTTGACAGTAAATGGTTAGTTCATAGTTCTTACTCTATTTAAAAGGATTTTTTCATATATGTGGTAATAATTTAATGTATAAATTTTAGATGATATGTTTTAATGCAACCGACAGTTTATATTGTTGTATGATCATGCATGTTTGATATGATCCCGCTGCTATTTTTTTTTCATATGGTTGATGATAGAAGTCTAAATTTTTGCGTGACCATAAACTGTGGTTGCGGCTTTGGAGACCAGAAAGGGTATTTAAGAATCTCTGGTGATATGAAGAATTTGCTAGTTATCAGTGCTCGCGTCT
This sequence comes from Primulina huaijiensis, assembly GCF_012295235.1. Lineage (NCBI taxonomy): Eukaryota > Viridiplantae > Streptophyta > Magnoliopsida > Lamiales > Gesneriaceae > Primulina > Primulina huaijiensis. The sequence continues at coordinate 16,623,841 of NC_133312.1, forward strand.
TTCCTGGTTTGTCAAGGATATATTCAGAGCAGTCTCAAGAGACAGCTTTAGATGAATGGTCATTGACATACATAATAAAATAAATTTCCTATTAACCGTGAGAGAAAAGACAATAGCGTCCAGCCACATGGAGCTGCAATATTTTTTGCTAAGAATCTCAGTCAGATGCAATGGATAATATCAATGTGGAAAGATTTGATTACTCTACAAATTTAATAAAATAAATTTCCTATTAACCGTGAGGGAAAAAAGATGTTTGTCATGAGTTAGAATTCACAATTTACACTATAACTAGAGAACTGCTATCAATGTGGAAAGATTTGATTACTCTACAAATTCCAAATATGCGATCTGAAATAGATTGGAGCAGTTGTTCAGCTGTAGAGGCATGATCTCTGGTGGTGCAGTTATTATTGAAACTTTTTAATCTTCACTATTCAGGAGAATCAAACGTGTCCAGTTGTAAGCAGCTGTACCATTGTGCAGTAGTGGTAGTCATGTTTTGTGCTGCTTTCATCTAGTCAAGCACATTGCTCATTTTTTTGAAATTCAATGAAATAATACTTTACATTTCTGGACCGTTTTGATTAAGCAGCTAGAGGGATTTGCTGCAGAATTAAACTGCTAAGGAGGTTAATGTGATTCATGAGTTGTTTGGAAAAGTACATGGAAGGATGGGGGACCTTTGAATTGCATAAATTGTATTATTGCACTTCAAATCATATTTGAAAAGTTTTCATTCCTTCAGCATTATAGCGTTACATAAACCAGGTTTACTCGGGGAAGATAAATCTAGATATCTTTAAACAACAAGCTGAATGCAACCTCTATTTGCATTTTTAAGAAAATATATCTGCTGATTGACTACTTGAGATCCTGATTTAAGCTTATAATATAAGTTCCTACTTAAAGCATTCCACTTTTTGTGTTTGTGCCAGCACTTGCTGCATCTGTCCCTCGTACAGAAATTGTGGGAAAAGGTGATTATTTTCGATTTGGAATGAGAGATTCTCTTGCGGTAGAGGCATCTTTCTTGCAGGTCATGGCCCTTTCAATTTCAACATGTCCATGGTGTTTAAACTTGGTGATGAGTGTCATTCACTCTTTTCTGTAATTGTCAACTTACTAAGGTTACGTTAACATTGGACAGAGGGAAGAAGAGTTGCTCTCTAGTTGGTGGAAAGAATATGCAGAGTGCAGCGAAGGTCCAAGGGGGCCGCCAAGTATTACTTCCAGTTCCACGCTGCAGAAAAATGAATTATCCCCAGATTCTCCTGAGCTCATCCAGCTATATGCGATTGAAGAAGATAGGGTTGGTGTGCCGGTAAAGGGAGGGTTGTATGAGGTATCATTTTAATTTGTAGCCTCTTTTTTCACTTGTTTGTATGGTAAGTTTTAATTGACTGTTGACTTCATGAATTTCTACTGGATTATTTTGTGTCTGAAAATTATATTTTGATATGAATGTTGACTACCCCATTAAAAAAAAATGGTACTTCTATGTTAGATGTGCATTCATGGCATTTCACTACTGTTCAGTCTCATCTCTCATCATATGATGCCCTTGGTATTTTGTGGCTACAAACTTCTGGAAGCGGCACCACCCTTCCCCAACTTGTGGATCATATTAGCTCTTTTGCATGGAAGAACATGAAGTGTTGCATTGCATCATTATTGCAGGTAGATTTGACCAAGAGGCATTGTTTCCCTGTTTATTGGAATGGAGAGAATCGACGAGTGTTACGAGGCCATTGGTTCGCTCGTAAAGGTGGTCTTGACTGGCTACCAGTACGCGAGGATGTTTCCGAGCAATTGGAGTATGCATATCGCAATCAGGTGCTTTTCTAATTAAGCATATTTGCGATGTATTTGAATAAATGCTTTTGCCATTTATGTCAATGAAAAATGCTAGATAACCTTTTTTTGTGGCATGAGCTTACTTTTTTCCACTCTTCTTTTATGTGCCTGTTTAGCAGGATTTTATTTAACTTTTATGCTTGTACTTCATTACATTTTGGTCTTCTTATTATTTTGTCATTAAGTTTTTGGATCAGTCGTGACTGATGATAGCAAGAGTAATTAGTCAAACAAGGGTGCCCTGGTTTTAGGTTTGGCATCGGAGAACCTTTCAAGAGTCGGGTTTGTTTGCTGCCCGCGTTGACTTACAAGGCTCCAATTCTGTAAGACCCCGACGTTTAAGTTGAACTTATCTCTCATTTTTAATGAAGTAGTAATATTTTCCGAACTACAAACTTCTCTTTTTCAGGGTCTGCATGCACTTTTCACTGGGGAAGATGATACATGGGAAGCTTGGCTAAAGTGTGATGTTTCTGGATTTTCCAGGGTTATGGGTTTTGGAGGGAACACCTTTAAATTGAGACGTGGATATGCTCCATCTCAGACACAAAAACCAACACAGGTGCTGTGTTTGATGTCCAAGCCTGACCTTATCTTTTTCCTTAATATGTCCCACATCGGCTGGAATAAGTCATTGGGAGTTACATGAACTTGGACAATCTCCCTTCTTGAGCTTGTTTTTAGTGTTGAGTTAGGTTCAAATCTGAATTTTAAAGTATTTAATAAAAATGAAGTGTAATAAAAGATATCTGAAACACATATATATCTATGTATATTCACATACATACATGAACATATGTGTTATAAATTTAGATGTAGATAATGAATAACCTAATTAAACCAACTTGATGAAATCATATGAAGAAATAAATGTTAGGATGATTGTGTAAATTCTTGTTCCTAAATAAATCGAATTATTTGTTTTGATCGGGGATCCAATTCAGGTTTCCAGCAATTACACTTTGAAAAGTTTACTATTTTGACTTTTTCACATGAATGCGATTTTCTTAGTTTTTCCGTATAATGAATAGCCTATATCTATGATGTTAGGCTAATAAAAGCAAAGAGATAGGTTCAGGTGATGCAGAAAAAGGCTAATTCATTTCCAGAATTAGTTCATATTTGTGTAGAGATCTAAAATAGGAAACTGAATGGTTGTAATTACTCCTAGAATCTCTAGTCATAGTTATTTGCTTTACTTACGCAATGTCTTTGTTGAGAAATAAAAAATGATGATACCAAGTATCCAGGAGTCAATTGAAGCTGTGGTACCGTTAGGTACTTGAGAATAATGGGCCGGATAAGTAATGATGGAGTTATCGTCATGGACCTAGATAAATTGGGCCTATCCGCTTATCAAGAGAATTCTAGATAAGATAACTTGGAGAAGAGGAAATAGACTAGGAGGCGAGAATATAAATTAGGAAGTTGGAAGGAAAGGGGATTTATTCATGTTTATTACGTTTTGTTCTTACTAGCTTGTGCTTGGGGGTTCTTACTAGCTTGTGCTAGGGGCAAGGAGAGTGAGTGCATTTTTCTTGTAAAATGATTCTATCCTTGGTTGGGATATTTCTCATATTATATTTCATATTAGTAAATCTGTCCTATTTTTCTATTAGTTAATATTTGCATAATTAAATGTTAGGAGATTTAGATCCTAACAATTGGTACGATCTGCTGGATTCGAATCGAAGAGGAGCTGCCAACTGAGTTATAATCAACAATGCTGCTGTCTGTAGAGAAAGACCTTGAAGAACAGCTTTCTGCTGTGGGTTGGCGTTGTACAAGCCTCCATTTTCTGTAGATAAATTCATCTGCCTTCTCGATTGAGTTGAGGATCTTCTGTTGATGGTGGAGCAGTCGCCTACCGAAGTCATGCTAATTGCACTTTCACCACTGATGGATGCCTTTAGCTCTGAGGAGTTTCTGAAGCATTATGATGCTGAGGTAAGGGTAAGGGTTGCTACGTGCATAAGTGAGATCATCAGGATTTCTGCACCAATGTTCCTTATGATAATGATAAAATGCTGGAAGTTCTTCAATTGATCGTATCCACTTTTGAAGAATTGGTAGACACATCCAATAGATCTCACACAAGGTAAGTTCTATTTTGAAAATCATGGCTGAAGTTAGGTCATGTGTTATCATACTGGACCTAGAATGCACTGAGTTGATCATTAAGATGTTTCAGTATTTCCTCAGAGCTTTCAGCGCACAACACCCAGAATGTTTCCTTGAGTCAATTGAGACAGTGATGTCTCTCATTTTAGAGGAGAATGGGTTTATGCCTCCAGAATTACTGAAGTCTGTCTTGATTCAGTTAAAATAGAATGGAGTGGTGCTTGAGAAAATAATCCAAAAAGGTACAGAGGGGATGAAACTCTTCCTAACACAGGCATTGAAGGCGTTAGATGCTGCGGCTGATGCTTATAAGGGCACTGATATGACAGTAGGTGAACTGAAAACTAAGGCTATGGAACACGAGGAGAGAACGTCATCAAAAACCAGAAGTTGGTCACATAGGGTTTACTATGGTCATCATTATTTCCTGATGACCAGAAACAGATGGTCAAATGCTAAGGATGAAGCTCGGAGAGAGAAGTTCCACGGGTTGGATTCTTAGGATTGAGAAATCCCATGATAACAATGCCCAAGAGCTAATTGCTCCACATAGTGGTCGTAAGGTGGTGAATTCAGGCGACATCACCGTTGTGCAGGCTACAAAGGAGTTGAGAGAGGGGCAGTGTTATGATGGGTGGAGGATCTGGAAAGTATTAGGAATGAGTCATCGTTTTCTTGACCCAAATTCAATTATTTGGGGTGGAGTGTGCTCATGAATTGGATAAAGAAGATAAAAGGAGTCTAGAGGGGTGGACAGGGATTTTCCAAACGGTTTCTGGGCCAACCCTACCAAGATACATCACCAGTGGGAAGTATCCAAAATATGAAGGAACCGGTGACTGCAATCATTATTGTTGGGGAAGCAATTCAACCATCAAGTCTTCCAATATCATCAAAATTATTCTCACATGCATCATAACACCTAGTGAGTCTAACGACTCAACAAACTTTAACCGTTATAACAAGTACTATGTATACATTCAAATGCAACAATGAAAATACTTTTAATAAAATAGCTTTTCATGAACATACATGACTTAAAACCTTTTTCCTTTCATCATATGCGTATACGTTTCCATTTATTGACTTTCGTATCAGCTGTTGGTCGATTGATCAATTTTACGTATTACCATGGTACCAGGCGGTGAAACATCAGCGACACTCTCACCCGTCAACTGAGCCTTGGCTTTGCATGTCATCATATCCTTTCATATTCGTATTCGTGTTCGTATTAGTCACAATTAAGTCACCTCTTTCAAAACCTTTTATCGTATCCATCAGTTTTAAAAATTCATGCATAAATATAATTTTTTCTTTTAAACCAAGCACGCAACACGTCTTTTAGCATTATCGTTTTCCATCATAAAATCCCATAATCTTTCAAAATAAAAATTTTAACATTCATGACTGAATTCAGGACACTGCTAGGACGTCTAACATTTTTCAGGTGTAAAATAACCATTTTGCCCCTGAAACCCTAACTTGAACATTTTACCCTTGGCCCTTAAAACGACGACCTGAATCCATCCAAACTTACTATAACCTTAAAATACACCCATAAACATTTCTTAGACGTAAACTTAAACTCCTTAACTAATTTCGTAATTCGTTTTAAAACTTAAACCGAAATCCTGGTTTTAACCCGAATCAACTCGAAACTTAACCAAACCTTACCAAATTTTAACCATAGCTTATTAACACCTAACCATACCCTATGCAACCCAAATCAAGCTATTTAAGACCCTTGAACAAGCCTAGGAAGCCTACTGAATTTTCTTGCACTTGTTCGAAAACCCTAGCCCAATCAACCATGGTTTCCTTCGATCCTAGCCCCTAACCGAGTGGACCAGACCCTGACCAACCCTCCTAGGACGTAGACCGAACCCTTAGGACCCACTTAAACCAGCCTCTACAGCCCATGCACTTGCAGCCTTCCAACCCGCGCCCTTCAAGACCCGCGCGACTCCAAGCCTAGCGCTCCAGCCCTTCTACTCGCACCAGCCGCCCTTAACCCATCTACGACCATCATACAACCCCCTTAAGACTCCTGGACACGGCCCCTGACCGACGCACGAGCCGCGCCCTTCAAGCAACCAAAGTTCGAAACCCTAGTTCCCCTCAACCCAAAACTCATGCAGCCCTTGTCCTTGCATATTCCAGCCTTTAACCATGCATCGAGGAGTCTCTAATCCCTCTGAAATTCATCCCTTCTAATGGGCCTACCATGACAGCCCCTTTGTGCATCACTACCATGAATTTAGAAGCATGAAAATGAAAGTTTGATCATGTATTGCCATAAAAACGAAAATAATTGAAAGGACATCATATTTTTCATGCAAACATGTATAAAACACCTAATATGGTTTGAACGATGAGCAAGAGAAGATTACGCACGAAAACAATCCTTGACACGAGGGACATTGGTGGAGAGAGATGGGGAACTTGCTGCATCTCTTCCCTTCAAATTCATGTGAAAAGCCTTGTAGACGTGTGGTGTGTGTGCGTGTGTGGTAGGGAGAGAGTCCTAGTGTTTTTTAGTGTAGGATGCGTGAGTTATACTTGAAAATCTAGGGTTTGGACACAAGAAGTTTTAATATAAGATATTTGGTAGAAGTTTAGGCCCAATAACTTTAGTATAATAGGCACATTAGATAGTAGGTAAAATATTTCGTTTCGGAAAATTTTCGAAAATAACCGAGCCCCCAAAAACTCCTTGTTTTCTTTCAAAATCGATTACCAGTTTAAAATACGACTCGGCGCGTAAAAACACCTCAAAAGATACCATTTTTGAAAATTTCATTTTAAAATGTACCATATGTTAAATAATTTAAAATAATCATTTAATAAAAATATTTTCCCTTTACGGTCCCCGGCCTCCGTTTCTCGATCGCGTCTCGAATAACCCTTAAAAACACATTTTATGCATTCTAGTAGCAAACCATATTTTTAACATGTAAACATGCCTACCACATTTAATTAATGCAATTAAAATAATTCCATTAGTTATTTTCCATTTTCCTAGATTTGCATGCAATTGGATTACGTTAACGCATTTTAGACCTTACAGCATCATCAAAAAATCATCTTCTGCGTTTTGCTCTCCCTAAAAGTAATTGTTTGTTGATTTTTTCATAAAAATGGGCGCACACTTGCATGGATCGTTCTTTTTTTATTTTCTCTCTATTTTTTCTTTCTTTCTCTTTGCTTATGAAAAATTTATATCTTTTTTATTTGGGGGCATACCCATTAAAACACATTTTTCGGCTTTCGGATCTAATTTGTACAAAACTCCAGATCCAATTGTATAAAAGTCCTTAGGAATGAAGACAAAACAAGTTCACCTAGACGTTTAAAAAATTATATATATACGTTTATCTGGAAGGGTGGGAAATTAGTTTGAGTTTGTTTAAAAGGAGCTTTCAAATTTTATGGCACAAATGTTCCTTTTTACCAAATATTATAATAAAACAAGTGTCCCATAGAAAAATTTTAAAATGTTACCATTAAGCAGATGTTTATATTTTTGTTTAAGAGTTCCATGTTGTTAGGGGTTCTGGTATTGCAGAACAATTCAAGATGCCTTTGCCTAAAAATTCATGATTTTTCTCCATTATCTAACAGAAGAATTTAGATATTAGAATTTGCTTGTGTTTTCATTCATGTTCTAAAAGTCCTTCAAGAATATTACCCCTTCGAACGATCTCGTGTGATCGTTAATAGAAGTTACAAATCATTTTCTTTATAAATAAAATGTTTTGGAGGATTATGTTGAATGAAGTTTAGCCTGATGATCTTTGGCAATTGGTGGTTTATGCAACGAACTTTCCGTTGACTTAAATGAAGCCAGAAATAAATATTTTGGATAAAAGTAAACTGGGACATTCTGGTCTAAGCTGCTGTTACATTGGATTTGAGTGGGTGCTACTCTAAACCTCGAGCTCTTTTATTACTGAAGCAGATTTCATAAAAATAACATTGTCCATATATCTCTCTAGCACACAGTCTTCATCCTTGTAGTCCCCAAAAACTGAATTATAAATATAGAAATAAGTCATAACATAACAGTCGAGTCTCTCTAAATTTTGACGACAGATAATTGTTACAAACAATATTAAAACATATTTAAAATCAATGCTATTAGCAAGCTGCAAGATCTTTCTTAGAAGTGGGTGAGAAACTTCCTTTAGCAATCCAAAGTTTTTCATTACCAAGTCTATTTTATTATGTCAGAAGCCCTCCCAAATTGGTTACCCAGGTGTTACATGTAGGAGTTTTCGTAAAGGGGGATGGAAGCCTCTCTCCATCCGACTTCTTGGATTTGACGTGGGAAGAAAAACCATTGTATTTTTGTGGTTTCATAAGGCACTCGACCCACTTTGAGGGAGTGCACCTACATAAGGTAGTGGTCCCTACTCTTTTTTAAACTTAGAAACTAGTGAAGTCCCCTTTCCAGTTCAAACAAGACAGTATAAAATCTAGTGGATTTGGAGCGCAGGCCAATAGATCACAAAGGGAAAATGAAAATCGGGATAGAGGCTACTTAAGCTCCGTCTCGGAACCTTACGTGGTTAGGAGTAAAGCATCCCGAGGTTGGCACAGTAATCGAGGACAGTGATAGACAGGGGAATGGAATTATGGACAGTAGACAGAGCTGTAGGGTCTTTTTACCTGTGTATGCCAATGAAAAATTTGGACCACCAGATGTAGGATTGGATTTATTTTAACCTTGTATATTTTAATTTTTTATTTTATTTCTGAATTATAATATGAATGCAAGATTTATGAACAAAAATATATGGCACACCTTTGTTAGAGATGCTGTTCTTGATCCTAGCACATCTGCATACTAGTGTTTGAAGTTTTTTTAGCCTTTTGGTTGACATCTTTGTCCATGGGGACCTGGTCTGCGCAAATTCAATGGCTACCGGACTCGCAATCTTTAGACCTTGAGACTTTGCCTCTAGTATCCTGTATCACTTAAAGGAACCAATGCATTCTACCTGGGAAATTTTTCCCATTCTCATACTAAATCTGGACCAACATATTGTCTTCTTTTTTTTCAGGATGAATTGCATCAGCATCAGGAAGAGGAAATGGATGATTACTGTTCACAGGTATGCTAAGCTTTTCATGTGGCATCATATACATTCGTATTATGATATTTTCATGGTTCATGCAAGTGAGGCACAAATATTTGCAAAGTTTATTATATTTCTTGTAACTGAGGCATGGATGTTCATGACGTAGTTTGCTCACAGGAATGGCTAATGCATAAACAAAAACTATTATCGCAATTACAAAGTTATGTATTCTCATAAGTTAATTGCCTTATCAAATTATTATGTCAGAGGAGAGCAAATTAGTTGATTTGAGTTGAATATTACACATTTCTTATATCCCAGCTCGACATCTAAACTTCGCTGGTTCAAAGCTTGGTTCAAGCTCGAAAGAAAAACAATTTTGGGCTTGAATTCGTTTTGACATAGAGTTTGAGTTTGAATTCCAACTCGATTTGTTTCATTCGAACTTAAATACTTGTCTTTATAAAACAAATACTCAGAATTTGCATCAAATGTGCAAGCTAATTTAATTTTAAATCTATTCATAAAATATCATTAGATACATGGAAGCTAAGAATTACGCACTAGGACACCACGACCTAATCCAACAGGAAGCAATCGGCAATCACCTCTTCTCTTGGACCATATGTTCGAAGGCTGAACCGCGCATAGATGGAGGAACACATGGCGAAATGGTTGTGTTATAACTGTGACGAATTGTATGTATGGACATCGGTGTAGGAAACTATTCTGGATCGAAGGATGGGAGGAAATGACAGACGAGGCTACAAAGGACCTCGAAATCTCCATCCACGCCATTTCACGTACTCATGGCGCACAAACGATGCAGATTAAGGGATCCATTATGCGCCACTCACTATTGATTCTTATTGAATACGGAAGTACACATTGTTTTCTAGATCAGTCACTGGTGCAGGACATGGACCTTCTACTGGAACGAAAACAAGCTCTTCGGGTTCTGATTGCAAGTGAGCTCCAGCTTCAGTGTATAGGAGTCTGCAAAGATGTGGTAATTTACTTGGGAGAGCACATATTTTGTATTGACTTCTTTGTAATTCCTCTTAGGGGGATTGAAGCAATTCTGGGAGTGAACTGGCTCAAGAACACGGGCCCAATTCAGTGGAATTTTGCAAAAATGTGCATGAATTTCAATTAGGAGGGTCTGCACATATTCCTATAGGGCGCAACAAAAACTTCCAACTAAAAATTACTCAATACTGTATATGTACGGGATGGAAAGGATATACAATTATTCTCACTTCTCGCAGAATTTTTAGGGATATTTTCAGAACCTTCAAGACCCCTGGCCTCCAAAAAATTCAACCATATAGGATCATCACGGAACAAAGCACGGATCCCGTTGTGGTTCGTCCTTATCGTTATATCCATGAACAGAAAGATGAACTCGAGAAGCGAAGCACAGAGATGTTAGCAAAAGGGTTCATCCGTAGAAGCACCTCACCATTTTCTTTCCCGGTCATCTTCGTTTCTAAATCTGATCACACGTGGCACTTTTGTGTAGACTACAGAGCCCTGAATGCAAAGACGGTAAAGGATAAGTTCCTCATTCCCGTCATCGACAAATTATTAAATGAGCTGTTTTGAGCAAAATTCTTTACGAAATTCGATCTACGAGCGGGATACCATGATATCTCAATGGACACGGACAACATACCCATGCTTGCGTTTCGAACACACCATGATTACTTTGAGTTTGTGGTCATGCAGTTTGGGCTCACCAACGCACCGTCAACATTCAAGGCATTGATGAACTCAATTTTTCATGCACATTTACGTAAATTTGTGCTTGTTTTCTTCGATGACATTTTAATTTACAGTCCATCTTGGGACAACCACTTATATCACTTATACATTTTGCTTAGTATCTTATTGCAGCATCAGTTGTTCCTTAAATGCTCCAAGTGCTTCTTCGCGCAGTCAGAGGTGACATACTTGGGGCATATTGTATCACGAGCATGTGTGATGGTGGATAATGCTAGGATGCAGCCGGTCACGTCATGGCCACGACCATCAAATCCGACGGCCTTGAGGGGATTTCTTGGTCTGAAGGGTTATTATCGCAAGTTTGTCAAGAACTACGGGATGGATGCAGCGCGACTAACCAAACTTATCAGGAAATATTCTTTTCCATGGTTCGACATTGCTACAGGAGCTTTTGAAGGTGTTGTCTTTACCCGATTTCTCACAACCCTTCATCGTTGAGTGTGATGCTTCTGACATGGGGAGCTTTCTACAGTCACACTTTAGCCCAACGCCGTCAGAAATTGCCAGCGTATGAAAAAGAATTGATGGGGCTCATCAATGTTGTACGTCATTGGAGCTCTTATATCTGGGGCCAAGCTTTTGTCATACGCACTGATCACTACAATTTAAAATATTTTCTGGAACGTATTGTGACCCCTTCGAAACAACGTTGTATTTGCAAGCTTTTGGGATTTAACTTCACCATTGAATATTAACCCGGCCATACAAACATTGAGGCTGATGCACTGTCCTGACGGGGTGATACATTGGGAAGTTTCTAGGCCTTTCCGTTACTATTAAGGAAGAACATGACCAGTCTGGGGAGATCTAGCAAACGATTAAGAAGATTCGGATAGGGGAGGCGTCAAAATTATGGACCATTATTGACGGACTGTTGTTGTACAAGCAAAGGATCTTTCTGCCCAAACTTTCACCCTTGGTGGATAGAATCATATCATCCATCCATAACTCATGTAACGAGGGGTATCAGAAAACTATTCATAGGCTAACTCAGGATTTTTTTTGGGCAGGTATGCGTGGCATCGTGGTGGATTTTGTCTCGTCATGCCTAGTTTGCCAACGACATAAGATTGAGCAGCTTCAACCGGCTGGGTTGTTGCAACCTTTACCCATCCCTAGGCACATTTGGATAGACGTTTCAATGGATTTCTTGGAGGGACTTCCCGCGCCACATGGGAAGAATGTAATTTTCTTGGTGGTTGATTTTTATCCAAATATGCCCATTTCTGGATTTATCACACCCTTATATGGCGGTGTCAGTGACAAAGCTTTTCTTCGATTATATTATCAAACTCCACGGTCTGCCAGGGATGATTGTCGGTGATCATGACGTCACCTTCACGAGCTCCTTTTGGAAAGAATTATTTCGATTGCAAGGGATGCAGCTTTGATTCAGCTCTTCGTATCATCCATAGTCGGATGGCCAAACCAAAGCTGTCAACCGTGTTCTGAAAATGTATTTACGTTGCTTCACGAGTGACTACGCGAAGAAGTTGATTGAGTGGTTTGTGTGGGCATAATTCTGTTATAATACTAATTTCAACTCCTCCTTGAAGACTTCCCCATTCGATGTGGTTTATGGTCGACCACCGCCTCCCTTCCTCTCCTATAGCATAGGGTTCTCCCACATTGAGGCTGTTGACCATGCGCTACTCCTTCATGCCCAGAATTTGATGAAGCTTCGGTATGATTCATGTCACATAGAACTACAGTTTGAGGTGGGGGATTGCGTTCTGTTGAAGCTGCAACCTTACCGCCACCTGAGTGTGGCTGCCCGCATTAACAAGAAGTTATCTGCACGTTTCTTTGGTCCTTTTAAAGTTCTAGGTCGGGTGGGTGAGGTGGATTACACATGATAAGATTAGGTGGTTTTCATTTAAAATTTTGTTATCCGTAGGTGTCATCGGTAGAAGAAACTCCTGTGTATTTAATTTCGTTTTTGATGAATACAGAGGCAACAATCAATTTAATCAAAAGTGTGGAGAGATCGGAGGTTCTCTCAAAAGAGCCTCATCATAAACCCTCCAACAATAGGTAGGCAAAGGAGAAATCAAATAAACAAAAACACCTTCTGGATCATCACAACTTTGTGGTGAACAGACCCATTACACTGTCCATTTCTCAAGCACATAACAGGCTGATTCATATTTCATTTGTATTTTAATTTTTTTATTCACATTTTGTGATCTTGATTCATGATCTCGTAAAGCAGCACTTGGTACCATAATTTTCTTGTGTAGGTTCCTGTCCAGCATGTAGTATTCATGGTTCATGGTATTGGTCAAAGGTTGGAGAATTCTAATTTGGTGGATGATGTTGGAGATTTTCGCCATCTAACAGCAAGACTTGCCGAAAGACACCTGTCTTCACACCAACGTGGCACCCAAAGAGTTCTTTTTATTCCATGTCAGGTGCATATTGAAGTTCCACGTTTGTATTTTACCTTTTGCCTTCTTCTGTCATTGCCAGTTCGTATTTTCCTAACGAAGGACACCAGAATTTTTCTGATGATGTCCAGACTTTCCATTGTGGTGTTTATTGTTCTTGACTATACCTGTTTAGTACCTTCTATAAGTTATTGTATCAAGAAATGAAATAAATGGATTTTGTCCTTTCTTTTCCCAATGTTGATGTAGAACACCTATTCTTATTCTTATTAGTGGTGAGACATTGAGTTTACGTTTTGTATTTTATAAAGCCTGTGGCCGAAAATTGGGAGTAATTTTGAATAGAAATGATCTAAATTTAGTAAAATGATGGGTGGAGAGGCTTCAGGGTTCATATTTATATAATGATGAGTGGAGAGGCTTTAGGGTCATATATCGTATGACTGGTGGAGAGGTTTCAGGCTTCTAGGATACTATTATATCTTGTAGAAAGAAACTTATGGAAGAAAAATGAAATTATTTTACTGCGTATGATCTTCCATGTTGCGCCTTTTACTCCACCTTCACAATGTCAGAATTATCTCGGTGTTAGTATGAGGCTCCTATCATTGAAATCGTTTAGATATGATACATATATGTTTTACTTGCAATTATTTCTTGGTGCTACTACAATTCTGTTGCGTTTCTCCTTTTAATTTATTCTCCTCTTCTGGGCTTTTGCTAGTGGAGGAAGGGGTTGACACTTAGTGGTGAAACAGCAGTTGAAAAAATAACTTTAGATGGCGTCCGAGGTCTGCGAATGATGTTGGGTGCCACTGTTCATGATGTCTTATACTATATGAGCCCTATCTATTGCCAGCACATCATTGACTCGGTACCCCTTAAATGTTTTTCCTATTTTTGTCTTTCTGCCTCTGGTACTCTGTTAATACGTCATATGTATTTTCACATCGTCTTGGATCATGTCAGTATCCATAGTCCATACCATCTTAGCTCATGTTAATATAACATAGTTTTCATATTACTGGGGCACTCTTTTCATAAGCCTGATTCTTTAAATACTTACAATGTACCTGGAGTCGCGTCATTTTCAGGTATCTAACCAACTCAACAAATTATATTTGAAGTTTCTTAAGAGGAATCCTGGTTATGATGGAAAGGTATATGGGTAATAGCCATTGAGAATTTTAATTGAACGTTTAGTTTATTACTTTAGCTCAACCGCCCATCTGTTAACTTCCTCTGCAGGTTTCACTGTATGGCCACTCATTGGGTAGTGTTTTATCCTATGACATCCTTTGCCATCAAGAAGCTTTGAATTTGCCTTGTCCTGCAGACTGGATGCATAATGAACACAAAAGAACTGAAGCATCTTGTTCTGGCAATGACAACTTTTCATTTGGAGGCAATCCCGTCTCAAATTCAGGAGATGAGAACTCAAAGAACGTAGAAGTTCTGAGCATGGTTGGTCCTGTCGATAATTCAGACCTCATTGAAGACCATGTTGATGGATATCCTGTATCATCAGAATCTGATGAATCAACTACCACGGATATTGGCTACCAGCTGACAAATGATGCATCATCATCATGCAAAAATGAGGACAAGCATTCTTGTAGTTCAAATGAAATTGAGTCCTATAAAAGCGATTCAATGAATTACCCAAATAGCATGACAACTGACGTTTTATTATGTGAGGACAATAAAAATGACCAGGGTATATGTGACATCAGTAAAGATCAAACCATTAAATTGTTAAGAGAAGAGGTATTATAATCTCTTATTTTTCTAAACTTTTCTTGTGCTGTTATTTTCATTTACCTCCTAACCATTTACTCACTTTCCAGATTGATTTACTGAAAGAGAAAATAAAAAAATTTGAAGCTCAATGTGCTGAAACAGGTAAAATTGTTCTCTGAATGCACTTGGTTCAATTCTTAAATATTGAGAGTTGATAAGTTGAATTGCTGATATAGAAGCTTCAGTGAAACAAGTTCATTCAAGAAAGACATCGACAGCAGTGACTCTACCTGATCCTGAGAGCGTTCAACCTGGGAAAAAGGACATCTCAAAGGGTTATAAACCCCTTATAAGATATACAAAATTAGAATTCAATGTACTGCTCTTCCATTTTTTCTGTTGTAACTCGGAGACAGTTGTTTGGTTAGAATACTCTGTCGTGTCTTGTTATGTTGGTTATTTTTTGTAAGCAAATAAGACATGATGTTGTCACCAATGAAATTATTATTTACTGTATACATGCAATTCATGGCCTTCACTTGATATGCTGCTTCATATGTTTATGGACAAAGATAAGTTAGTTTAATAAACATGATGTTGATGTCAGGTTGACACGTTCTTTGCTGTTGGGTCTCCTCTGGGGGTGTTTCTTTCCCTCCGCAATGCTCGTATTGGGATCGGTAATGGCCATAGCTTGATACTTTCATGGACATATATTATTTTCTTCTCCTTTTCGTTCATCCTTTTGAAGCGTGCTGGGATTCTTAAAGCCTCGGACCAATGACTTGTTGTCTACTTGTCGTGATTGTGGAAACAATATTACAAATTTCTATTAAATCTCTGGATTAAATCTCTCTGAAGAAGTTTCTATCATGCTCAACTCTATAAATAATTACAGAATTACTTTATCAAGACTTTCCCCTCCGTGATTGCATTCTAATAAGTAGTTAAGATTTATTTGATTTTTGTTGGGGATTTTATTGAAATTTATGTAGATCTATGCGATTAAATAAAAAGGTGTGCTTTGTTTGCAGTTAGTTATTGTTCCTATATTTTGTCAGTTCAATTTGAGAACTTATTTTCTGTTTTTTTCATGTCCGTACTTCGTGTCATATGTGTTTAGTTCTTTTACTTAATTCGGATAGAATGTTTGACTAAAATTTCTTCTGCCTTTTGGATTGCTAGGCAAAGGAAAACATTATTGGGAAGATGAAACTATAAATGAAGAGATGCCAGCCTGTCGGCAGATGTTTAACATCTTTCATCCATTTGATCCTGTTGCGTATAGGTGTCTTTTACATTGTTCATCATGGTTCTTTTGAATTTCTTGTCTAAAAAATCTCCAATAATAAATTTTGTTTTCCTCAGAATAGAACCTCTAATATGTAAAGCATGTATGCACAAACGTCCTATTATTATTCCGTACCACAGAGGTGGGAAGCGGCTGTATGTTGGATTCCAGGTAAGTTCTCTAAAAAATTCTAAAATATATCTTCCACTTCTAGGCACTGGTGTTCACACTATTATGATGCAGGAATTTAGAGAAGGGTTAGCTTCACGTTCTGAAGCTTTTGTTCATCAGTTGAACGTCGTACGGGTTGGTACTTTTTGCTTGTGTTATTCAAAAGATTGATGCTAAATATTAATGTAATTTGTGAAAGTAGCTGCCTTGTTTCGAAAGCTCAAGAAGATTTTTTAGTAGCTTATTCTCGAATGTATTGTACTTCTTTTGAGTGGCATTCAGTTTTTTATGTGACTAAATGTCTTATTTAAATGATTTTTGAGGGTGCCTTTGGATTTAAGTAATTTTAAGTCAAGGTTCAAATATATTATAGTTGTTAAGATGCTTTTGATTTAAAGGAATTTCAAATTTATCATATCTCAATATAAGCTTTTCTACTAATGATTGAATTCCAGTCTTAAATTCATTTTTTTGATCAAATTGTACATTAATCCAAAAACAATCTTGATTTTTTTTAATCGGTAAATAACAGTCTTGAAATTTTTTGTTGTATATAGTGTTTATATGCCTGTAACCACGGTGGCTGTCAAGTTCATTTGGTTTTTGACGAATGAGTATTAAAAAAGAATCGAGATTCAAATTATCACCATCCTTCTAAAAAATTGCATTAAGATACAAATCTCTTGATTTTAGTAACTGTATGGCAGCGGAAATGTTAATATTAGGATTTGGAAATTTAGTTGGATCCTATACTTCTCGTGAATCATTACATAATGATATCGAGCAGTAAAATTTACTACAAGTGGGTGATAGTAGTTAGTTTGAAGTAGCTTTTAACAAATTTTTTCAACAATCGTGAATAATCTGCAAAATTTTGACTTCTTGTAAGGAGTCAGTTCAATCAGTTCTTCGTTTACAAGAATTGATTGATGTTAAACTGACTTGGTTTTGGATTGAATAATAAACTAACTGTAAGCATTTATAAATAGTTTAAGGTTCTCACAATCTGTGAATCAAGATGCGATGACGGCCAGGATGGTAAGCATATCTGCTGCTTTTGTGTTCCCCTCTGGGGTATTTATTTAGTCCATGTCTATTATTTCTGTTATTCTTGACATAGGAGAAGAAAGCCTTTTTCAACAGCCGTGTCATTTCATTTTGCAGAGGCATCTGGAAAAACCCAAGAGAAACAAGAGAGAACATATGGCTCCGTTATGATGGAGAGATTAACAGGAAGTCCAGAGGGGCGAATTGATCATGTATTACAAGTATGATATTTTTATTTTTTTGGTTTAGGCTCTAGCACAGCTGCTATTGTTGGCATTATATAATAAAAACTGTGTTCTAAAAAGTGCTACGTGGTAGGTGGGCGGCAACCCAACGCCTAACGTCTAGGGGATTATAGGCGTTTTTCCTAGCATATATTTGCAGTTCGTCTTCTTATTCATCTCCATATTTTTTCAACACTTCATCTTGATCAGATTCAAACTCAAAATTCATAACATCTTCCTTTTTATCTAATACAAAATCTTCTTCATGAAGTTCTCTTATTGTTTCAACATTTGCCTACACAACTTCATCTCTACCATCAACAATCCATCTTTGTGCCATAGTTGCTTCACTAGCATTGTTTAAATTTTTTTTTTTTGAATCCGATTTTAAAAATATATAAATGTATATTAATCCGCCTAGGCGACCGATTTTTGCGGCCAAGCCTAGATGCGTCACGTGTGTAAAAGTCAAGGCGGTGGATGGCGCCTAGGTGCTCCTAGGCGGTGCCTTTTAAAACACATACACCTCCCATGAATTCTAGCCTTAGGATAAGTGATATATTTGCGACATTGTAGCCGTGGGGTTTAAGACTTGATTGAGCCTTTAGGATAAGTGATTTCTTTACGATGTTATGGCCACGGGTTAAGGCTTCTCATGCAAAATCCTCTTTGCATTTGATTAAGGAATTCGAGGTTTAAGGATAATGGATTTCTTTTACTACATTATAGCCAAACGGGTTTAATACTTATGCACAATCCTCTTTATGTTTTAATTGGCCTTGGGTGATTCTGGCTTCGAGTGAGTTTGTTTTACTGTATTCATGTGATTTAAGTTCCAAGACTCAAGTACAAGTCGAAATAATAATTGGTATTTGTCCACTGGCTTTGCCGATCCAGGATAAAACTTTTCGTCATCCTTACCTCTCGGCCATTGGATCACACACGTAAGCATCATCCAACTCCAATCTTTCAGATTTTGTCCCCAAACTTGCTTGAGCAGCTTGCTGGATGAGATAAAACTAAACTCGAATGACTTGTATGATTATTTTTCACAGAAACTACTGGAGAGATCCCGATACTTCTCTTTTCATATTAAATCATTTATATCGGGATATACCAGATGAACCTCTCTCACCAAGTGCACAACCTGAAAGCTCAAACGACAAGTCTAGCTTGGAGGGCTGGTCTGATCCAAGGGAAGTAGATGATGAAGAACTCCCTTTGACCTTTGCTGATAGCATTTGCATAAAAAAGTTCTCCCACAGGGCGAAGAAAGTGATGAGAAGCTGAATGTATCAAGTTTGATTCGACAAGAGTTACTTTGCCATGAACAAAATCAAAGTGGCAACGGCACAACCAACCGGTTACTTATTATGTTACATCTTATCTCAAGTTTGTGCTTCAGCTCAACTAAATACGGTGTATGGTTTCTAGAATTCAGTTATTCGTACGGTTAATGGTCAAATGTCGGCATATAGAGAGGGCTTTGTACAGGTAAAGTAAGGTGTTGGTTATACTAAGTAGGGATGGTGTAGTTAAACGACAATAAAACCTCCTTTGTTATATGTTTACAGTTGATAACGAAAGGCCTGTACATGCTTTACCTTTGAGAATGAATTTTTATTACAATTTCAATATCGGGGATCTAAAATATCACAATTCCGGGAAATGGTGATAATTCTCTTGAATAGCAATGAATCTACGAACTGCAGATAAAACAATGAGAATGAGTATCACGCCCCGGGGCCGAATATAAGGTCCAAAACGCGATAACGTAATCCAACTGTATGCAAATATAAGGAAAATTGAAAATGCTTAATTAAGTGATTTTATTAGCATTAATTAATTGTGGTAGGCAAGAATAAATGTTAAAAGTAGGGTTTTCTATTAGAATGCATAAAACTGTGTTTTCAAATGTTATTCGAGACGCGATTGAGGAACGGAGACTGGAGATTGTAAAGAGAATATTTTTATTAAATGATTATTTTTAATTATTTAATATATGGTATATTCAAGGTGTGATTTACGAAAATGATGTCTTTTGAGTAGTTTTTACATGTCGAGTCGTATTTTAAACCGGTAATCGATTTTTGAATAAAACAATGAATTTTTGGAGGATCGGTTATTATTTTCGAAAACTTTCTTAAGAGAGATATTTTTTCTACATTACCAAGGTTATTGGGCCTAACTTTCTATTCAATTATTTATATCAAAAGATGGAGTTTCTAAATCACAAAACACTTCATATCACACAAAAAACCTAGGGTTTCTCCTAGCAACACACGGCCACAAACACCACACATCTAAGGCTGGTTCACGTGGATTTTCAGGATAAAACGCCACAAGGATTCCCCATCTCTCTGGCAACGTTCCCTCGTGTCAAGGCTTGAATATTCATACATGAATCACGCAAAGGCACGTCTTATTCCTTCTTTTCTCATTATTCATACCATATTATTTGTAAATATGTGTTCTTGCATGAAAAATCTAAAAGCACCATAGTATTTTCGTTTTTAAGGGTTTATACATGGAAAACTTGATTTTCTTGCATGATTCTTGATAAAGGGAAGGGGATGCCAGGTAGGGATGTTAGGGGCTCAATTTATAGCGGGTTTAGGGGCTCTTAGGTGCACGGTTAAGGGCTGGTAAGGGAGGATGAAGGGGCTGCACAAAAATTGGTTTCAAAGGGGTTAGGGCATGCAATGAGGGAAGAATAAGGGAGGAAGCCGGGTTGGGGGCTGTCTAGGTGAGGGGCTGGGCTCGTGAGGGTCTGAACCATGAGCCAAGATGGTCCATACAGGGTCTGATCAGTTGGGGAAGGGTAGGCGCACTTCTAGGGCTCAATCTTGCCATGCACATGTGTGTTTCGGTCGCACCATGCACGCCCTCGTGCATGGCTAGGGCTGGTCCAACAGCGTGCCAAGGGTTCAATCACGGTTCTAGGATGGTCGAAGATAGTTCGCAATATCATCGATTGTCTTGGCTCAAACTCGGGTGATTCGTGACCGAACTTGGACAGAAATTTAGCGATAACTTGTACAACAACTTTGGCACCTTGGACATGATTTATATGGTGTTTGTAAAGTGTATAATTGTAACGTACCGTATTTTTTAAACATACTTAAAATTTGCGGAAAAATAAAAATTTTCTTAAATAAATAATCTTCTTTCAAAATGAAATACAAATAAAAAGTTCGACAAAATATTTGGAATGTAATGAGTTTGTTTTAAACAACATGAAATAATTCATTAAAATCAGAGTAAACAATTTTATCATGCATAAATAAAATCCTTGAAAACTAAGGCGGTCCACGGGTTAGTCCACCGCACAGTCCGAGCAAGCTCACTGATCCCCACCTCTCATCTCCTCATACTCGCCTTCACCTGCATCGATCAAGTCTAGTGAATCAAAAGACTCAACATGTATAAACTGGGAATAGCAAGTAACGTATAATAAAACCACATGCATTTAAAAGTAACACATACGTAACTTAACTTTGAACATACTTACATAACCATAGAGTGCATCGATTTATAAACATTTTCATAAACGTAATTGCATCATACAGTAGCAAATAATACATATACAATCACAAGCATTAAAAATCATACTTTTATTTAAAATAGTTTTTAAGCATAAATAAACCAATAAAAATCATTTTCATCATATATCGTAAAATCGTAAAGCGTTCAATCTTTTATTGTTTTGGGTGAAATTTGATCCTTGAAAGTGACTAGCTTTTATCTTTTGGTCAATTGATCATTCTTCAGCTCCACATGGCCCATGGGGGTGGGCACAGGCTCCACCGTGGAAATACGATTGTCGGGGTCCCTCTGAGGCCTTCTCTCGTAAACGGGGTCCCTCTGGGGCATTGGCCCTCACGATATCCCCACAAAATCATATATCATATATCATATATTTTGTCACAGTCAATTCACATCCCCCAAAATTTTTTTTCTTTTTCTTTTAAAAGCATAAAATATCATAACTTTCCAAAAATAACATTTTAACAGTAAAAATTGCACATCTTTACCATAAATCATAAAATATCATATTTTCATCAAAATCATCATGTCAAATCATTTAACATGCATTATGATCTTTCGGGACGATGCCAAGCTTTTACGTATTACCTAAGTGTAAAATGACCGTTTTGTCCATAGACGTAATATTTCTCGATTTTATCTTTTTCTTACGTTTAATGACATCGGTTTATCCCAAATAATTAAGTTTAAATCAAATTTTTCATAAATTTATTCAGCTTAATTCGAGGCTTTCTAATTAATTCTTTAATTAACTATTCGTGAGGTGTTTAATTCTCGAATAAATTCAAAACTTAATATTTTCTTCCAAATTTTAAACATAACCTTTTTAAGACCTAATCTATCCATGTGAGCCATGAAACACACCCGTGGACCCATGGTTCTAATTTTTATTCTTTAAATTCGAAATATGACCCTCAAATGAACACACAGAGCCATCTCCCAATTTAATCGAGCCACGCCCAAGCCACCTTGAGCCAAACCCAATCCAACCCACCTAGGCAACCCTGACCCTTAGGACATGAACCTAGCTCAAGCAACTCTCCTGGACAGAAGACACAAAGCTGCACGTGACCCTTCCCTCTCACCTAGGACTCTTGGCTAACTATGACTCTTCTAGCTGAGCCACCACCGAGGCCACCTGACCCTCATCGACCTTGGACCACACCCAGACCCAATTGAACCCAGCCCAAGCCCTCGAACAATGCCGGGAGCCACCTGAATCAGAACAAGAGCCGCGCGCATCTCCCCATGGCTGTTGCTGCCATCTTTGCATGGAGGATTCTTCCCATGCCACCACAGAGCCCAGCCCTTCCTAACCCTCATTGACCATCCCAAGGCATCGTCAAGACCACCTAGCCCAGCCCCATACCGAGCTGAGAGCCTCCTAACCCGAGACTTTCCTTGAGCGCATGGGGAAGAGTTCAAACTCTCGTGGACTCTTCCTTATCGTTTCCCTCAAGTCCTAGCCATGCATGCTAGGACACTTCCTAAGACCTATCCACATCCCATACGAACCCTCCTCAAGACCTGGTCGAGCCCTATCACCCCATGCATCCTAGCCGAGTCCCTTGAATCAAGCAAAACCCATAGACCCTTGGCTTCTCTCTTCCCTTACCATCCCTCAGTTCCAGCCTTGTTTTTACTTCAAATAATTCATATTTCATTCATATATCATCCTACGTTGGCAGCGTGTCCGTTGGATTCATAACGTTTTCCATATAAGCGTAAAAACATCATATTTTTGAAAATAAAGGTTCTACCGTAAAAGTTATCAAACACCTATATTTTTCATTCCTAAACAATTAAATCATGCATATTATGATTTGTATGGTGTTTAAAAGAGTTTAGAAAACGTGTCTTTGCGTTTATAACGCTCGAATAAACGATTGTTGGCGAGGGTGCGAAGTTCGACGATCAGACGAAGAAGAATCCTAGATTTTCTTCCCTTGAAGCTCTCAAAAATATGGTGTGTGTGTGTGTGTGGGTGTGTATTTCGGCTGGTTGTAGGAATTTTTGGGGTGAAAAACACTTGATTTAGTTATTTATAATTTTTAATTAACATGTTAATAGGCTTTGGTTTTTGGCCTCAAAGTATAGGAGCAATTGGTCTACTCAATTTGGTTAAATTTGGTCCAATAACTCTTATTTAATTAAAACATAAAGTTTATAAAAATTAATTTTCATAAATAATGTATTTGATATTTTAAAAGTCCATTGTTTGCTCAAAACCAGCTTCTCAGGTAACATTGAGCTCGTCTCGTAAAATAATTCGAACTCCAACATTTTTAGAAAAATTAAATCATTTTTAATCATATTTGGGAGCCTTGAATATATTTAAAGAAAAATATTTATTCTTGTCTTGGTCGTCCCCGGCCTCCTTTCCCCTACCTATTATCGAATATTCGGGTAAAATTTTTCAATTTCATGAAATCATGTCATATAATCATTTAATCATGCAATCATACCTTTAATCATTTAATAAATACCATGCAAGCATTTAAAATCACTTAAATAAAATAATTAAGCAATTTAAACAATTTGCATGCATGTGGTTTACGTATGTTTGGTTTTTCGGAGTTATAAATCTCTTCCAGCAATCTTAGATAGATCTTCTTCCAAATTATTTGGAAAAACTCCTATTTTTACTGTACAGATTCCAGCGCTTGAATCAATATAAGCAGCAAAATATTCTGCCTTATATTGTTCGTATAACATTCCTATTGTAATGTATACGAGAATGAACTTATGGTCATTGGATTTTTCACATCTTGTCCTCAGCCATAAACTCCATTTCATATTCTAGACGTTTTCAAGGTTTATGTTCCTCAAGAAACTCTAACCCAAGAACCAATCGATCTGATTCTTTTCCTGGAATTTCTTTGATATGAACTTCTAATTCTCCGATATTGATCATTCCTTGGTAAGTTCCTATCATAGGTTGTTCTAAATAGTATATGGTATTACAAGAAAATTGATTTTTTTGTTTCGTAATATCAATTACTATTTCTATTTCTTCCACCCTTCTGGACATCTTAGCTTTCCTATTGTCGAAAAGTTTTTTTTATTGTCTTTGGGTTTCTTGGACATGTGTTTTCCCCACATGTACCTCGTAATTCTATCTCTTTGAAAAGATAGTCTTCTTGATTCCAATCTAAGACTTTGATTCCTCTGTAGAATCGGTTTGTCTTGTATTTAGATATATGTTTCCTGTATTAAAAGAAACTTAACTCTTTCTGGATAAATTTCCTGAGTAACTTTTCCAAATATCTCAGGTATTTCAATGAACTCATTTCTAATAAACAATTCTGAATGATGTGTATTAGATAGAGCATATGAAATCTGATAGGTAATAAAATATGGTCTATTACCTTCTTGCATCAGCATTTTTTCTTTGAAATTTTGATACAAGGTCAAAGCTTGGCTGAAATCTCGATCTGCCAGGTTGTAGGCTATTCTTGGATAAATTACTCCTACAATTTTTCCTCCACAAAGATTTCCTGAGATAGTTCCCAGTACTGAATCTTTAAGGTTCCTCATTCGTTTATCGCATATATATAGCAATATCAATAAGCAAATCTATTCCTTCTTTGAAAGTAGCTTTTATCATAATTTGAATTGTTCCAATATGAATCCAAGACATGGTATGTGCTACTTCTATATTGAGTTTTTGTAATTCTTCCTTAATTTCTTCAGATAGAATTAGTTGCATCTCCATTCTATTTCCTGTAAGTTCCATAGGAATCGCCAATTCCCTTCTAGAAATTTTATAGATTAGATGATGTTTTCTGTTTCTTAGACCAAGATTTCTTAAGAATTTTTCCACATGTCCTGCAGAGAATCCATGATATTTCTGAAGACTAGGAATTTCTCTCATAATCTTTTGGACCATGTTATGAGATATTGTTGTCTAGCTAAAGAAACCAGAAAAATCTTCACGTGTTTTGTATCGAAACACCTCGTCTTTAGTCAGATTCTGATTAGGTTCCATTAGATTCTTCCTGACTTAAAACTTCTTCTTCTTCATATATACTTTCGTCTGAGGCAATATCCTTAAACTGATATGATTGAATAAGATCCTTGTAATAAACTGCTATTTCAATATCCGGGGTTGGATCAAAGCATTTTATTCATCTTTTTTCATTTTCTGGACAGTTGATTGATGTATGACCTCTTGCTCCACATGTCCATCAATTAAAATCTTTAAAACTTTCATTAGCTCGAATATGAGCTCTTCTGAAAGTTTTCTTTGTAGGTATTCTTTCTGTGCTTCGAGATGTACTCGATGCTTGAGATGATATTGTAGAGCCCAAATTCAGTACACGTAAAACCCATGTATTTATTTAAATTGTTTATTTAAGTTTAAATTGATTTTTAGTGGTGCATGATTTATCCAAATGCATTATTTTAAATTAATTATGATTAGGTGATGCACGTCTTTCTTGAGTTTCATGTTTCAGGCAATTATTCGATGCGGGATCAAGAAAAAGAGACCGTGACGATTTTGGCGATTTTAAAATGTGGTATTTTATTTTAAGTTAGGATTAGGGCATTTCAAATGATTTAAATAGTTTTAGCATTTTAAAACCTAATTTATTTATTAGGTGATTTTAAGATTTCAAACCTTTAAAAGTTGATCACTTGTGTGTATTATTTTAAATGTAGGGACGCTAGAAATTAGTGGGGAATTAGTATTTTTATTTAGCAAGTATATTAATTATTAGTATTTTATTGTTCTAATTAATCCCTTAATTCCCTCCCCACTAATCCACTAACACACACACACTTTCACGCCTACACATACACACACACGGTATTTTGCACACACACAATTCATTTCCTTCCCATTCCAAATTTTTCTTCTTGAGAAAACTTAGGGTTCTTAGAAGGTGAAGCAGCCGCCCCTTTCTCTACAAATTTTCCCAGCAATTCACGTTGATTTTGTTGTAAGAAATCGAGCCACAAGTCGTTCCGGATCAACCCTCGCATCTTCCCCGCTTCGGTATCGTCGGCTCGGTAATTTTAAATATCAAAAAACATGTATATTCTTTCATTTTCGCATCGATCTTGTCATAGTAATAATTTCGATGTTTATTGTATGAAAAACATGTGTATGTTATGCAAAGGTTTGAGCAAAAATGGTTGGATCGCTTTTGAAATGATTTTTGGATCTGAAAACTCAAAATTTGCTGTCATTTTAAATACTGCGACTTTTTGGTCGATGTTATGGAAGAACTTTCAACATATGAAACATATAACTTTTTGATATCTTCGATTTGACAGTAAATTCGAAATATATGGATAAGAAATGTGCGAGTTATGATTGTTTTCGTGGGACTGTTCAAACTGCGATTTTCTGAAAATGTGCTCTTGATGTGATCTTGAAGTTTTATTGTTTCAGGCTTCGTTGGAGATCAATGGGCGATCACTGCTACGTTTAATTATGTTGAGTATGATGTTGGGATGGGTTTTTGTGTGTCGGTTTGCGTCGATATGCGCTTGATTGCATTAGAAGTCGTAAGATGCGTTTTGGCATCAAAATATCGTGTTTACAGATTGTGTTGCGTTGTTTGGTGTGCGCAGTTGTTTTGGGGCGTTTGTTTGAGTTTGAATAAGTGCCATAGCATCCTAGGATGGGTCTTGAGGTGTTGGTTCACGGTCCTTATGATCGAGTGAGTAGGATTAAGTCACAAGTGTAGGGAATTCCGTTTGTTCAAAATTCGAGTAGGTACACGGACCCGAATCTGGACCCTTACACCTAGTCCGTGCCCTTGTTCCTTCGAAGTGTGAATTTCCAGCACCTACACAGACCCCTACCCGGTCCCTTACACGTGGTCCGTGTACTCCATAAAAAAATATTTATTTTTTTTTGGGATTTTTTTGTGATTTGGTGTCATGGTTTAGTACGATGATTAAACGAGGTCGAGTCACGAGAGATTTAGAACGTCATAAGGAAATCGTCAAATTTTGGGTGTGAGCATGACTAATACGTCTAAGATATGAAAGATAAGTGTTTGAAATCATGTTAGTATGTGCAGCAGTGGCCCCAAGCGAGATCCAACGAATCTCTCAACGCCAAGTAAATATCTTCGACGTGCAAAAGAAAATATTTTAAGTTTTTGAGGTGTGCTAAATGTCTTGTGACCAATTATGAACGTGTTTGGAAGCCGGAGAACGTGTCCGGGGACTTCTCCAACTATGAACACGTTTGGAAGTCGGTGAACGTGGCTGAGGACCTCTCCACCCCGGTAAAACATGATCGGGTTTGGATCGGGATTGAAAAGCGGTAAAGCATGACCAGAGACCAATCCACCTGGTAAAGCATGATCGGGGATCTCATGTATGTGGCAGTGGATTTTTCCATGTCAGCCCAGTACTGTGGTTTAGTCTGATTAGGCGCATTTATGTATGGATCACTTGCTTTGAAACATATCTCTACGCAAAATGATGTTATGTATGCTCAAGTATGTATGATGCAAGTATGTTTAAGAAAAGTTTTATGATGATGGCACGTCTACGTTTATGCTAATATGTTCAAATTTCAAGTATGCTTATGCTATTACATTCAAGTTTCAAGTATGTAAGCCCTACTTGAAAAGTTGCATGTGGTTCTATTATGTAGTACTTGCTATCTCCAGTTTATACATGTTGAGTCTTTAGACTCACTAGACTTGATCGATGCAGGTGAGGATGACTTTGAGGAGACGAGGTGTGGGGACCAATGAGTCAGCTTGGACTGCGCATGAGGCTAAACCCGAGGACCGCCCATGTTTTTAAGAAATTATGCAATGTTTCAAATACTCTGATTTCACGTTATTGTATACGATATTTAAACAAGTGTTTTTAACAAACTTTATTTGTGATCTTTTCGTTGCAAATATTTTGAATGATTAATTTATTGTTATCGCAATTTAAAGGTTTCTATTTAATTAAGAAAAATTTTATTTTTCCACAAATTTTAAATTAGTTTAAAAGTACGGTACGTTACAGTTGGTATCAGAGCAGTGTTCTTGTAAAGGGTTATGCCTACTGCAAGTTTCGAGAAGCTCACGAAGCCACACCTCCAGTGTGTAAGTTTTAAGGTTTTAAATTATTTCATGTAGTAAGCATCAAGTCATGATTTCAGCATGTGCGTATTTAATTTCAAATTACGTGCATCTTATGTTATGATATTATGTTCATGCATGTTGGGTTTACGTGTTGGGAATATTTTGGAACAGTATGCCTCTCAGACGTGGGATTGTGCGTGAAGCAGGCGATGAGAATAGGGAAGCTCGGGATGGGGAGATGGTCACTCCTCCTCTTCCACCCCCAAATATGCAGGCTCAGATGCTTGCAGGGATGACTCAATTCTTCGCGCAGTTTGTGGAGAACCAAGCTGCAGTGGACACAGGGGCGAGGCCCAGGCCAGAGGCAGTTTATGAGAGGTTCAAGAGGATGGACCCAAAGGAGTTCTCAGGGACTACTAACCCGATGATAGCGGAAGGATGGATTAAGTCCATCGAGATAATTTTTGCGTTTATGGAGCTGCAGGATGCAGACAGGGTCGGGTGTGCCACATTTCTACTGACAAGGGACGTTGGACTATGGTGGGAAAGTGCATCAGTATCACTGAACTTGCAAACACTGACGTGGAATGGGTTTAAAGAGGTCTTTTACTCCAAGTACTTCACTGAGGAAGTACGATCCAGACTGACAAGGGAGTTTATGACGCTGAGACAGGGAGACAGGAGCGTTGCTGAGTTCATGAGAAAGTTCGAGAGGGGATGTCACTTTGTGCCCCTGATTGCAAATACTGCCCGAGAGAAGTTGAGGTATTTTATGGATGGGTTGCGGCCGATCTTGCAACGTGATGTTCGAGTTACGGGTCCGACTATTTACGCCGTTGTGGTGTCTAGAGCCTTGGCGGCAGAGCAGGACCAGAGGGACATCGAGAGCGATAGACAGGACAAGAAACCCTAGCAGGCACCTCATCAGCAGCAGCAACGGCCCTAGTTCAAAAGACCCTTCCAGGGTCAGCAGGGGAAGAAGCCATTTAAAGGATCGCCGAAAGGTAAGGGTCTTATCCCTCAGCAGAAGGCTCCACAGAAGCCGGTGAATACCCAGTATGCCCCAAGTGCAACCGCCGGCATCCGAGACAGTGTTTGTGGGGATCGGACACTGTCACGCCTACACACACACACAATCGGTATTTTGCACACACACGATTCCTTTCCTTCCCATTCCAAATTTTTCCTCTTGAGAAAACTTAGGGTTCTTAGAGGGTGAAGCAGGCGCCCTTTTCTCTACAAATTTTCCCAGTAATACACGTTGATTTTGTTGCAAGAAATCGAGCCACAAGTCGTTCCGGATCAACCCTCTCATTTTCCTCGCTTCGGTGTCGTCGGTTCGGTAATTTTAAATATCAAAAGTCATGTATATTCTTTTTTTTTCATATCGATCTTGTCATAGTAATAATATTGATGTTTATTGTATGAAAAACATGTGTATGTTATGCAAAAGTTTGAGCGAAAATAGTTGGATCGCTTTTGAAATGATTTTTGGATCTAAAAACCCAAAATTTGCTATCATTTTGAATATTGCGACTTTTTGGTCTATTTTAGGGAAAAACTTTCAACATATGAAACGTATAAATTTGACAGTAAATTCAAAATATTTGGATAAGAAATGAGCGAGTTATAGTCATTTTTGTGGGACTGCTCAAACTGCGATTTTTTGAAAATGCGTTCTTGATGTGTTTTTGAAGTTTTATTGTTGCAGGATTTGTTGGGTATTGATGGGTGTTCACTGCTGCATTTAAGTTTGTTGAGTATGATGTTGAGATGGTTTTTGGTGTGTTGGTTTGCGTCGATAGGTACTTGATTGCATTAGAAGTCGTAGGATGCGTTTTGGTATCAAAATATCGTGTTTACAGGTTGTGTTGCGTTGTTTGGTGTGCGGAGTTGTTTTGGGGCGTTTGTTTGAGTTTGAATCAGTGCCATAGCATCCTAGGATGGGTCTTGAGGTGTTGGTTCATTTTCCTTATGATCGTGTGAGTAGGATTAAGTCACAAGTGTAGGGAATTTCGTTTGTTCACAATTTCAGTAGGTACACGGACCCGAAGCCGGACCCTTACACGGGGTCTGTGCCCTTGTTCCTTCGAAGTGTGAATTTCCAGCACCTACCCGGACCCTTACACGAGGTCCATGTACTCCATAAAAAAAAATATTTATTTATTTATTTAATTATGGGGTTTTTTTGGGGTTTGGTGTCATGGTTTAGTACAATGACTAAATGAGGTCGAGTCCCGAGAGATTTAGAACGTCATAAGAAAATCGTCAGATGTTGGGTGTGAGCATGACTAATACGCTAATATATTAAAGATAAGTGTTTGAACTCATGTTAGTATGTGCAGCAGTGGCCCCAAGCGAGATCCAACGAATCCCTTAATGCCAAGTAAGTATGTTCGACGGGCAAAAGAAAATATTTTAAGTTTTTGAGGTATTGTTGGAACTTTTCAAGTTCGCAATCTTGATTTTGATGTTAAGAAAACTTGTTAATTTGTGTTACTAATAATCTACTTTAGCGTGCAGAAGCTAGGATCCATCACGAGCTGTTTACATCGCAAACTGAAGATCTAACTGATCGCACAAACTGAATCAGTCTAACTGTTATATCAATTGAGCAGTCCAGCTGATTGTCCAGTTGATAGGTGGTTCAGCAGAAGAACCTCAGAAGCCTGGCCAACCGAAGGAGTGTTCAACTGATGAAGAAACCCAGCTAGTCAATCCAACTGAACGAAAGGGAAATCAGTTCAACTGACGAGTCAACTGATTTCAAGAGCCCAACTGAAGATCAGTTTAGCTGACCAGTCCGAAGCATCAGTCAGAATCTTTCAGTTGTAGATGAAGAAAAACTCTTTCAGTGGATTCCAGCTATGCGTGAAGGTACACAGCCTATGTCCAGTCAAAGGAAAATAATGGACGTTGCATCAGAGCATTAAACACAAAACGTTTCAGAAGTGCAGTCGAAAAGTCGAGACACAAAGTCCAAGAAACGAATTCAAGAGGCAACGGATACAATAAATGAGTCTCATTGTACGATCAGTTTTTCCCGCCTATATAAAGAGAAGATCAGTGAAGACCCAACATATAGATAGAATGAGCTTCAACGCAAATAAGAGAGAAAAGAAAGGGCACGCATATTGAAAATCAGCTTTCAGAAGCAATCAGCCCAGAGGGACACTTCAACGTGTTATCAGCTTAGTATAGAAGCCTATATCCCTCAGTGTGTGAGAACATTCTTGTTCAGTTCTCACACACAAACACTCTCAACCACTCAAATACCGTCTTGCACAAAGACGTTAAACTTGTGTATGTAGTCTTTGATAAATAGACGTTAAAGAAGTGTTGGCTGGAAGGTGTTGCCTTCAGTCTTAGCTAGGAGTTCAGTTTAAGCAGTAGTGTAAGTCCTAGCTAAGTGGGTTTGTACAAAATGTTGTATAAATAAAAGTTTTCTAGTGGATCCTACCCGTGGTGGTAGAAGGAGTGACGTAGGAGCAGTTGAAGTCTCCGAACATCCATAAACATATCTTATGTATTTTACTGATTAACTGCTGTTTTCAAATTGTTTTGATCAGTTAGAGCATTCGTCAGTTCAGTAGTCACCATAACTGAACTGAAGAATGCAAAAACTAATATAGTCCTTCTCAGTTATTCAGTTTACATAAGTTAAAATGTTTTCTAATAACGGTCTTCTTCACGAAAGATTACTTCGAGTTTCTTCCGTTTGGTTTTAAAGCAAACTCGATTTAATTCATCGGTGTGCATATTCTTAGAACACGAGCTATTGCAGCTCATTGGAGAAT
The DNA here is from genome assembly GCF_012295235.1 of Primulina huaijiensis. Taxonomy (NCBI): domain Eukaryota; kingdom Viridiplantae; phylum Streptophyta; class Magnoliopsida; order Lamiales; family Gesneriaceae; genus Primulina; species Primulina huaijiensis. Next base: position 16,655,934 of record NC_133312.1, read on the forward strand.
ATAGTGTTCAAAATGCCTTCGAAGACACTAGCACACTCGGTTCTTCAGGTATGCTAAATGTCTTGTGACCAATTATGAACAGGTTTGGAAGCCGGAGAACGTGTCCGGGGACCTCTCCAACTATGAACGGGTTTGGAAGTCGGTGAACGTGGTCGATGACCTCTCCACCCCGGTAAAGCATGACCGGGTTTAGATCAGGATAGTTGAATGTGGTTCTATTATTTAGTACTTGCTATCTCCAGTTTATACATGTTGATTCTTTAGACTCACTAGACTTGATCGATGCAGGTGAGGATGACTTTGAGGAGACCAGGGGTCCAATGAGCCGGCTTGGACTGCGCATGAGGCTAAACCCGAGGACCGCCCATGTTTTTAAGAAATTATACAATGTTTCAAATACTCTGATTTTAAGTTATTGTATACGATATTTAAACAAGTGTTTTTAACAAACTTTATTTGTGATCTTTTCGTTGCAAATATTTTGAATGATTAATTTATTGTTATCGCAATTTAAAGGTTTTTATTTAATTAAGAAAAAAAAATTTTCTACAAATTTTAAAATAGTTTAAAAGTACGGTACGTTACAGATATCGTACTTCTTGATGGTCCACTTCTTTGCGCAGATTTATAAGATCTGACCTTTTGTCTAGACCAAACTGTTCTTGGTTTTCAAGAACTTCTTCCACTTCTAGCATAAACTTTTCCTCTTCTACCTTTGTGGTTTACTTCCAATAATTGTTGGAAGATCATTTTGTTTACAACATAGATGATACATTTGTTAATACCCATTAGTCGCTTGTAATTCTTTTATAATGCTGTCAAATGACACCATTCTGCCAATTTTTCTTTGAGAAAAGAGGTTTTTCGTGCCAATGTATCTAGATTGCCAGGGACATAATCCATTATTAGCATTTCTCTCCAGGGACTTGACATTTTGGCGAAAAAGAGTTGCATTGCTATATCTTCTTCGACTACTGAATTCCATCTATATTTAATGAACAACATAGTATACTAAACATATATCATGTAATTTAAGACTATACAGAGCTTGAGTATATTTTTTTCTTCTCTGTATCTTGACTGTTAAAATAGTCTACCCCTATAAATTGTGCTTTAAAAAGGGTAGTCATTCTTCTGGCTATCTCGCTAAGAGATTCTCCGGCTAGGACTGATTCTTTGATTTCTACCGAAATCATGTCCCAAGCAATTTTAACTGATCCCATAAGACTCATTTCCAATAGTTTAATGAATCCTTCTCTATTGAGATTGAGTGTGCATGCTGCGATTCTCATAGCGGATGTCCAATCATCTATGAGATCTTCTCTGGTTTTAAAATCTAATACATCTAGGTTAAGCATAACCACATAAGTATGTATTGGTTCTAAAACAGATTTCCTATAGGATGTTTGGTGCAAAGGAATTTGATTCATCCTTGACCTTGTTCACGCTGGGTGTGATTCTCCACAGTGTAAAAGTCTGATTGAGATTCTCTCATATTAATATTTTGAAATCCCACACTTTCTTTTGGTGGTTCCTGCGAAGATGACCAAGTTATGGTAGGTTGTTCACCCCCAGTTGTGTTCATATTTAGATCTACAACTTTGAGATTTGCAAAATATTCTGCAAGCTCTTGGAGATCCTCTGGTTCAATCATTTCTAAAGTTGTTATCGGATTAATTTTTTTTCTGAGACAGTTTTGATTAGATTCATCATTTTTCTTCTTCAGTTAAAGGTTTTGACATTAATTTTACCTTCCCTCTTTGATGTAATAAGGGTTCAATACCAAATGATGGTGGTAACCTTCTTTCTGAAGTCCTTTTATTAGAAATTGGTTGTTGTTCTAGGTTTTGAAGTCTTGTTCGAATATCCTTTAATATTCTAAGAATTTCATCCTGGTTTTCAAAGATTTTCTTCACATTTTGTGGTACATAATATAGCATATTATCATAATTCTGTATTGTCTTTTGAATTTCTCTAAGATTTCCGAAGAGTTCAGAGAAATCCAGTACTATTTCTAAGAACCTATTATTTTGAATCATAAATTTACCTTAGAATTTTGATAAGTTCCTTCTTGATATCTAACCTTGGTTAGATCTTCCTGTTGCAAATATTCCAGAGTTCTGGAATAAATACTGTAAATAATTAATCTTGAATATGAGTTCGTATTCATGTTATTTGAGAAAATTCTACTCCTCAAACATTTAATTGCTTTATAATAATAAATTTGTATGTTTGAACTAATTTTATCTAGGCTCTGATACCATTTTTTTCAGAAAAATCAATCATTTTATATATAACATGGAAGGGTTCTTTTGTCATTTTTTAATACTTTCAGGGAGTGAAAACAAAGTTTTTTAGGGAGTGAAAACAAAGTTTTTAGGTGCAGAGATTAAAACTAAAGTTGAGTTTGGGTTTGGTTATTTTTTCCAATTTAGCCAAAGAATAAAATGAATATTCTTCTACTATTATATATTATTATTGTATTAACTGCTGAGAGGTCTGCCACTGATCAAGAAGAGGCGGAAAATAGTTGAAGAAACGCAAATCTGAGAGAATTTCTGCGAGTTAGATCATTGAATACTTCACAAATTAAAGAAACGAGATCAGATTGAAGTTCCCCAGTCGCGGAAATGGCTTACAGGCGGAGGCAACCCAGCCACAATTACGATTCTCCTCCAATAACTCCGGCGCCGGAAGACGGCGGTTCGGCTCTTGCAGCCAAAGCGATGAGGGCGTCTTCGGCGTACAGGGATTCCTCGTTCTCCTCTGCCTATGAACAGTCTGCTCTCACTTCTCCCCGTGATTCCGTTCCGTCTCGTCCTACCCCTCCTCCGTCTTCTAAGGTTTCATTTTTTTCCCTTTTATTTGTTTACTTTTTTCTATTACTTTTTGGGATTTTTGAAATTTTGAAGATATAGTCTGTAAGTTTTTAACTTAATTTGTTGTTATACTGGCTAATGTAATTCCGGGTAGTTTAGATTTTCTCTAAAGTTTGGTTTTTTTTTATTTTTCTTCATCTTTTTCATTTCTTAGTGGTTTTGCTCTTCCACGTGTTCCCAAATAGAGCTACTCCTTAAATTGGAGTTTACGTTTGAGAAGTACAGAACATTCATATTGTATCTGGTTGGGTTTAGCCAAGAATTTGCTAGAGCAATGAGTGATTTTGAGTGATTCGTGTTTTGTTGATGGCATTGATAGATGGGTTCTTGAAAAATCAATTTTTTAGTGGGTTGGTATTATTTATGCTCTCATGAAGATGTGTATAATTCATAGACGTGGTTATTAGAATTATGGGTGATGGTTTCTTGGAGAACTGATCAAGTAGGATGAAGCTTATATATGAGATGGTATGGAGTCCGGCTTCAGTGTCGTGGTAGGGAAGGGAAGTAAAAGAACAGTGCTTGTCACCTCACTGGGAGATTTGTGCCTCACTGAGGGATTGATGTGCCAATTGTGCGGGAGCTCATTGTGCTAATTTCAGGATGTAAAGGCTTTGTTACTAGTGTATGAGCTAACTGACTTATACTCTTTTGTTGCATAACTATAACCGTCAGGCCTCAATTCTACTAATCTGTTTATGTTTGAAGTTTAATTGTGTCAACTTTATACAACCGGGTTTTGTTTTTTAGAGCAATGGGAGAATGGGATCTTGGAGTTTGGCAAGTCTCCTTGAGATGAGCTTATCGAGCCTTCTTTGTGCCAAATTTGGTACTCTTAGTTATAGTTAGACAAATTGCATGAGTTGTAATGAGAAAGGCAGAGGGAATTTTGGATTCTAGAACGATCAATTAATACTTTTGTTCCACCCATGACATAGTGGACTTTATTTATGTGATGCTTGATTTTTGTTATAATTTCAAAAATTGAACATGTAACCACTTTTGTTATACTGTAGGATACTGCACCATCATATGAGCATAAGCCAAAGAACATGACTGAATCTAAGAAAGGATTCTGGGGAATGCTGACGAGGAAAGCTAAAGCTATTGTTGATGACAGTGATTCTGTTCAACCACATGAAATGACAAGAGGGAAATTTCAGACTTCTGACAATGCCAAAGGTGGTCAGGTGAGAAGTTCTTGAATGACATGACTTGCTGCAATTCCTGGTTGAAACAAAAAATGCCTTCTGTAGAACTGATTTCATTACAACTTTTTGTTTCAAAATTTTCTTGGTCGATATTTGCCAAATTCACTCACTCTTTCGAAATGGCAATCTCCTGACTTAGTTCTCTAAAGCTTATATTCTTAATACCGCTTTGTTAGTGTTTCACTGATGTTATAGCATCTTGTCAGTCATAAGATCTATTACATTAGTCTAGTTTTTTAACCAGTGGTAACCACAATGTTTCGTTGCCATGGGAGCAGGAGCAATTTCATTTTTTTATTCTTCTTTCACATGCAGTCCCATGATACATACAACTCTTCAGAGAGCCATCCGAAGACTGATGGCCCTGCATTACAGAAGGGATTTGATGCGATAGCATCATCGTTTAATTTCATTGGTGGCACTATTGGTAATGCTCTAGAGGTAAACGTCTGTTTTATGGACTTTTTTTAGTGATTTGGGAAAAGAGGTGGGAAAAGTGATCTAAATGTATCTTGATGAGATCTTCATACTCTGATAATTACAAATAACAAAGTCTTAAAGACACATTACGCACTTAACCGCATGGTAATATTTGCTTTTGCTGGTGGTTCAGTCTCCCCTTTAATAACTACTGTTCAGTTTTACATTCTCTCTCTTTAGCGTGTTGATAAATGATAAGTGATTCCTTTGACCATATTGGATAGAGGCAGAAAGTTCATCAGGCTGCCTAAAAACATTATTCAATATTGACCAGTTGCAAATTGCAATGCAGTCTATTTCATCACTGACATGGCTTGTATTTTTATTTTGGCATTTTCTTTCCGTAGTTGGGCTGTCGTAGTCTGATCTTAATAAGTTCCATATACATATAATGCAGAAGCTCTCACTTGTTGTGTTGAGATTAATCTCATATAACATGATTGATGAATAAAATGTATCAGCATTATACATATGAGAGTCTATTTTCCAGTTACACGTGACGAAGGGTTAATTAAATGTGAATAAATTACATTATGGTCTGTCTGCTCAAGACTTTGGGTTTGGATATTTGATTAATGACATGTAGGGAGGAAATGTGATTTCCTCGAGATAAACTGACACTTATGCAATCAAATTTGACAAATTTTATAATGGAAAATTCTTGATTGAACAGGCTCATGTACTGTTGGACGTGATGTTAGTACAATGACAAGATGAAGTGATTAATTGCAGTACACTTTTCTTGTAAAATACTTGCAGTACGTGATTTTTGTTTTTGAAAATTATTATCAGACCTTTAAAAATGGTTCCATTCTTATCGGCAATCATATCCAAAGAATTTCAATCTCTGAAGCTTATCAATTAACGTCCAAAATTCCTTAATGTTCTCCTAAAACATTCCCCATGTGTAATGATAATCTTATAACTAAGAAGGTAAAAGAATAAAGTTTGATAAATTTTAATTCTCCCTTGGCCCTGTGTGGATTTAAAGCTTTTCTTATAATAAATCGCTGTCCTTGGCTCAATTTCTTTAATGATGTTGATTGTCTGCACTCTTTCCAGGAGGGCATTACAGCTGTGGAGAACCGAACAGCAGACATAATGCAGGAAACTCGCAGGATTCGACTAAGAAAAAAGAATGAAAGCTCAACATCACAGAATCAAGAATCAAGTGTTGGTACTTTGCGGCAACAGCTCATGATGCCATCTCGTACGCAACCACAGACACATATGGACTTGGAAACTCAACTGAAGGCATCTCGCGACGTAAGGTGCCAATTGTGTGGTACTGGTTGTAATCAAATCACTATCTTGTACATACTGACCTTTTTATGCTCCTTTATTCCACTGTATTTAACAGTTCAAAACATAATGCTTTTCCATTGTGCCTTAAAGGAAGCTAACTCCAATGCATGGGAATATAATATGGGTTTCCCATGTTTAATCGAGAGCAATCTATATTTATTGGTTATGAAGTTTTACTTGCGTAGATTTTAAAAAATAACAGATGTCTAGTGATGTTAAATCATTTCGGGTCCCAAGAAGGATTACTTTATGTTAGGGACGTACTGGTTGGTTCTGATTGCATCGTCTGTTGGACAATCATTAACTTCTTGTTACAACTTTATTGTTTTGACTAAAAATGAGTGCACGTTGTTGGTAGGGAAATCACTATAACCATTATATTACATGCCAGGATTTAGTTTTGCTGTATTTAATGTTGAGACGTCTCTTTTGGGGTTGTATTTATGGAATAAATGAGATTATCATCTGCATCAGGTTGCAATGGCAATGGCTGCGAAAGCAAAACTTCTTTTGAGAGAGCTTAAGGCTGTCAAGGCTGACCTGGCATTTGCAAAGGAGAGATGTGCTCAGCTGGAAGAAGAAAATAGAATCCTTAGGGAAAGCAAAGAAAAAGGAGATAACCCAGAAGATGATGATTTGGTTAGTAATCTATCTCCTTGTACAAATAAAGAGAGCACCTATCCTGGCCATATAAGAATCAATATAAAATCTAAAATTTGTGATCTATCTTATTCATATCTGTTTGCATGTTTCCAGGACTGCTGTTTACTCGTAATGATGCAACTAAAGTTTGCATAAAAGACATTTATTTTCATTTTTGCAAAATTATAATTGTATTTGCGCACACGCGCATATATGTATATATATATAATTAATAAAACAATCAGTTCATTTCATACTACTTTTACCACACGGTCTCCATTTTAAGTACACTTCTTTCCCTTATGCGATATGATTGATTGCCACTATTTTTCTGCAAGCCATGTATAATAATATAATAGTCTTCTAATAACATTGTCTCATCAGATAAGGCTTCAGCTTGAGACTCTTCTAGCTGAGAAAGCAAGACTTGCACAAGAGAACTCGGTTTACACACGAGAAAACCGTTTCCTGAGGGAGATTGTCGAGTACCACCAGCTCACAATGCAGGATGTAGTGTACTTAGATGAAGGCAGTGAAGAGGTCACTGAAGTCTACCCCATCAAGATACCTTCACAATCGTTTGATGCAACACCTCCTCCCACTCCAACCCCTCCGCAGGGAGCAATTCCGCTTATGTCTCAGAATTCGTCTTCTCTAGATCTCCAAGAAGCATCCCAAACTGTCATCCCAGTGAACCCTTATGTTCAAATGCCATCAGATTCAAGAAGACATTGAGTCGAGGCTCTGGTTTGATTTGCATCCCATTTGAACAGGTTTGAATTCTTATCAGCGTGACTTTCTTGATATATTCTGATAAGCATGTTTTTGTCGGATGTTGTAAATTGATGTATTAGTGATAATTTTCACATTAAATTTTTGCCGTTGTAAGATGATAAAGTGTCTAAAAAGGGATCATTGATTTTGTCTTCACTTGGTGATAAAGCTCATCTTTTTTCTTGTTATAGGGTGTCACTGGAAGCTTATTTTGTACTAAGCTACGTAAGTTTTGCAAGGATCACATATTTGTGCTTGTGTTTCTTCTTTTTGTTTTAACAATAAATCAAAGCTTCATCGATAACAACTATATAAAAATACTGGCTATACCGATGTGCATCTGAAATATGCAATTTAATATGAACTAAAGACTATTCAAACATGCGTCTAAATTATCATGACATCTCGCTATTCCTTTCGATTCACAACAAATTGCCAAGAATATTAGAAAGCGTTCAAATATTAAGAAAAGTTTTTGTTTTTTGTTTTTTTTAGTGTTTGGTGGGCTTTTAAAGTCTTTTCGAAGTGCTTAAAAACCAACCGCAATCCTAATTTCTAAACTCAACTTCAACACGAGACCTACAATACCACATTATTGGTACCTCAATTTTTTTAAAAAAACACAACTTTATAAACTTTTCTAAACTATCTTAAACCCAAAAAATTTTTTTTTATGGTCTCACTCATCATCTCCACACGTTATCTTTCAATTTTTATTTACTATCTATAATATGATAAATATATTTATCTTAACTAATTTTTATTTGAAATATCACTTTTTCATATGGTCTGTAGGTGAAGCGTCCCTCACTCTTATTTTAACTAAATAATACTAGAAATTTTTTTCCCACAAATCACGAACATTACTATTCGCCGAAATTAAATAATTTAAGCTTCAAATTAAAAAGATGCTAAATAAAAAGTTAGTTTGATACCATATTCAAATAAATTTCAAGGTCCTAAAAAATTACTCAAACCATCATAAAATCAAGAATTAAAAACTTCTCAAAATAAAAATCAACTTTCATTCAATCTTTTAAAACAACGGGGAAACGAGAAGTATTCGGGTGTGTACTGTCCAGCCCAGTCCGTTCAAGAGTCGAAACCTCCAACATCAATATTCTCCTCACCTCCAACAATTCAAACCTAGTGAATCTAATGACTCAACATATCCTAACCGATGATAGCAAATAATATATGTACAAGCACATGCATTTCAAAAGAACACTTTTAATAAGATATATCTGACTTAAAAATCGTTAGCATAAACATTTTCATAACTCATTGAAAATACTTAACGTCATTTTGAATTTCCTCCTCATTTATCATAAATCAATTTTGGTGAAGTTCGATAATTGAAAGTGACAATTCTCTATCCTTCATCATTTATCCTCTGTTCGATTGATCAATATATAAACTATGGTACATGGTGGCGGGGCGTCAACAACTCTCTTCACTGGGTCGTGGCCTAAAATAAAGTAATTTCACTGTCCTTTTTTACGACGGATCTCTCACATATCCTCTATATCACAGCCAAATCACATTCTTCAAAATATTTTCTTTTTCTTTTGTTTACATAATAAGTACTGTTTCCTCGAAAATTCTTAAATAAGAAGCATAATTAAAACATTTTCACATCATAAACTTTTCCTACGTCGAAAATATGTTTAATAATCATAAACTTTACATACAAATCAAAGATATATTTTTCGGGTTATCGAATTTGCTCGGAATGTTGTCAAATACCTCTAAACTTTACAATCCTCGATTTTATACTTTCGAACTCTACCCGTGTCCTCTCTAAACCATCCCGTAAATTTATGTACAACCTATGACACGTCTACATTTGCTGCAACAGCCCATGACTCGACGACGAACAACTCCACCCAAGCCTCGTTTCGACCCGTGTGCGTATTTCATTTGTTTTTACTCTGCCTGACTCGAACCCGGACACAACCAAGCCTTAAGAACCTTCATAAGACGCATACCAGCCCCTAGACGAGCACCTCAACCTCTCATCACAAGCTGGAAGTCTTTAAAATCTAGCCTAAGCCGCTGCCAACAACCTGCGTGCCCCTAGCTTTTATGCACTGACCCTTGCACTCCACGGAACCCCTCCCGACTCCAGCCCTTAACCACAACCTTAGGCACTCCTCAACCCTAGACCAAACCCCTATGCAGCACTTCTCCAGCCACAAGACGCTGGCCGACCATGACCCGAAGGCGAAGCTCGAAGGGGAACGAAGCCGCGCGGCGTCTAGGAGACCACGCATGCGACAACCGTTGTGGTCCACCTCCCAGCCCTTTGGCTCGACTTCCAGACGACTAAAACCTTGTAAAACCATACATATAACACCTAGATATCCCTCCCACAAGTCCCCTATGGCAACAACATTCCTTTGCATCAATAACCGTCCAAAACATTCGTTAAAACGTTGATATGATATATAATGTGTTACAACTTTTAAATTCGAAATCACAGACGTTATTCCTGCAACAAAACATTAAACATGCATAATACAGTTTGAATGATTGAAAAAGAAGGGTTTAGAACGTGCTTTTGCGTTTAAAACGCTAAAAATACGAATATCGGTGCGGTGGAGCGTTGGTGAAGACCAGAGGACTATTTCTATCCTTTTTTCTCGACAAAACCGACCAGAAAACCTATCTTAGGATGCAAGGGAGTCAAGTGTTCGTTGCTAGAAGGAAGAACACATAGTTTTTAAATAATTAATTAGGCCCATTAAAATTAATAAAATCTGTAGGCCTCAAATTAAAAGATTTAAAAACACCTATTTCCAAAATCCCATATAAATTATATAAATTCTTACTCCAACTAATTAATTTAAATTTGACTCTAAAAATATTAAAATTTTCAAATCATTTAAAATAACTAGTTTCTTAAAAATAAAATTAAACTTTTAAATCTCCAACACCTTAATCGTCTCCGGTCTTTTGTCCTCAGCCAACCATCGATATTCGCCTGGAAATCTTTAATTATGAAATCATGCAAAACTACACAATTAATTATTTAGTCATTCAAAATATATCATTCATGCATACAAAATCATTTAATTAAAATAAATTAGCAATTTAATAATTTTAATGCATGCATTTTACATAAACGGATTTTTGGACGTTACAACTTCTCCCCTCCTAATAAAATTATGTCCTTGAAATTATGACTCATCGAAAAACTCTGGATAACAACTCCTCATATCAGTATCGGCCTCCCAAGTAGCTTCTTCCTCCTAGTGATTCAGCTACTTGACTTTGACCATCTTTATCACCTTATTCCGCAGCCTGCTCTCCTGTCAAGTCAAAATTTGAGTAGGCCTATCCTCATAAGATGTGTTTTGTGTAAGCTGCAGTGGCTCAAAATTCAGCGCATGTGAAGGATTTGACTTGTACTTGCGAAGCATAGAAACGTGGAAAAAATTGTGAAATCCAGCAAGATTAGGTGGTAACGCCACTCGATAAGCCAATGCTCCCATTCTTTCTAGGATCTGAAACAATCCAATGAACCTTGGAATAAGCTTGCCTTTCTTGCTAAATCTCATTACACCCTTCATAGGTGCTATTTTCACAAACACATGGTCTCCAACTGCAAACTCGAGATCCCTTTTTCTTTTGTCAGTATAACTTTTCTGTCGACTCTGTGCGGCCTTTATCCTGTCACCGATTCTGACTACTAAATCTATCGTATACTGAACAATTTATGGTCCCATCGCAGCTCTCTCTCCTACCTCATCGCAATGAATAGGTGATCTGCATTTCTTTCCATAGAGTGCCTCATATGGAGCAATTCTTATAAACGACTGAAAGCTGTTGTTATAGATGAACTCCACTAGAGGTAGCTTCGCTCCCGACTTCCCTAAAAATCGATCACACAAGCTTGGAATAAATCATCTAAAGCCTGTATCACCCTTTCTGATTTACCATCTGTCTGAAGATGAAATGTTGTACTGAACAGTAGCTTCGTTCCCATAGCAGAATGCAGACTCTTCCAAAAAGATGAAGTAAATCTCGTGTCTCTGTCAGAAACTATGGAAACTGGGATTCCATGTAGTCTGACTACCTCTCGAATATACTGCTCTGCATTCTACGTCATGGAGAAAGTCGTCTTTACTGGCAGAAAATGTACTGATTTATTGAGACAGTCCACTATCACCCAAATAGCATTGAAGCCCTTTACTGTCTTCGGTAGGGCACTACAAAATCTATAGTAATGTTTTCCCACTTCCACTCAGGAATAGAAAGTGTTCTGATCATCCATGCCGACCTCTGATGTTCTGCCTTTAATTGTTGACAAGTTAGGCATTCAGATACAAAACGTATGATGTCTCATTTCATACCCGGCCTCCAATACAGTAACTGCAAGTCCTTATACATCTTTGTACTCTCGGTATGTATATAATATGATGTATTAAGGGCTTATGTCAAGATTTCAACTCTAACAGAATCCAAACTAGGAATCCAAAGATGGCCTTTGTATCCGACAATACCATATTCAACTGAATATAACATCCGGCCCTTAGCTCGTCCCTCTGTCTCCATTATTGTAACTTCTCATTTTAGTTTCCTCGGCTCGAATTCTATCTCTCAAGGTAAATTGCAATGTTAGAGTAGATAGATTTGGAGCCTTTCCCTTAGTATACATCTCAAGATTGGACCTCTGAATCTCCGTCTGAAGAGGTTTCTATACCGATAGTTTGGCTAAGACTGTTGTTTTTCTGCTCAAAGCATCTACAACTACATTAATTTTCTCAGGATGGTAGCTAATATCACAATCGTAATCCTTCACAAACTCTAATCATCTTCTTTGTGTCATATTCAGCTCCTTCTGGGTGAAGAAATACTCGAGACTCTTGTGATCAGTAAAGATTTTGTACTTCTTGCCATACAAGTAATGTCTCCAAATCTTCAGAGCAAAAACAACTGCTGCTGTTCAAGGTCAAGAGTCATATAATTCTTCTCATGTACTTTAAATTGTCTAGACGCATATGCAATAACTCGATCATGCTGCATAAGTATTACGCCTAGACCTAGCATCGAAGCATATGTGTACAACATACTTTCCTTGTCCTGATGGCATAGCTAAAACTGGTACCGTAGTAAGAGCTTGCTTCAACCGATCAAAGCTGTCCTGACAATCAGCTCCCCATATGAACTTGATATTCTTCTTCGTCAATGCTGTCAAGGGCACTACAATGGAAAAAAGCCCTTGATGAATTTACAATAATAGCCTGCTAAGCCTAAGACACTGTGTATCTCCGTTGTATTTCTAGGCACTGACCATTCCTTGACTGTCTCGACTTTGGTTGGGTAGACCTCTACTTCATCACTCGAGATAATGTGGCCTAAGAACACCATCTTTTCCAACCAGAACTCGCACGTGTTGAACTTTGCATAAAATTTTCGACCTGCAGTATCTGTAACGCTATTTTCAGGTGCTGACTATGCTCCTCGAATAGATTAAAATATCGTCTATGAATATGATAATGAACTGATCAAGATACGACTGAAATACGCGTTTCATGATATCCATGAAGATCGCTGAGGCATTCGTCAATCCAAAGGATATTACTAGGAATTCATAATGTCCGTAATAAGTCCTGAAAGCCGTCTTATGCATATCTGCTTCTTTTACCTCAAATAATGGTATCTGATCGAAGATCTATCTTCGATAATATTGAAACTCCTTGCAATTGATCGAATAGATCTTCCATTCTTGACAAAGGATACATGTTCTTCACCGTCACCCTATTCAGCTCTCGATAATCGATGCAGAGTCTCATACTCCCATCTTTCTTCTTCACAAACAATATTGGTACATCCCATGGGGAGAAACTAGGGCGAACGAATCTCTTATCTAGTTGAGGATGAGTTTGTATTCGAGCCAAGTGGACGCACAGCACGCCACAGATGATATCATGTCTTCAGGTGAGAAAGCTTATGCTTATGGGCTGTCAGGCATTCTTAGAGAGAAATTCAGCCCCTGATGCTACCAGTCAGACAGTAGCAGACGTCCCAATTGTTAGAGATTTTCCGGACGTCTTTCCTAATGACATTGCAGGTATCCTACCTGAGCGCGAGGTGGATTTTTCTATTGATCTTATGCCGGGTATCGTGCCAATCTCCAAGGCACCGGATCGACTAGCACCCTCAGAGATGGATGAGCTCAAACAGCATATACAAGAGCTATTGGATAAAGGTTTCATACGCCATAGTTGCTCACCTTAGGGCGCACTAGTTCTATTTGTGAAGAATAAGGATGGAAGCATGAGGCTTTGCATCGACTATCGAGAACTGAATAGAGTTACAGTGAAGAATAAATACCAATTTCCTTTGATTGAGGACTTATTCAATCAATTGCAAAGAGCTTCTACGTTTTCTAAGATAGATCTTCGCTTTAGGTATCACCAGCTGAGGGTGAAAGACGCAGATGTGCACAAGACGACCTTAAGAACTTGCTATGGGAATTACGAGTTCCTAGTAATTCCGTTTGGATTGACAAATGCTCCAACGATCTTCATGGATCTCATTAATCGCGTATTTCAGCCTTACTTGGATCAGTTTGTCATCATATTCATCGATGACATCCTCATTTATTCGAAGAACCAGAAGGAGCATGGCCAGCATCTGCGTACCACATTGCAAGTATTGTAGGATCGTAAGCTGTTTGCAAAATTCAGCAAGTGTGAAATTGTTAGAGAAGGTGGTATTTTTGGGGCATGTCATTTCTAGAGTGTCATTGAGGTTGACCCATCCAAATTGGAAATAGTAAAGGAATGGGTTGAGCTGAAGAACGCATTAGAAGAATGAAAGAGCCCAGTTCCCCAAGCCCAGCCCAAATGTCATTAAGTAAGTTTTAAAAAAAGAAAAAATATATATAACAATAATAAAAAAATCAGACACTGTACACGTCTCTCTCTCCTTCAATTCTCTGCATTTCCCGATCATTCTCGACCCTTCACCATTTTCGTGTCTTTGACCTTCGATTCTAGCCGTTTCGGTCGCCGAAAAATTAAATGAAATACATTTTCGGATAGCTCTCGTCGCAAGCTACACATTGATACCCATTTTGCACAGAAATCTCACGATACTTTTCGAGCCGTCGAAAACCGCCGCTCGTTTTCACCGGAATTGTGAGGAAACTCTCGGTTTAAGTTTCCTAGGGCTTTACTTCGAAGCCTTGAGGTATTTAGGGTTTCGAAATTTTGGATATTTTGAATAATTCGAATTCCAACAATTGATATATATTGTATTATTGATTGTAGGTGAATTATTGAGTAGATTCGAGGTATATATCGACTTTTTCAGAATTTAGTTTGCTGAATTTCAAAATTTCATATTTATAAATTGGGATATTTCGACTTTTGAGCTGTACATGTACTAGTCGGACACCGTTAAGTTGTTGTGATTTGAAATTATAAGTTCTAGAAATTTAGTGTGAATTTTGGAATTACTTTCTATAAATTCCTTGATTATTTAACTAAGATAGGAATTGATGTGCAGTAAATAATTTTGCCACAGGATTTGAGTTTTCGAGAAATATTTAAGCTATTTTGCGGTAAATTAAAGTCAGTTGAGGTACGCATGAACTATTTTATTATGACGTTTATCTGATGTGAAATGACGTTAAGTACTTTGTAATGCGTTGTGGCGTGCCTTATGTGCTTCTGTGAATATGTGATTGCATTCATGCATTTATTTGTGTTGATACTATTAGTGCATAGCATTTCGAGCCTTGACTCCTTTGATTACTATTGATATTGATATTGATCTAACGAGTTGTTGCGTCATCGATGGAGCGGGTGGGTAGGATTAGCACTCCTGATGACTTGCATGAGGGCTGAGCGGGTAGCTCCCGTACCTTCGATGCTACGTGCATGGATGAGTGGCGAATTGATGCTGCGTTGCTATGTTCCTGGCACGGGTGGCCACTGTTACTGTTGTTGATGCGATTCATTTGGACTCCGTTTGGTATCCATTATCAGTTGTTACCTTTCACGCATTGCATTACATTGCATTGCATCGCATTTTACTTGATGTTATTTCATGTCAGTTATATTTGTCGTAATATTATTGGTTCGTCGTACTGGGGCCCGACCCCTCGTTTTTTTATGCTGTGGTTGTTTTTGATGCCATAGCAGGTTATCCAGGAGGATTTGACGCGTCTGGTGGAGCGTCAGGTAGTGGTGCCCAGTCATGGTTAAGAGTTCCCATACATACATACATATATACATACANCCCTGGCCAGTGCGGCTATAGGTTGTGAATTGATGTTATGACTTTATTTCGAGGATATAAATATTATTTGTGATGTTTTGATTTTTTTTTTGGGATGTCCTATTTACGATTAGGTCATGCCGAAATTTCTGTAGGCCCAAAATGGAAAATTTTAATCGCTTTCGCTGTTTACATTAAGAAATCCTGGTTGTTTGGCCATTAAATATTAATCAGGAACACGGGCCCCCACGGGTGGTATCAGAGCGTAACTGGTATATGCTCGAATTAGAGTCTAGGGCACTTGAGTCTAGACACAAATAACATGATTGTCCATGTGTTTGATTATTTGCTCTTATTTGAATTATTTGGTGAGATTTGCTTGAATTTACCTGCGTTAGAATGACTAGCTGATTAGGCATGAAATGTAGTTTAGAACTTGCCTATAACTTTCTTTTACCTGTTATCTACCTGTGAATTTAATCCTCATGTCTTGTAGAATGGCACCTGGAGGAAGAGGTAGAAAAGGAAAAGAACGCAAAATGTTCGAGGACTTGCAGATATCATTAGAGGTAGACGTGGTCGACCTCGAGGTCAAGTCGCTCAAAATGTTGAAGAAGAAGTGAACCAAGAACCTCCTCGACCTGGAGCTAGACAGGTAGCGATTGAGCAAGAAGTGGAACAGCTGACACAGAAAGTTGGAGGAATGCAGTTAATAATTTCTCAGTTCCAAGAATTACGTCCTCCAAAATTCTTTGGCAACGAGAGTGGAGAAAAATCAGCAGGATGGCTGAAAAATATAAATCATCTATTTAAATTGTTGGAGTATTCCCAAGATATTAGATTGAAGCTTGCCATCTACCAACTTAAGGACCGCGCACAACTCTGGTGGGAAGCCACAGAAGAAGCAATGAAGGACTCTGGTGAACTTATTACTTGGGATGCTTTTTGTGCTCACTTTACCCAAGAATATGCACCACCATCATATTATGCTGTTAAAGAAAAAGAGTTCAATCAGCTGGTGCAGGGCAATAAATCAGTTGTGGAATATGCTTAACATTTTTCTGCTCTTTTGCCCTATGTTCCACATGTTGCTAGGAATGATCAGGCTAAACTATCACGTTTTCTGCACGGGTTGCAGCGGACTGTTCATACTTTGGTAATGACTGGATCGCCTAATACGTATATTCAAGTAGTGGAAAAGGCGAAGAAAATTGAAGCAAGTTTACTCAGAGAAGACCCACAGCCAGGTCCATCATATGTTTCTCAGGGATCTGGGAGTAGTATGTCAATGCCAGTGGATTTACCTCCATATCAGCCTGTACAGTCATACCAACAGCCCAAACAGCAGAGGTACAAGGCAAAAGGAAAGCAATTCAAGAAGAAGTCTCAATCCAGCTCCTCCAGTTCAGGCAGTGCACGAGGAGGAGGTTCTGTTGGGACGTCTAGCACTGTGCATTGTGATCGATGTGGTGGTCGACATTTTAGTTCCCAATGAGTAGGAGTTCAAGGGACTTGTCATAATTGTGGTCAGGTTGGACATTACGCCAGGGTATGTCCTAATGCAGGGAGACAGCAGTTCCAGCCACAACAGTTTAGCCAAGTTCCCCGTGGACCAGTCTTTAGACCTTATACTCCTACCCAATCGTTTCAGCAGTCGAGTTACCCACCTCCCAGAGGTCCATTTCAGCAGCCATTTCCAGGGCCACAGCAAGCCCAAGTCTATGCTTTGACTCAGGACCAGGCTCAGGATGCACCAGGAGGAGTGATTGCAGGTATTTGTTATGTTTTTGACTATCCTGCACGCATATTGATAGACAGAGGAGCATCTCATTCATTTTTATCTGATGCATTTGTTGATGAGCATGAGATTGCTACTATTTCTTTGTTGGATACTATGTCAGTTGCTACTCCTGCCGGTGTATATTTGATGTCCCGTGAGATAGTTTTGAACTGTATGATTAGATTTGAGGGTAATATTATGATAACAAATCTAATCAAATTAGCCATGACTAATTTTGACTGTATTCTGGGTATGGATGTGTTGACGAATTATCGAGCCACTGTGGATTGATTCCATGGAGTTGTCAGATTTAGACCGTATTATGGCAGCAAATGGAATTTTTATGGTTATGATTCACAGTCTCGAATTCCATTAGTATCTGAAATGGAAATGTTCAGGTTGTTGTCAATCGGCAATGAAGGATTTTTTATCTATGCTCTTGATGCAACACAGGAAGAACGATTGAAAGTTTCAGACATTCCCGTTGTCAAGGATTTTCCAGATGTATTTCCTAATGAGATTCCAGGTTTTCCACCTCAAAGAGAAATAGATCTTAGCATTGAATTGATGCCAGGGACGAATCCTATTTCTAGAGCACCATATCGTTTAGCTCCAACAGAGTTAAAAGAACTCAAGGAACAGCTACAGGATTTACTAGAGAAAGGCTATATCAGACCAAGTATGTCGTCCTGGGGAGCTCCAGTATTGTTTGTAAAGAAGAAAGACGGAACGATGAGAATGTGCATCGATTATCGGAAGTTGAATCGGGCTACTGTGAAGAATAAATATCCTCTGCCACGTATTGATGACTTGTTTGATCAGTTGCAGGGTTCTTCTGTGTATTCTAAGATTGATCTTCGTTCCGGATATCATCAGCTTAGAGTCCGAGAGGAAGATGTTCCTAAGACAGCATTTCGGACACGATATGGGCATTATGAATTCTTAGTTGTGCCTTTCGGTTTGGCTAATGCACCCGCAGTGTTTATGGATTTAATGAACCATGTATTTCGGGAATTCATCGATAGATTCGTTATTGTATTTATTAATGATATCTTGATTTATTATAAGTCAAAAACAGAGCATAAAGAACATTTGACACTAGTCCTTCAGCACTCAGAGAAACGCGGTTGTATGCAAAATTTTTGAAGTGTGAGTTCTGGATGGACAGAGTTTTATTTTTAGGCCATGTTATATCAGCACAAAGAGTATCTGTTGATCCTAGTAAAGTTGAAGCTGTTATCAATTGGCCTAAACCAACCAGTGTGTCTGAGATTCGAAGCTTTTGGGATTAGCTGGGTATTATAGGCGTTTCATTGAGGGATTTTCTAGAATAGCTAGGCCTATGACCCAGCTGACACAAAAAGATCGACGTTTTGTCTGGACTGCGGAATGTGAGTCTAGTTTCCGAACTTTGAAAGAAAAATTGACCACAGCTCCGGTGTTAGCTTTGCCTTCAGGCTCAGGTGGATTTGTTGTATGTACAGATGCTTCTCTAAATGGACTGTGTTGTGTTTTGATGCAACATGAGCGAGTGATTGCGTATGCTTCTCGTCAGTTGAAGCCACATGAGACTCGATATCCAGTTCATGATTTGGAGTTTGCTGCCATTGTATTTGCATTAAAAATATGGCGTCATTATCTGTATGGTGAGCAATTTGTGATTTATTCTGATCACAAGAATCTGAAGTATCTTTTCACACAGTCCGACTTGAATATGAGATAGCGTCGATGGTTGGAATTGCTTAAAGACTTTGATTGTGAGATTCAATACCAGCCAAGGCGAATGAATCAAATTGCAGATGCTCTGAGTAGAAAGGTTCAGCCTAAAATGTTGGCATCTTTGACTATTTCAAAAGTTCATGAGCATTTGGGAACTTCAGGATGGACTTACCAGTCTAAGGGAGACTACTTTATAGTTTCATCTATTCAAATTGAACCACAGATTGTTTCTAAAATCAAAGCAGCACAGAAAACCGATCCGCATGTTCATAGATTGAAAGAATTGACTCAGACCGATCAATCAGATAAGTTCAGTGTTGCTTCAGATGGATGTCTGTGCTATAATGGTAGACTTGTCGTTCCGAATGTGATAGATTTAAAAGAATCTATACTTCGAGAAGCTCATTGTGGTCGACACAGTGTTCATCCAGGAATCAGGAAGATGTATCATATTTTGAAATCTCATTATTGGTGGGAAGGCATGAAGAAAGAGATTTCTGAATTTGTGGGTAAATGTTTAATGTGCCAACAGGTTAAAGCTTGGAGAATGAGACATGGTGGTATGTTACATAGTCTGGAAGTGTCACAGTGGAATTGGGAGCACATTGCTATGGATTTTGTGACACACCTGCCTCGTTCAAATCGTGGTTGTGATGCGATTTGGGTGATTGTGGATAGATTATCCAAATCAGCTCATTTTATTCCTTTTTATCGTACTTGTACTTATAAGAAAATGGCAAAGATGTACATCGATCATGTAGTGAGATTGCATGGTGTGCCCGTAACCATAGTATCATATCGTGATCCCAGGTTTGCTTCGAAGTTTTGGGGTAGTTTGCAATCAGCATTGGGTTCAAAGTTGGCGATGAGTACTGCATATCACCCACAGACAGATGGTCAGTCTGAGAGGACCATTCAGACACTCGAAGACATGTTGCGAGCAGTCGTGATGGATTCTATTGGTGGTTGGCAGGAATCATTGTCTCTAGTTGAATTCTCTTACAATAACAGTTTTCAAGCAACCATCGGGATGGCACCATTTGAGGCCTTGTATGGTAGAAAGTGTAGATCCCCGATATGCTGGGAAGAGGTAGGGGAACGACAGCTATCTATGCCAGAATTTATACAAGAAATGAAAGAGAAGGTTGAAATGATCAAGAAAAGAATGAAAGCAGCTCAAGATCGTCAAGCCAGCTATGCTAATAAAAGGCGTAGGCCTTTAGAATTTCAGGTTGGCGATCAGGTTTTCTTGAAGGTATCACCGTTTCGTGGTATTATGAGATTTGGGCGTAAAGGGAAGCTAGCTCCGCGTTATATTGGTCCCTATACGATTGTTGAGAGGATTGGCACTTTGGCTTATCGTTTGGACTTACCCCAGAGTTTGTCTGCGATACACGATGAGTACGAGCCGGATCCTTCTCATGTCTTGAGGACTGATGAGGTGGAGGTGGATAGTTCCCTTAGCTATTTTGAGCATCCAGTGCAAATTCTTGATCGCAAAGAGAAGCAACTGAGGAATAAGACGATTCCACTGGTTATGGTGCAATGGAGTAGACATGGGAGAGAAGAACCTACATGGGAATTAGAGGCTAAGATGCGTCAGGAATGGCCTCATTTGTTTGAAAATGTAATAAATTATTCCATGTATTCTGAGTTCCCTATGTACTATCAGTGGTAAATGTTTATAAACCAATTTTGTATAAATGTTGTGTACGTTAGATTTCGAGGACGAAATCTTTTATTAGTAGGGGAGAATGTAAGAGCCCAGTTCCCCAAACCCAGCCCAAATGTCATTAAGTAAGTTTTAAAAAAAGAAAATATATATATAATAATAAAAGATATCAGACACTGTACACGTCTCTCTTTCTCCTTCAATTCTCCGCATTTCCCGATCATTCTCGACCCTTCACCATTTTCGTGTCTTTGACCTTCGATTCTAGCCGCTCCGGTCGCCGAAAAATTAAATGAAATACATTTTCGGATAGCTCTCGTCGCAAGCTACACATTGATACCCATTTTGCACAGAAATCTCACGATACTTTTCGAGCCGTCGGAAACCGCCGCTCGTTTTCGCCGGAATTTGTGAGTAAACTCTCGGTTTAAGTTTCCTAGGGCTTTACTTCGAAGCCTTGAGGTATTTAGGGTTTCGAAATTTTGGGTATGTTGAATAATTCGAATTCCAACAATTGATATATGTTGTATTATTGATTGTAGGTGAATTATTGAGTAGATTCGAGGTATATATCGACTTTTTCAGAATTTAGTTTGCTGAATTTCAAATTTTCAGATTTATAAATTGGGATATTTCGACTTTTGAGCTGTACATGCGCTATTCGGACACCGTTAAGATGTTGTGATTTGAAATTATAAGTTCTAGAAATTTAGTGTGAATTTTGGAATTACTTTCTATACATTCCTTGATTATTTAACTAAGATAGAAATTGATGTGCAATAAATAATTTTGCCACAGGATTGGAGTTTTCGAGAAATATTTAAGCTATTTTGTGGTAAATTAAAGTCAGTTGAGGTACGCATGAACTGTTTTATTATGACGTCTATATGATGTGAAATGACGTTAAGTACTTTGTAATGCGTTGTGGCGTGCCTTATGTGCTTCTGTGAATATGTTATTGCATTCATGAATTTATTTGTGTTGATACTATTAGTGCATAGCATTTCGAGCCTTGACTCCTTTGATTACTATTGATATTGCTATTGATCTATCGAGTTGTTGCGTCATCGATGGAGCGGGTGGGTAGGATTAGCACTCCTGATGACTTGCATGAGGGCTGAGCAGGTAGCTCCCGTACCCTCGATGCTACGTGCATGGATGCGTGGCGACTTGATGTTGCGTTGCTACGTTCCTGGCATGGGTGACCATTGTTATTATTGTTGATGCGATTCATTTGGACTCCGTTTGGTATCCATTATCAGTTGTTACCTTTCACGCATTGCATTACATTGCATTGCATCAAATTTTACTTGATGTTATTTCATGTCAGTTATATTTGTCGTAATATTATGGGTTCGTCGTACTGGGGCCCGACCCCTCGTTTCTTTTTATGCTGTGGTTGTTTTTGATGCCATAGCAGGTTATCCAGGAGGATTTGATGCGTCTGGTGGAGCGTCAGGTAGTGGTGCCCAGTCATCGAGTCATGATTAAGAGTTCCCATATATATATATATATTATATTATGGAGTCATACATTTACCGGGGAGATGCCCCGTGTAGCTGTACTGTTATTTTTAAGATGTTTTGAATAGATAGTTGTGTGATTGAGCCTTGCCGGATCTGCATGTGTTTAGTCCTGGCCAGTGCGGCTATATGTTGTGAATTGATGTTATGACTTTATTTCGAGTATAAAAATATTATTTGTGATGTTTTGATTTTTTTTTGGGATGTCATGTTTACGAATAGGTCATGCTGAAATTTCTGTAGACCCAAAATGGAAAATTTTAATCACTTTCGCTGTTTAAATTAAGAAATCCTGGTTGTTTGGTCATTAAATATTAATCAGGAGCACGGGCCCCCACAAGAATGTCAAGTTTTTATGGAGTACTGACTGCGAGAAGAGCTTCGACACTTTGAAGCAAGATCTTATAATAGTGCCAGTTTTAGCCATGCATCAGGGCAATGCAACTTTGTGTTGTACACCGATGCTTCTATGCTCGGATTAGGCGCTATACTGATGCAGATGCAGCATGGCTAAATAATTGCATATGCCTCCAGATCGAACATGATAAGCTATAATCTCTAACATGATTCTAGCACCCTTTGCAAAAACATCCAACAAAGAAAGAGTTTATTCACCCCCCTTTAAACTCTATATCGATCCCCAACACTTTTTGTCACAGTCAATTCACAACTTTCAAAATATTTTTCTTTTTATTTTTAATCATAAAATATCGTGTCCTTTCCACATTCAAAAAATAATATTTTAACAGTAAAAATTGCACAGGTATATCATAAATCATAAAATTCCATATTTTCATCATAAACATTTTAAAATATCATTTAGAATGCATCATGATTCTTCGGGACACTGCTAAACTTTTTGTACTACCCAGAACGTAAAATGATCATTTTTCCCTTGAGCTCTAAAATTCCCATTTTTGAAGTTTTCTTACAAGAGAGATTGCGGTTGTTTCCTGAAACAGTTAGATATTGTTTTGATTTTGTTGATCACCAAAACTTAAAGGTAATAGCAATATCTTATAAATATTAACTTCAAACTAAATATTTTGACATCCTCAAAAAATCGAATTCACTTTTTTACTTTACGAATGTCATCATCAATGCTACTCAATATTAACTTCAAACTATATTTTGACATCCGTAAATAATTGGATATGGTATTTAGGGAATAAAATCAAATATTCCTAGATTCGAATTAGATACTCTTTGTACCAATGAAACGACCCTTACTTTTTAACTTTGAAATTTTACTAATTTTTTTATTATCTATTAATTCGAAAATCACCATTTATAAATAACTTAACATTTCTGTAGGAACGAGCGCTTGCCGTTTTACCAAAAGCTATAGCTAGTGGTAATGGTGCAACTCAAATCTTTTAAACTGCACAGCAGCTCAAGCACCACGGTTCGATCGCTCTACCCAGTAGGGACAATTATTGCACCCAACAATCTCCCTCCCAATAATTGCACTCCTTGCAATCAATGGGAATCGAACCCATGACATTGGCTCTGATACCAATTGTAGGAACGAGTGTTTGCCGCTTTACCAAAAGCTATAGATAGTGGTAATGGTGCAACTCAAATCTTTTAAACCGCACAGCAGCTCAAGCTCCACGGTTCGATCGCTCTACCCAGCAGGGACAATTATTGCACCCAACAATTTCTATAAATCAAAATAATTTAACAATTTGAATCTCAAGTCCATAAATTCCCTAAAATCGTCAATTACCAAACATTCAAATTCTACCTTTAACATGATCAAAATTAACTTCAAAATAAAGCATAAAATCTCTAATAAACTTTGTCTAACAATTTAGTGCGGAAAATAAATGTCCCTTGGGAATGTACTGCTGAACTTGATCCACTCAAGCGTCAGCGCCTCTCTCAATATCATCATCACCTGCATCATTCAAACCTAGTGAGTCTAATGACTCATCACGTTCTAAACAGGAGTAATAAATAATACATAAACAAGCACATGCATTAAAATCATACTTTTATTTAAAATAAAATTTAAGCATAAATAAATCATGAATCGTAAAATCGTAAAGCTTTGCATCCTTTATCATTTTGGGTGAAGTTTGATCCTTGAAAGTGACTAGCCTTTTATCCTCTGTTCGACTAATCAGTCTTAGCTCACCATAGCGCATGGGGACGGGCACTAGGCACCGCCATGGAAATACGCTCGTCGGGTTCTCTCTCGGGCATTGTCCCGTAAACGGGTTCCCTATGGGGTCTTTTCCCTCAAGACATTCCCATAAAATTGTAAGTTCACCGTTCCTTCTTAAAACGGATCCCCCACATATCTTCTATATCATTTGTCACAGTCAATTCACTTCCCTCAAAATATTTTTCCTTTTTCTTTTTTAAAGTATAAAATATCATGACTTTCCAAAAATAGCATTTTAACAGTAAAAAAAATTGTACAGTTTTAGCATAAATCATAAAATATCACATTTTCATCAAAATCATCATTTTATATCATTTTTCATGCGTTATGATCCTTCGGGACGCTGCCAAGCCTTTTCGTACTACCCAGGTGTAAAATGATCGTTTTGCCCTTAGACGTAAATTTCTCCTTTGTGACTTTTTCTTACTTTTATTGACTCTAGACCATCCCAAATAATTATTTAAGTTTAGATTAAATTTTAGATATTTTTATTCGACGTAATTTCAAGGATTTCGATTTAATTCCTTAATTACTAATTCGTGAAGCGTTTTATTTCCGAATTAATTCAAACTTTAATATTAACTTTTCAAATTTTAAACGTAAACTTTTTATACCTAAAATATCCTCATGAACCATGACTCCACGCCCAATGACCACGGTTCAACCGTTTTCTTTTTTTTTTTCCTAGCCATAATTCAAACCCTACCCTATTCCCTCGAGCCCTCTTGCTTTTTTCACGAGCCACACTCAAGCCACCTCGAGCCATCACCTGACCAGACCTCCTAGGGATCCAATCGAACCCCCCTGAACCACGCATGAGCCCCCCAGCCCACGCGAGAAGCCCCTGTGCACAGAACATGCTGCGCGAGTTCCCTCACGTTATGCTCGAGCCACCGTCGAGCCGGCCTGCACCAGCCCCTGACGCAACCCCTAGCCATCCTCCCTAGACTCTACTGGACCAATAAAACTTAATTAATAAAAACAAAAGTTTATAAAATTTAGTTTTTAAAAATAATGCATTTGATATTTTTAAAATCCCTTGTTTGCCCAAAACCGGCTTCCCGGATAAAATCGAGCTTGTCTCGTAAAATAATTTAAACTCTAATATTTTTAGAAAAATTTAATCATTTTTAGTCATATTAAGAAACTTTGAAAACATTTAATGAAAAATATTTATTTTTATCTCCGTCGTCCTTGGTCTCTTTTCCCTAGCCTATTATCGAATATTCGGTTAAAATCCACAATTTCATGAAATCTTGCCATATAATCATGCAATCATACCTTTAATCATATAATATGCATCAAATAATCATTTAAAATCACTTAAATAAAATAATTATATAATTTAATTATTTGCTTGCATATGATCTACGTAGGTTGGTTTTGGACGTTACAACTAATTTAGGTATCACATTTTAATTTCATAAATGACACCAACAAAAGTAACTCAATATTAATTGAAACTCTAGTATTTTCTTAAACATTTGGAATATTCAAATAGTCAAATCAAATATATGGAACCCAAAATAGGTATGTTATCAGTCAAGATAGGTATTTTTTCTTATTCCATGACGAGTGAGAAATTGTGTTTTTCAAAAAATTAGATGACATGAATAAGTCATCTAAATGTATTTTCAATTAAAAGACCAACAATGACTGAATTTATGGTGATCGCTCAAAGATCCAGTATTTTGTTACACATCTGGAGTATTCAAATAGTCAAATCAAGAATCTGAAATCCCAAAATAGATACTTTATAAGTCAAAATAAGTACTTAATCTTACTTCATGATGATCGAGAAGTTATGTTTTTGTAAAAATAAATGACATGAATAAGTTAAGTCATCTTAATACATTTTTTATGAACAGACCACCAATAACTGAATTTTTGGTGGTTGTTCGAAAATATAATATTTTTTTAAACATTTGTAGTATTAAAAAAGCAAAATCAACTATCTGAAACCCCATAAGCGATTGGTTTCTAAGATCACTTGCGGCTTTAGGCTAGATACTGTTTTGGTAGATGGAGAAGACACAATTATTTTGGTGGAGAAAATTATATATTTATTTAAATAATAAAAGAGCAAAAATGTAAATTTGTCTTTGTAAGGATTTAAAACTAAGTTTGTAGTGTTGTCGAATATTGATTTATAAAAAAATTTACTTAAGTATTGAATCTTAAATCAAAGATACATTTAAGTATTTTTTTCAAATTTACCGTTCAAATATTTTGATAAAATATATTATTTTATAAATTCAGTTAATAATATGATTAGAATTTTAAAAATAATCTCATTTAATTTTTATCAAATCATTTTTACTCACTATATTTAGCAAACAACTGGAGATTCCGCCTAAACTAAACAAATTCCAAGTCCAAGTCTTCCTACATTTCAATTTTCCAGTTTTCTATGCATTCCGTCGATTCTGATACCGTCATCCCCCAAAATCCAAGTACCAATAACTGCAAAGCTCGAAAGAAAAATTAATCTACTACTCTACCAAAATCTCCCAGTAAGACATGGTAATAGCTAATGATTAACAAGATTTCACATACTTTTATTCTGTTTTTCCCTTTTTATCTCTTCGATTTCACTAAACTGAATACGACCCTAATCGAAATGCATACATTTGTCTCATACACTATGGGGGGCATTTGTTGGATTTTATATAATTATTTAGTGGAAGCAAGGGGCTTTGATTTCTGTAAATTGAAATCCATTTTAGGAGTTTTAAGTTTTATTAAGTGTAAGGAGTGTGCTTTGATTTGTGTGAATGAAATGCTTCTGGGTGTTCAGTTTTTATGCGAGTTACGCTGATATGTTTTATACTTTATTTTCACGTTAAGCCATTGATCACAACATTCTGCATATAATTTGTCACAGGTAGCCTTTAATAGTTTGATTTTGGTTCTTTTCTGTAGATTGCTTAAAAATTGAACTTTCTTTGTCGGAGCCAGTAAAGCCTCGTTATCAATTTCTAGTTTCTTATCTATGCTTCTTGGTCGAATGAACTGGTCGAAGGGATTGTGTAATGCAGTAGAGCGAGCCAGATACAGCATATCTCGTTGTATGATGATGAAAAAGGATCAGAAGTGTGCTATGGCCTCATCTTTACAGCTTCTGGGAGGATGCACTCAGGATGGAAATATGTCATGGAATTTTAAGCTGCCGTATCATGGTATGGACGTTGTTTCGGTTCCTCAGAAACATTCAATATGTACTTCTAGTCAATGCTTGCCGAGGGCGAAAGAAGATCTAGACTTGAGTAGAGATTTTCTTGTGCAACTCTGGGTTGCTGATCGAAAGAAGCCTAAGTCGTCAGTTGGAAAAACTAGAAACAAATTACTTAAATATTATGATCACGACCAAACATTTTCTTCTGGCCAAGGTTCTTTGCAAGTTCCGCTGGAAAGGTTGTTTTCAGGAGCATCTGTTGCAGCTGAAAAGGCTTATTACAAGGATAACTCGGACAGGAAGCAGCCACCCACCAGCCAGTCTGCCACTGGTATATTGGAACCAACGTCTTCGGAAGAGGTGAGATTACCTTTCTCTTGTGGTATGCGTAAGTCATAACCAGTTCTCACTCTGAAAAAAGGGGGTTGACTCTCTGCTGAAGCTGTTTAGTGCATGATGTGTGTCAGTTATTTCAAAAATATCTTCCTGCTTGTGTAAGTCTCTTCGATGGCACTGCACCTTTTTTTCGTTGTTTATTTTCCTTTTAACGACAAAATGAAAAATAATCACTGTGTTGAGGATATTGTATACAAACTATGAGGGTAGATTTCTCATGTGCTCCACTGCCGCGCTGATCCCGCTTATGGACTGGAGTCTGCAGTTTCAAATGAATTTCCTTCTATATCATGGTCCGAAGAACAGATACCAAATATTCATTTCTGGCATCAATTTGTGGCTAGTAATTTTTCCAAAGGTGGAATAGTTGGTTTACTAAGATGGAGGTCCCAATTTCAAGTCACATAGAATGTTAAGTGTGGGGAATTTTAAAAGAAAGCAGATGAATAATGATCCTTTATTCATTCAATTTTTCTTCGGTGAATTCCATATAGTGTATTGTATTCACTGGAAGACAAATTTATTTTTTAAACAATGTTCCTTATGTAAAAGTAATTTCATAATACCATTTACCCAAAATTTTTGTTCTCAAGGACAAAACATAAACATTTTTAAAAAATTCACTTTTTCAACGCCCACCTAAAACTCTTATGGCTACTTAAATTGACAAATTCTTTTAGGTTGAGTTGGATGGAGTGATTTGATTTAGGAAAAGGATTCGGGACTTGGATTTTAAACGTCATCAATGTTTGACGTCTTTGATGTCATGATAATTATTGATGCATGTGTTAAATGAGGATCGATTATATCTGAGTAAAATAATCCAAACAAAAGCAATGGATTTAAAATGCTTGATTTCAAATGAATCAGCCCAAATGCACCCTTGGGGACAAGTGAGGTACATACTTAACAACCCTCCTCTCATTTAAAAATTAGGCTCACAAGTTGCATCCATGATTAACAGAAAACAATCTGCTTGTGACAATCTGCAATATGTACAGCGACTAATTATTAAATTGAATAATTTTGCAAGGTTGATACTTGTATGACCTATAACGAGGTTGCTGTAATAGGTCATATTTGTCTAATACTATCCATTTAGTTTGGACAAGTGCACAATATAAGGTTTTAATTGCTCCTCAGAAACTCAATTTTAGAATTGTTTCTTAGTGATTACTCATGTACACGGGTTAGACTAATTACTCTTTATGCTGATCACATGATTAATTAGCTCCCTGTTACTCTCATGGTTTATTCACATGAATCTAAATTTGGGCCTTTTTTATTCTTAATTGTGAGAAAGCAATTTGAAAAGAGCCCAAAAATTAATATTCGAGTCTCCTGCTTTTTTTTTTTTTTTTATAGGAAACATTAATTTATTAAACTTATAATAAGGTCTATACCAAGCGGATAAGCAATCCGCACATTAGAACGAAAAGAAAAACAAGATTACATGGACCAGCGTGCGGTATTTTTCTTGTTGGACTTATTCCTTAAGTGCTCTGGTTTATCTGTTCCTTAAGATACCTTTCTCACTATAATGTCACAACTTTATTATACCTTGCATTTTGTTACATATCAATTTTGATCTGCTTCTTCCCACTTCTTTACTGTTTTAGTTGCATGCATTGCTTCTGTTTCCTCTGTTTTTTATCTTCAATTGTACATGTTGATCCAACTTTTATTGGATACTGATTCGTGTTTTGTGTTTCATGGTAATTACCAGATGAGCATTTGAAATTTACTATGCGAAACTTTGGTGTAGGAGGCAAGCCACATGCCTTGAATTTGATCGCGTACAATAAATACGTGAAAGCTTGGAATTATGAAATATGATTGATGATAAATATGATCGAATAGAAAAGTGTACATATTTATAGGCATTATCAATTCTGTAAATTGTAATGATTTATCAGCCTCTTGTTCATCTCATTCAACTGACATTCACATTCTTGCAATCTTCTGAGGTGAGATGACTTTCTCCTAATTTATTTCAGGCTATAGTTAAACCTCTTCTTGCAAGATCCAATTTACTGATTACCAGGGACATAGAGTGGGCCAATTTGGTTCTTGGTTTTGAGCAGGTGATTCTTGAAGCTTGATCTATTTCTGTCCTGTTCTACGAATTCCTGTTGTTGTTCTTCTTGTAAATCACAGATAGATTATTATGTCTTAAGCAACAAGTCTGTACCTACTCCTTGCCAAGACCAGCAGAAGAGGAATGTTGGGGCATAACCCATTTTTCAACAATTTTCTGTTCTTGCATGTATAAACGCAAGACACATATTTATGTATGCTCAAAGTTTTTATTTATCTCAGATCCAATAAAAATCAAATTCATTTTGCTCCTCGCACATTTTGCTACGTGAAATTTATGAGAATTATGTTAGTTTTCCTAGTAAAATTTGCAGTGATACCCAAATCTTTGTGCTTCTCTCATATTGAATACATATGTTCACCATGAGTGAGTTTATGATAAACATGAAATAGTTATGGATATTAACTTTCATCGCTTTCAGTAAACATCTGACTAGCATAACCAGCAACTTGAAATTTCCAGAGTCAAGATCTGTTGAAAAATAATTGCATATGGCTAATTTCAACTGATAAATATTGTGCATTTAATTATTAATGAATCTGATTTCAACAGAGTTGGCAATCATAAATTAAAAACGAGAAAGATATTCAGAGTGGATGGGGAACCTAAATTGATGTTGAAGGAAAAAGATTTATGCGATTCTTTGAGAAGAATAAAAAATAAACTGAAATTTCAATTTTCATGTGCAGTAGAGAAGAAGAAGATTGTTCTTCACTCTTGTTGCCCTAGATCCTAAACTCTAATTGCCAAGTCTCTGTTCCATATTTCTAGAGTCAGTAACTAATACTTCAAAAAGACCCCTCTAAATAACAGTTGAAGGAAAAGTGTGGGCTTTAAAAACTGCAACACACCCTGCAGAACACTAGATATATGTTTGGGATGGTCTTATCTGAGTGTATGATAATTACATCATGCAAAGCGTTTGTAACATTATGAAAATGGTCTGCTTAATGGCCGAATATCGAAAACATAATTTTACACTTAAGTTGTTTAAAATTAACACAAATAAGGTGCTTGTACACATATATGGTAAATCAAACTACCCTTTGTCGTGCTTGGTTGTATCTTTATTGACTTAATATTAGTCAACATTATGCCTAAAAAAATTTCAGAGCTACAACAGTATTCAGCAGTATTCAACTGCCATGATGAGGAGCTATGAAATAATGTCTCAATTCTTAATGGGCTAAAATATTTACTAGTTGATCTTTACCGATGTCTGAGACATCTTCCTCAAGTTTCATTCATTGTTTCCCTGTCATTTTTGTGAAAAATAACAGTATCGTGGAATTACAGGAAAATCGTTATGCTGTGGTGGATGTCTTCTACCCACAGTCAGTACGTGGATTTTGTATTTTGTTTTAATCATTGCTCTGCCATTAATTAGATTTTGGTTTAAATAAGATATTTACATAGCGTTGGGTAGCAATAATTTACTTGTAATGATTTCTTTGTAGCCTGTAGGTTTTATTCGTGAGCAGAGTAACGTCATCGCAAGACAGGTAGACAGCAATTTGCTTTTCATACCACTTTATTTGCTAGCCTCGGGTTCTATTTCTTCCTTTCTTTGTGACGTGACGTTCGATCATAAATTTAGTTTCAGTGACCTTGTCATGATGTTTGATTTTAGTACCTCCACCAGTTCTTTTATCATACAGTTTGGTTAAATTTTTACTTTGAAATATGGAAACATGTGTTACGGTAAGAATTTTGGTCTGGAACTGCATGATCGTTGGTTTCTCTGGATGTACTGATATGATGACAAAGTTTGTATCTGATGGGTGTTCTTTATGCAAACCATCTGGTAAAATAATAAACCTTGCTTCATTGAAACTAATTTGGTGGGTAGTTGTGGCTTTATCTTCTGTATCTGCTTGTTAACTTTTATTTTAGATGGAATCCTTGTTTTCTGTAGAAGGTGAGGTTGTCATGCTTTTATCATCATTGATTTGTAGTTGCTTCGATTGAGGCGCCCTTTTGTAGCCTACATAACTGATGGTTTAGGCAATGAGCTCTTTAGGGTAAGGACTTCTAACATTTACTTTGTTCATTCTTCACCACCCAGAACTTTAAGCTTGTTCTTGTTCTTCATATTTGTTTTGTTCACTGCTCGCAAGTAGGTTAGGAGGCCCTTTTGGTGGATCACCAGCTCAATTTACACAGAGATAAATGGGCAAGTATGATTGATTTTAAATTCTTCAACAGTCGCTTTTAAATTGTATTTGACCAGATAATGGAAAAAATTCTGGAAAGTTATCTTCTCAAATTTAAATTATTTCTGTTAGGAAGTTGGTGTTGTTCACAGAAGATGGCATCTCTGGAGGAGAATTTATGATTTGTACTTGGGGTAATGTTTCTTATTGATCAATTCCATTGTGTATGTCAGTGGTATTATTTGTTGGTCAGAGGATAATTCTGCTATTAAACTGTAAGCTACTCAAACTGCCGGATTCATGTTATAATTGTCTGACAATTGTAGAATACATCAACTCTTATCAAAGTTAATACCTTCTTTATTCTGAATGTTGAAAGTCAGTTTCTTTGCATATATATTTTCAAAGATGTTTCATTCTTAATATTTCTCTTTTTCCGATAAAGATGATTTTCACTTTGGCCTGGAATTGTACTTTTTTGGCTGGGGCCCTAGTGTTTGTGTTTGTCTTTTGAAAAAGCCATGGCCAAGTTAAGGTTAATAAGTCAAGGCCTCGTACTTTTTTGTTAAAGAGGTAAAAAGGTACAAGAGTGAGGGATTGTGCTACAACCTCGCAGGCGTTATAAAATTGGCAAACTAGGTTTGCCACCACCAGATTTATTGGTTGACTTCTGTAAGAGTTCAACTTTTAATCCTGTTATTTTACTCGGTACTAAAACTATAATTCTAGTTATTTTTCTCAACCGTCGCAATTAACTTTTCTGTCTCATCTTAATTTTAGAAACTAGTTAGAATTCTAACAAAATTGTAGGGTTTTTCTGTGTTTTAGAAATAAGCAGTTTGCGGTGGTTGAAAATCCTGGCTTTTGGAACTGGACATTCACTTTGAAGGACATTGAAGGAAATGTGTTGGCTGAAATTGATCGTGATTGGAGGGGTTTTGGATTTGAGGTTGTTTCCTTGCTTAAACCGAATAATTAACTTAACTTGAGTAAGAGATGAGAAACTCCGTTCTCTAATGTTAGAAAGTGAAAAATGTTTGTACACATTACTGTCTTACACAACTGTTTAGTTTGAGTTAAAAGTTATTTATTAACCCTCGTTACTTTAGAATGGATGGGTGTAGTTATGTGGTAGGCTGCTTAAGCTGACACATGAATTGTTGCTGAACTCTTATCACTAAAATTTACTTCTCGTTTCCAAAAAGAAAAGCGGGTAAAGTCTAAAAGTTATTTCTGCTCATTTAATGCAGATTTTCACAGATGCTGGTCAGTATGTGATTAGATTTGGAAGTGCTGATTCTGGTGTTGGTCCTTCTCTGGGGGTAAATCAGCACATAAATGGTCCTTACTTTTTATATAAATTGATTTTTTCCCCTGAATTATGCATCTGTGTTTTGTAGATCCAAGAATTGAGTGTAACTCGTCCATTGACTCTGTCAAAGAGAGCAGTAGCTGTGGCGCTTGCTGTTTCACTTGATAATGACTACTTCTCCAGGCATGGAGGCTGGTGAGATAATTAATCAATATTACTTCTCTAAGTACTAGACATAGAAAATCAAATGCTTTTCAACTAAACCTGGCAACACCACCACCCATGTGGCCATGTAAACCATATGGAAGTTATGTTATTTTTGAAAGAAAAAATAAAAAAAGAAAAATTGGCATGCGCTGCCTGATCTAGGCTATTTTGTCGCAAACTGAAATCTTCTTATGTTTTGATGACTTATTTTGATCTAAGAGTTATGATATCTAAAGAACCTTTTCTACAAAGCTAATCATATTTTCCTTCTCCGAGGGAGGAAAAGAACAACAGAATTTCCCTCTTCACCCCTTTTGATATTTTTCCTTGTCTATTGGAATTTTGTTGTCCTCTAGGTGCGTATTGCACCATGTTTTCTGATATCTTATGGAAACAATTTTGCTTAAATAATATTCCGATAACTAGTCATCCCTGTAATTGTTAGCCCTCGTATAATTTTCGGGGCTATGTATGTCTATCACAATCTTATTTTCTGCTATCATTAACCGTATGCAAACACACTGTATCATAGTTTTTGTATGCTTCTTGTTCTACAAATCCATCCATATCTATGGCATTCTAGTTGTGCATGTCGTTTGTGATGTTCCCTTTTATAAGGATGTTCCCTTTTATAAGGCACCATTTATGTGAATGATAAAATTTAGGGGGGCAAGTAAAACTATCATCCATCCAAATTTGCTTTCGTCATTGATTCAGTTGATGAATGTTAGTAAAAATTGGATTATCTTGTTAAGTAGTTAATCTCGACTCTCTTTGCAGGGGATTTCCTTTTATGGTCATGGATGACTAAAAAGATTACACACCGAGCAGTCTGTTGAAGATGTGCAGAATGGTTACAATCATTAATTCAAGTTGGATTATTGTGATGACATTTTCTGAACGTAAAGTGATATTCAAAGTCATTGATATTGAAAACAGACTGAAAACAGGAATATATCTTGTGTTTGTATGCACACATAATATTGTGCTTTTTGAGATTGGCGTGCCATAGAAATTACCACGGTCAATTTGAGGGGTCGCAAAATTACCAATTCAACCCATCTATTTTAAGTAGCGAGATGGGGTAGGCCTGTCCGACGGGTTAGAGCCAAATTTGTATTGAATTTGATGGGACTAAGCAGGGTAGGTCGCAACCCACCGTTAGATTTGGCGGCCTGCATTTTAGTGTTGGGATATTGCCAACTTCACTTTCTATTTAATGTGGGAGGCGAGTCGGCCCGATGAGCATACCGTGTTTTGATAGCTTTAAGAGAAATCATGTTTTTACTCAAAATTCTTTTACTTTTAACTGTTTTAAAAATTAAATGAGTTAAAAATTCAATGACTATTTTTGCGTCAAAACACTATATGAAAAATAAAAAGTGTGTATTTCACTCTCAAAAAAATTAGCCCTTGATCTTTTTTATAAAAATTATACGATTTATCCTGGTTAATGCATTTTTTGAACATAAGCTCGTGTTGGGGCTGAGAAACCAAATTTTAAAAGATATTATGTTGAATGGGTCATGTGAAGTCCAACATTGAGTTAAGAATTCCCTCCGCAAGACACTATGTAATCTTTCTCGAAAATTCCATTTATTCTTGCACAATCTTGTTGGGTGGATTTGAAAATTTATTCTATGGATATGTGTTAGAATCAGAATTTCGGAGTTTGAAAAATTAAGTGTTTAAAGATTACCCGAACTGATGGACTCAACTGAACGCAACGTAACTGAAAATACGTAAGTGAAGTTGCCCGAACTGATTATTGTTGCGCTAAAAATCGAAGGCAACTGAACTGATAAAATCTAACTAAAACTGTGTAGTTAACTAGACGATCAGTTAAGATTGATCAGCTATAGAGTCAACTGATAAATTAGCTTGGCACGTCATCAGTTATGAACGTAGCTATCAACCGACAGCTTGGCACGTCATCAGTTATGAACGTAGCTATCAACCGACAGTTTGTACAAAAAGCAGCCTGAAACTCGTAGTGGGAACGCCATATATCATAATACTACAGTGTACTGGTGTCAGAAAAATGATGACGTGTCTATACAAGACAAATCAACGAATATAATTATTTGAACGCATTCAATATTACCGTTGGGAGCAAAGCCTATAAATAGCCAAGAAGTTCAGCTAAGAAAAAAATTCTGCGCGCACATTCATTCTAAGTAAACTCATGAAATAAGTTACGAAAAGTTCACACTTATCAGATATTATTGCAATATTTCATGTTCGCAATCTTGATATTGATAAAGTATTATTTTATTTCTAATGAATTTACCTAAGTGCGCAGAAACTGGAACTGATCAGGATTCAAACTGATCAGTTATCGAGCCAAAACTAAAACTATCGAGATGCAAACTGAAAACGCCAACTGTTAGGATCGGTTTGGGGGAAAATAGTTGAGCTACAATAGCTCGGTTCTTGAAATATTGAACACCGATGAACTAAATCGAGTTTGATATGAAATCAAGCGGAAAACACTCGAAATATTCCTTC
Organism: Primulina huaijiensis; assembly: GCF_012295235.1. Classification (NCBI taxonomy): domain Eukaryota; kingdom Viridiplantae; phylum Streptophyta; class Magnoliopsida; order Lamiales; family Gesneriaceae; genus Primulina; species Primulina huaijiensis. Next base: position 16,692,170 of record NC_133312.1, read on the forward strand.
GTAGAAACCGATTAAATATTTTGTAAAGCATTTAAAATATATGCAAGTTGAATGTGTAAAAATATTTTAGTTGAAGCATTTTATCAAACACTTGTATGCAATATTTTGGTATTTGAAGAACACATAAAATGCTTCAACAATGCATCTTTAAAACTATGAAAATGATAAGTAAATGCAATAAACAAATAGACACAAATTTGTTTATGGATGTTCGGAGACTTCAAATGCTCCTACGTCACCTCTTCTTCCCCTTGGGAAGGATTCACTAGAAGACTTTGATTTAAACAACTCTTTGTACAAACCCACTCAGCTAGGACTTACCCACTGCCTAAACTGAACTCCTAGCACTCAAGATTGTAGGCAGCACCTCACAATCAGCATATTGTTTAAGTCTCATATGCAAAGACTACAAACACATTGTTTTACGTCTTTGTGTGAAGACTCACTCAACTAATCTTTGAAGTTCAACTCTCTTGCATATGTGTGAGTGATTGTGTGTGAGGAATTTATCCTTTACAGTGTACATCTCAAATGTATCCTCACACAAGGGCTTGTGCTCTCAACTAGCTGATATATTCATGCTAACTGCCATGCTTTGAATCCACTTCAAAAGTTCTTGTTTAATCTTCAAGATAATGTATTTATAGGCCCCAACAATGATATATACGTTAGACACAAGAATATGACCATTTGGAAAGTTTCTATATTGTTTCTGATATTGAAACAGTCAAATTCGCCTTGCTGGACAATTTCTCGATTGGTCAACTCTGGTCAACTCAACTGGTCAGCTGCTGGTTAGGTTCAGTTGGTCTGCTTTAGTTCAACTGGTCTTCAGCTAGTCTGGTTCAGTTCAACTGGTCTGGTTCAGTTCAGTTTCAGCTGGTGTGCTGAAATAAGCCTAGCTGATTTCAGTTTGTGTAGAATCAGTAGCTTCATTGTCATTTATCAGCATCTTAAGGTTCGATTCAGACTTTGACTTCTGAAGATGATTTGTATATCATTGTCTTATCTTTCTAGAGCATACTGAATCGCTTCATTTCGATAACCGAGCTGAGAGATATGACAAAAATACTGCAGCTGCTCAATCCCAACTTATTGCTGTCTTCGTGCGATCACTTACGATCAGTTTGACCTAGATAACATCCGAATTTTCCCAACTGACGTGAAATACAACTTGTTTCAAATTGAGTTTTATGATCAGTCTAGTTGGCGGATTGTCATTTGAATCATCCAGTTGAGATATATCATCAAAACACCAAAGCTTGCCAGAAATTCAGTTTGTGCAGAATTCAGTTTCGGTTTGCTTTTTTTATTTGCAACTTTACACGTGAGTAAATATGTTAGAAATACAATAACAAGTTTTGTTAACAACAAAATCAAGATTGCAAACATAAAATGTTCTAACACCAACTGATTGCTCAAACTGAATCAGTCCAACTGATTGACCAAATGATAGGAAGTTCAGCAGAAGATCTCCAGAAGCCCTGCCAGCTGATGAAGAGCCCAGCTGACCAGTCCAACTGAAGCAGTGAAATCAGTTCAGCTGACGAGCCAACTGATTTCACCAAATCAGTTCAACTGACCAGTTCAGAACATCAATTAGGAATTAATCAGTTCGCAGTACACGAAAATCTTATTCAATGGAATCCAGCTGTGAGCATTTAAGAAAAGCTTTGGTCCAATCAAATGACAATAATGGACGTTGCAGCAGAGCATAAAGCCAAAACGTTCCAGAATGAATGTCTGAAATTACAGACATATTTCGAGGATTGAATTCAATTTGCAACGAACATATTTGATGAGTCTTGGTGTACGGTAACATTACTTCTATAAATACCAGACCAAGATCATCAACACAAAAAATAAGTGTGTGGAAAAACAAGAGAAAAGAAGAAGGGCTCGCTCAACTCTTATCAGCTTACAAGAAGCAATCAGCCCAGATTTGAGAGAACACTTCAAAGTGTTATTAGGTCAATTTAGGAGCATTTCTTTTCTCAGTGTGTGAGAACTCTTTCGTGGTGAATTCATATATCAATTATCACACACACGCACACACTATCACTCACATATACAGAGAGTTAATCTTATTGAATAGTTGAGTGAGTCTTGCACAAAGACATAAAACTTGTGTATGTAGTTTTGACACATAGACGTTAAATAAGTGTTGGCTAGAAGGTGTTGCCTTTAGTCTAGACTACAAGTTTAGTTAGGCAGTAGTGTAAGTCCTAAGTTGAGTGGATTTGTACAAGGGTTTGTATAAATCAAAGTCTTCTAGTAGATCCTACCCGTGGTGGTAGAAAGGGTGACGTAGAAGCAGTTGAAGTCTCTGAACATTCATAAACATATCTTGTGTTCTTAACTATTTAACTATTGTTTTAAAACTGTTTTGGTTAGTTCAGCTGATATAAGAAATAACTGAATTGATACAAGCTCAAACTCATCCCCCTTATTTTAGTTATTCAGTACACACAAGTTAAAAGATTTTCAAATTAGTCATCTTTCTGAAAGAATGATTATTTCGAGTATTTTTCGCTTGGTCTACAACCAAACTCGATCTAATTCATCGGTGTATACATTCCTAGAACACGAGCTATTGAAGCTCATGGAGAATATTGTGTTTGAAGAACCTTCGCAGGTACCCGAACCGATCCATCAGATATATTCTTAGCTTTCAGGTTATATTTTGAGCTTTAGCACAAACATTTATTGTTTTTATATTCGATCTATTTTAGATCAGTTGTGCTTAGAAAAACACATCATTTGCTTACTGATAATATTGTATTGATACTAAGAGTTTCAGTTTGGTAGTGTTAAGTCTAAACTGAAGTGAGTTATTACAGTTGCTGTAATTTAATTAAATTATTTTAGTAAAGATCCTATCCTTGAGATAGAAGGGGTAACGTAAGAGCATTTGAAGTCTCCGAACATCCATAAATCTTTGTGTTCTTTGTTTTCAAGTATTCAATCTGTCATTCAGTTTATTTCTGTACTATTTCAGTTAACTGATTGATATTGACTTCAAGATTCGGGAATTTAGTTATCAAGGGTAAATCGTGCAATTTTTATAAAAAGTCAAGAGTCGAGACGTTTCGTAGTGTTGATCCCAAATTCTATGAAGCCCACCAGCAATAAGAGTTCTTCAAATGTGAGAAACCCAGTTGTCAAGCCCATAAAGAAATCAGTTGATACACACGTTTGAAGTAGCTGAGCCATGAGCCACGATCCACGATGAACAATTGTGGATGATGGCCAAAACACTGGAAAGAGTTGAACAAAAACATAAATGAATAATCAGAAGACTCTCTCGACAAAAAATCAACAAAAAACTACAGCAAAATTTCTGCAAAATTCTCTCAACCATTTGTATTTGTATTTCAATTAAAAGTAGTCAAATTTATTTAATCTTCAACATGTTCTTCCATTCTTCTTGTAAAATTGTTGCTCAAGTTCATAACATAATTAGAGTTGATGTTGTTCATAAATTCTCTCTATAATTTCATCATATTCCTCAGTTTATACTTTTAGCTTTGAAGTCATACCAAAGGAATTATAACGAACAGTCGAATCGGGACACACAATGCTTGATAAAAGAAGTTAGATCATTTCACATTTGGCATGATAAACAAATTGGCACGATCGGTTGGACAACAATGCCTCCAAAGAATACTGAGAAACATGAAGAAATTCCTCCATCACATGGAAATGTCATCATTCACTAGAAGAAGAAATAAACAGTTCAGATGAAATAGCTTAAAAAAGATAAAGAGTAACTTTTTCTTTTACTTAACACACATTCTCTCTAGAAGAAAGTCCCACTCATGGTTATGAGAGGAAACTTAGGGGGATACATCCCAATAACTAAAAAAAATAAGATAAGCGGAAGATGCGGTGAATCAATTAGTAATAGCTAAGGAATTATAATTCTGGGAAGGTTTTAGAATCCTCTAAAGAAGATAAAATGTTTAGTGCTATAGAATTCGAAGATGTTTGCATGTTAGCACACTTTCCCGTGTGCCTAGGAATTCATGCTTAGCAAGTCAGATGCTTCCTAATTATAGAATATGACAAGTTTTCTACTTAAGTCAATGCTAGTAAGTGAAACGTCCACCAATTTTAAATTTTATAATCCTACTAAAATTTTTCTTTATAATATTCGAAACCTTTATTTAAAACTCACACAGCTTTTCAAAAATCATAAATGCATACAAATTCCATAAATCGTCCACCGCCCAAATTCATACGTCAAAATTTAAAATTAATCCAAAATTGAACTTCAAATTAATGAACAAATCTCTAAATAGAAAATTCTCAAAAATCATTTTGCAAAACTTTTAAATGCTAAATAAGTTCGAAAAATAAATTTCCCTCGGCAGTGTACTGCCGGACCCGATCCACTCAAGCGTCAGCGCCTCCCTCAAAATCATCATCGCCTGCAACCATCTAAACCTAGTAAGTCTAATGACTCAGTATGTTCTAACCATTCATAACAAATAATATATATACAGGGACATGCAGCTTTAAAATAAATCTTTTGAGTAAAGTAAGCTAGCGTAAAATCTTGTAATCATATATCATTAAATCATAAAGCTTTCCATCATTTATCGTATTGGGTGAAGTTTGATATTTGAAAGTGACTAGTTGTATCCTCTGGTCGACTGATTAGTCTTAACTCACCATTTTGCATGAGGACGGGCAATAGGCACGGACGTAAAATGGAAATACGATCGTTAGGACCCCTCAGTGGCCTTCTCCCGTAAACTAGCTCCCTCTGAGCTTTCTCCCTCACGATATTCCCAAAAATCATATATCATATCCTTTTTGTCATAGTCAATTCACATCTTTCAAAATATTTTTCTTTTTCTTTTTCTTTTTAATCATAAAATACTGTGTCCTTTCCACATTCGAAAAATAACATTTTAATTTGTAAAAATCGCACAACTTTATCATAAATCATAAAATTCTATAATTTCATATAAAAATTTTAAAATATCATTTATCATATATTATGATTCTTCGGGGCACTGCCAATCCTTTCGTACTACCTGGGACGAAAAATGATCATTTTGTCCTAGGGCTCTAAATTCTCGATTTTGACCTTTTCTTACTTTTATCGACTCGAGCCTATCCCAAACCATCATATAAGCTTAAATTTGACTTCTAATATTTTTCTTAGACATAAACTCAAGCCTTTCGATTGAATAACTTAATGATTAAACCATGAAGCGTTTTTAACCTGAATAAATTCAAAACTTAATATTTTCTTCACAAATTTTAAACATAAACTTTTCATCCCTAAAATTAACATGACATCTTAAAATACACCATAAACATTTGTTATACGTAAAATTTCGCTCCTCAACCAATTTCCTAATTCGTTTTAAAACTTAATCGTACATCTCGATTTTAACCCGTATCGACTCAAAACTTAACCAAACTTGAACCCTAGCTTATTCACACCTAACCATACCCTAAGAAACCTAAATCAAGCCAATTAAAACCCTCGAACAAGTCTAGTAAGCTGCTGGAAAATTCTGCTCATTCGAACCAAGCCCTAGTTTGCGCCATTAGTCCTTTCGACTCCAGCCCTTAACCACCATGTACAGACCCTAGATGACCCTCCTAAGACCATAACCAACCCCTATAGATCCTACTGGACCAAGCTTGATAAGCCTAGAACCCACAGCCCCCAAACCCGCTTCTCATGGCATGCGCGCCCAAACCTCATGCCCACAGCCTTCCCCCTTGCACTAGCACCCCCTTTAACCCCCTCTAGGACCATCATACGCCCCTCTTGAGGCCTCTAGACGTGACCCATATGCAGCACACAGGCTTGCCCTTCTTGTTCTATCCTCTTTCCCTAACCTTTCATGCCTTTAAACATACACCTAGAGACCCTTAAACATGTGGAAAAACGTCCCTTCTCATAGCCCTAACATGGCAGCCCCTTTATGCATCATAATCACGAGTTTGAAGCATGAAAATTCCAGTTTTAACTTGTACAAGCCATAAAAACGAAAATAAAAGGAGAGTTCCATATGTTTCATACAGACATGATTAAACACACATAATATGATTTGATTGGTGCAAAAAGAAGGTTTAGAAATGTTCCTTTATACTTAAAACGCTCGGAATACGAATATTGTAGCGGTGGAACGTCGGTAATTAACGGAGGAGGATCTCTATTTTTTTTCTACCACTTTTCCTTGTCAAAACCCCGCCGAAAAGCCACCTTGAGATGCAAGGGAGTCGGGTGATCGTTGTTGGGAGGAAGAACGAGAAAGAAAATCAAAGAACGGACGAGAAAAAAAATCAAAATCTCCCTTGCAAGCATTCCATTTGGTTTGGCCGTTTTCCTCCTTGAAGTCACGTAAATTGTGTGTGTTTGTTTTGGTGTGTGTAAGTGTGTGTGTGTTTAGGTTTTAGGCTTAATTAAATAAAAAAAACAAAAAAGTTTTTTAACTTTTTAATTAATGAGCTTAATCAACACTAATATTTTTTATTAATAAATTAGCCCCATTAAGATTAATAAAATCATTAGTCTTAAATTAAAAGATTTAAAAAACTTATTTCCAAAAAAAAAAATCATTATAAAATACATAAAATTCTTTGCTCTCACTAATTAATTCAAACTTGAACTTAAAAATGAAATAATTCTTAAAATATGTAAAATAAATATTTTCTTAACTAAAAATAAAAATTTAGCTTTTAAATCTTTAACACCTTAATTGTCTCCGGTCCTCTGTCCCCAGCCAACCACCGATATTTGCCTGAAAATTTTTAAATTATGCAATCTAGCAAAATTACATAATTAATCATTTAGTCACTCAAAATATATCATTCATGCGTCCAAAATCATTTAATTAAAATATTTTAACAATTTAATAATTTTCATACATATGGTCTACGTGGACTAATTTTCGGGCATTACAGTAAGACTTCCATTATAATTCGATTTTCGGCATGAAAGAACACGTGGGACAGGTGAAGGAAGGAAAAATCTAAAGTCGAAACTAGGGCTTGTGCAATTGAATCAGAAAAGGCTGTACATATAAGAATAGAAGGAGACAACCAAAGCAGGGATTGATTGCCCAATTCCAAAACCACTAGGCAAGGACCTTTCTCTAAGCCAATTTCAGCATACAGACAAGGAAAATGACTAAAAGAGCGGATTAAATAGAAGCATTTGATGTTTCTTCTCTATTCTATTTGTAAACAACCGAGTCGAGGGCTGACAGTCTTCTTTTATTAAGAAAACAAGCCTTAGCCCTTTCAAAGCAGAGGATTCTTGTCCACATAAAGCATTAAAGCATAAAGGTAAGTCGTCAATTTCTTAACCGTATATTATGGGTATATAATATCTAAGTTAAAGTCAATTGTAGCATAAATAGCATTTAGCTATCTAGAACCAACAGTTCTCTTCGCTATATTCACTTTTCTTTCTGTTGGTTGTATAGTTGATCACAATTTATTATAATACCCATGAATCTCTCTATCCACGAAAAGTTTTTCTATCTTTCATCTGGATGACAAGTGTTTAAATTCTAATCAGATTCTACTTTCTTTTTTCCTCTACGGTTGAGGGGGAAGTGGGAACTCCATGAGACTCTTCTCCCTCTCTATTATTCACTTTCTTCTTGAATTTAAGTCAAGGTCCTGAGACTAGATTTTTTTAGAGCCTGCTGGCTTTGCTTTCCTTATTTAAGAAATTAAAGTCGTAATTTTCTAGTTCTTTTATCGGACTCAGAAGTCTTCTCTGAAGACTAAATTTGGTTAGTTAGATAAGAGTAATCTGTGCTTACTCGACCTACTTAGTTACATAGCCATCTTCTTTAACTGATGCATATCTATTAGTGTAGGGGTGGGTTTGGAAGTCCAATTTCTAGGTTTCTTTCTTTGATTCTCGATCAACATCTTCTTCTGCAACAAACAATATTTCTTCATCCATCCTTGCTAATGTGAGCTAGCAGCGATTTGTTAGAGTAGATGTCCTGTAAGCCAACGGTTGACTAAGGAATTTATTTACCCACTTGTAATAAACAATCTTTATTTTGATATAATTTATATTTTATAATTTCTTCTTACTTTATCTGTATACCCATACTAAAAAATATAGATAAAGACCTTGATTATACTTTAATACAAATGAATTATACTTCGATCTTGAAACTCATTTGTAGACACTACATATTCTAAATTCGTTCCTAATCGATTCAGCCGCCTAAATAAGGATAAATGTCGCTTGAGCTTGAGACTAGCATTTGTGATGTCGTGTCCCGTGTTTCATGGTGAAGACATAGAGATGTCAAATCATACAGATGGGTAATCATATGATGATTGTACCGAACAACACTCACTCGGACTCGTTGATGCGATCATTGTAGGTCAATCTCCAAGGAAAGCGTGGGATCCGTTAGAGTTGTCGGAGGGACCAATCACGAGGTGGTGACTGAAGAGATTAAAAGAAGCATTGCATGGACTCATGAGCAATCAAGAAGAACATGAAAGCAAGGAACCAAGTCCCGAGGGTTCGTAATTCATAAAAGTAAGTTTGAGAGTCATAAGAACATTGTTCAAGTGTTAGATGAGGAGAAGGATGGAAGCCTTCACACCCGAGACCAGAAGCATCGGCGCTCGAGCGCCCAAATCCTACCGCCCGAGCGCTACACGTACTGTACAAGATGATGAATTCAAGAACCCTCCGCGCCCGAGCGGTCAAATCTTACCGACCGAGCGCCACACTTACTATACAAGGCGATGATTTCCAGAACACTCGCAGCCCGAGCGGTCAAACCTTACCATCCGTGCGCGTCCAGCTGCGGAAAATTTCCTTGTTTCCCAATTTAGAGTCTAAGTTATTTGTGAATTAGATTTTGATATCTTTTTGATTATGTAAACATATTTTGCACGGAATTTTGAACACAATTATCAATTATCTTGAGTTTATACAAAAGTTTAGAGTTTTTTATCTCAACATTCAAAGCTTTGCTTTGTTATTAACAAATCAAACTTATCAAATATTCATTCTTTGTGGTGTTTGTCGATTGATCTCATACGGATTGACAAAGAACAGTTCTTTGAAGGTTTTTCTGATTCTCAATTGTTTCAGCTGTGAATATTTGTTGCCAAGTTCATAGTTTAGAGGTGAATATCACAAAATCGTTGCTTGTTTCAAAAGATCGAGACAATACAACGTCCTTTGTTTCATCGAATCGATGGCGTGACTCTGTTTTTGTGCGCATTTGCTTTTTCATGATTGAAGAATCGTATCATTTGGTATCAGAGCTTTGACTCATTGAATTCAAGTAATATCTTGTTCTTAAATTTTCATATCTGTGTTAATCCTTCGTTTATTTCTAGATCTGCTTTGTTCTATCGTTTCCATCTTTCAGGAATCTGTGATTCTCAAAATTTTGTGGTTGTTCTTTGGATTTTTGAGTACACAATCAGTCTTGTGCAAATCCAAAAAAAATTCAAAAATTTGCTATATTTTGGTTTTGATATTTTGTTATGTTCTCTTTTGTGAGTCATGTTCAATTGTCTCTCACAGTCAAAAAAATAAATAAATCTATATTTCAAATTTCTTGTCTACGCAGTCCAAGTGAGTCGATCACAACTGTTCACGAGTTGAACTTGATAGTTTGATATACACAAATACAAAGCTTGAGCATCTTTGAGGGAACTTTCAAATTCGAGTGAAAATACTTGAGTGTGAGTGAATTTTCTTTGGAGTGACCGGCGAGTATTTGAAGTGAGGAGAAAAAAAAAGAGAGGAAAGACGAGCGAATTTTCTTTGGAGTGCCGTGAGCATTCGGGTGAGGAATATCTTTTATTGCTACTAATGTTTTCTTGCAGATACAATGTCCGAAAGAAAAATTGAGAAGGAGGTAGGAGATAGTTCGAACCAAGGGTTGTCTAAGGTAAAAATGAAGGCGTTGTTCGGTCATTTCAGTAGGATGATGAGGACCAAGTTGGAACCATTAAATGAGTGGTTGGATAAGCTGGAAGTTAGTACTAGTGGGGATAAGTATAAGTATAAAGATTTGGGTAGAGGAGAAGGTGATGGGGAATATGATTTGGGAGAAGACGAGAAGATCCAAAACGAGAATTGGGATAGGAACGGACGAGATAGAGGTTTGGTAAAGGAAGAAGAGAAGCCGTACGGGGTAGATACAATGATGGAAATAAGGAGGATAGTAATATGAGTAGTATTAAGATGAAAATTCCATCGTTCCATGTCAAATCTGACCCATAGGCATACTTAGAGTGGGAAAAAAGGGTAGAGTTTGTATTTGAATGTCACCACTACTCCGAACCAAAGAAATTTAGGTTGGCGGTGGTTGAATTTCTTGACTACGCTCTCATTTGGTGGGATCAACTTGTAACCACGAGGAGGAGATATAATGAGAGACCCGTTGAGACTTGGGATGAGATGAAAAGGGTCATGAGGAAGAGGTTTGTACCCAATCACTACAGTAGGGATATGTTTAGGAAGTCGCAGAACTTGAAGCAGGGTACGAGGAGTGTTGAGGACTATTATAAAGAACTAGAAGTAGTCATGGTTAGGAGGATAGCGAGGCGAAGATGACATGTTTTATTTGTGGTTTGAACAGGAAATTCAAGATCAAGTAGAGCTTAGGCACTACTTGGATCTAGATGAAATGATGTAAATGGCCATAAAGGTGAAGCAACAACTCAAGAGGCGAGGAGTTGGCCGCACCAATCAAATTAGGGGTTCGTCATCTTCGTGTAGACCAAATGCGGTGAAAATTCAAGAAAGTAGGGTAATGACCAAACCCAAGATCGAGATCAAGCAAGATATGCCTAAACAAGGAGTACAAGGTAAATCTGAAACTCCTCTTAATCATTCTAGTGATATTAAATGTTTTAGGTGTCAAGGGGTTGGTCATATTGCTAGCCAATGTCTTAATAAATGTATGTGGTTTGGCTGGATGATTTAGAAAAAAAATTTCTAGTACATTTAAAGAAAAATGAATAGTGAACTTTTCAGTTGGTATCAGAACAACATTCCTGCAAACGGTTGTGCCACCGCCAGTTCCAGAAAGCTTAGTCGTCAAACCTCAAGTATGTAAGTTTAATTGCTTTACATGATTTTTATGATGTTACCAGCATGTTTACATGGTTTATATAATTAAGTTACATGTTCAAATGCTTTTTGAAGTTCAATGATATATCTGCTTAAAGTTGCTCAAAAAATAGATTTTTATATGCTGCATGATTAGAAGCTTAGATTTAAATGCATGTTGGTTACGTTTAGAATTTGGAAAACGTTCAGATATAATGCCTCATAGATGCGCACCTAGTACTGATAAGCAAGCTGGGACTAATGAGGATCATAAAGAGAATGCACCCCCACCTCCTAATGGGGATGCTGCTACTCGTGTTCTAGAGGGCATGACACGTTTCTTAGAGCAGTAGGCTTAGCAAGCCCGGAGCCACAGCTCGACATCTATGTTTAGTTCCGGAGGCTAGGTTCGAAGGAATTTTCTGGCACCACCGACCATTTTTCTACTAAGGGTTGGATTCGATCTCTTAAGGTGCATTTACGTTATCTGAACATGGGAGATGCTGACCGAGTTAGGTGTGCTACATATATGCTGCGATATGACACTTCTCTTTAGTGGGAAGGAGTTGAACATGGAGTCAATCTGGCTACACTCACTTGGGTGCAATTCAAGAACATCTTTTATGATAAGTATTTCACTGCTGACATCCGAGGACGCTTGAAGAGGGAGTTCTTGAGTATCCGTCAGGGAGACACGACTGTGGCTGAGTTCGTTAGCAAGTTTGATAGGGGTTGTCACTTTGTACCCCTTATTGCTAGGGATGCTACTGAGAAACTAAGGCACTACATGGATGGCCTTCGACCTACCATACGTCGGGATGTGATGATGATGCGACCGGTGGACTATGCAGCTTCCACCACTTGTGCATTCCAAGCGGAGCAAGCCTTGAGAGACATTGATTTTGAGATGAGGCGCAAGAGGCAGAAGCACCACCAGAGCTCTCAGCCAGTCAAGAAGCAATTTACGGGACCTCCGAAAGCTCAAGGGAAGCAAAAGCCCCAAGGACAATAGAAGAAGTCGGGGCAACAAAAGCCACCACATTATGGAACACCAAAACCTAAAGAGAGGTCATTATGCAAAGAATCCAATCGCCCACACCTTGACAAATGCATGTGGGGAACATATAAGTGATTTATATGAAAGTAAAGACATAAAGCTGCTGATTGCCCAAAGAAGAAAGGACCACCTGTTAGCAGAACTTATGTCATGCATGCTGAAGAAGCTGAGGAAGAGCCAAACTCGACTCTAATCACTGGTAACCAAGTTATTTAACGTTTATTATTGCTTTTATTGCATTAAATATTAAATTGGTTATGAGAATTGATTGGGATAATGAAGAACTTAGAAGAAATTAGCTTGCATGCTTTACTATAGTTGGATTTAAGGGACGACATGGAAAAACTATAGAAATTGAGCATGAAATATAATCCTTATTAACATAAAGGAATGAATTGAACCAAAATAAGAATTTTGATGCTTGAAATCGGAAGAATCGAAAACCTTAGACAATTATTGCATTAATTCAAAAACCTATAGGCTAAAGTGCAAAATCGAAAATATAAAGGGCTACATTGCATAGGACTGAGGCTTCTAGGGTCAATCCAGAATTTCTAAAAGTTCAAGGATTGTAATTGAGAAAAATCGAAAATTCTAAAAGGAATTAGGGAAATTTCAAAAATTCAAGGACCAAATTGCAAATTTTGAAAAGTTTAGGGACTGTTTCGAAGTCTAGAAAATTAGGGGTTGTTTTCGCAATTCAAGAATTTTGGGGATCAAAACTATAATTTTCAAAAGTTTAGGGTTGGAATTGATTTAATTTAGAATTTATTTCGGGATAGAAAGCAATTTTGAAATTTTTAGGGCTAAATTGGACAAATTTGAAATGTTAAGGGTTGGAAATGCAATTTTGGAGAATTATTTGGGTAAAATGTGCAATTTTCGAGAAATTTTGGGTAATTAATGATGAAAATTCCTTAAGTTTCAACGCATTTGGATTTGATGGCATATTTGTCGTAGGAAGGATATTCATTTTAGGTGTAGCTACCTACACGTTGCTAGATTCAAGAGCTACACACCCATTCATATCTGAGACATTCGTTAAGCAACTAAAGATTATACATGAGGACATGGAATTGGGTTCCAAAGTTTCTATTCCTTTTGGTGATCAAATGGTCACTTCGAGCATTATGAGGAATCTGGAGCTTCGTCTGCAAAAATATGTGGTTCGTGCAGATCTCATCGTACTCCCAATGCCTGAAGTTGACATCATTCTTGTCATGGATTGACTATCATTGAATGGAGCTTTGATAGATTTTCGGCAGAAGTCGGTGTCTATTCGACCGCCCAGCGGAAAATAATTTGTATTTGAGGCTGCAAGGAACAAGAAAATGCTGCACATTATCTCATGCATTTGTGTGAGGAAACATATGAAGCGAGGCTGCCAAACTTTTCTAAAATGTATTATTTCAGCGCCTGCTCCCGTACGTCAGAAGCTAGAGGATGTTGAGGTTGTCAAAGACTTTCCTAACGTCTTCCCTGAGGACGTTTCTTGCAGTCCACTGGACCGAGAGGTGGAATTTTCTATTGAGTTGATGTCAAGCACTGTGCCAATTTCTAAGGCACCCCATCGTCTAGCACCAGCCGAAATGAAAGAGTTGAAGAATCAAATTCAAAAATTGCTGGACAAGGGTTGGTTTTATTCTCCCTAGTTGTTCTCCATGGGGCACACCGATATTATTTGTGAAGAAAAAAGATGGTAGTATACAAATCTGCATTGATTATTGCTACTACTTAAATTATAATTCACCCAAGTGTAGGTTGTTTGCAATTAATATATTTCGTAAGTACGAGATCGATCCATAGAGAGGTTATTTTAAGTTTAAATTTATTAATTTTTAGATTACCAAATGCAAGAATGAAGTTTACAAATTATAAATTTTGTCAAGGCTCGAAGATTTATTCTTGGTTTATGCAATATTGTTTAACTAAAAGTAAAACAAAGGAAACCACCATAACTAATGGTTCCAAGAAAATTAAATATTTAAACACACACCTAATATAATATAGTTCCTACTATAGAAAATACCGAATTCACCTTTATTTTATATATGGTACCTATGATTATATATATAACTATATAGATATATAACTGCATAAAATAAATTTTAAATTAAATCATATATTTCATTTAGAACAACCGGCAGAGCCACACTATTGCCTAAATGAAATATATGATTTAATAAGTTAGTTACGGGAAAGTAAAAGTTAGTTGCGATAAAGTAAATGTTAGATGCGGAAAGTAAAAGTTAGTTGCGATAAAGTAAATGTAAGATTGTTAGATATTAGTATTAAATCATAATATTTCATTTAGAACAACCGGCAGAGCCAAGCTATCGTCTAAATGAAATATATGATATAATTATATAAATATATATATGTATAATATAACAATAATAATTGATGAAATATTTATTGTATCAAAATTAAACAACAAATCAAGATAACCACTTCAATGATATCAAGAATTTGATGTAAATTGATAACAACAAATAATTCATTTTTATACCTACAATAAAAAGAAATTAGCAAAATGAAAAGAAATAAAGAAAGAATATACAAAATATAAACAATCTTACTTCACCAAGAATTCATCCTCTTCACCTTGACATAATAGATTTAGCTTTCCATGAACTTACTTTTGATCAACACTAAAAACATCACTCATAATTTGGAAAATGAAAAATATATTGGAACTTAGAACTTTTATACACACTCACACTATATTTTACAATGAGATAGAATGATTCTCAAGCTAGCACAAGGCCTCTATTTATAGGCCAAATGAGAGAAAGGGTCAAAAATTCTATTAATGCAATGTAGTTGTAATAGTAGTCTTTGTCTCCTCTAACTTCAATTCCATGTCCCTTCTTTCAATGCTTTGTTTAACGACTTTAGTCACCGAATTTGACTCTACTC
Organism: Primulina huaijiensis; assembly: GCF_012295235.1. NCBI lineage: Eukaryota > Viridiplantae > Streptophyta > Magnoliopsida > Lamiales > Gesneriaceae > Primulina > Primulina huaijiensis. The sequence goes on from NC_133312.1 coordinate 16,707,229, forward strand.
AAAACAGCAAACATGTGGGGAATTGTCTGTAGATGAATTTGGCCACTTGGTTCACCTCATTTGGTTAAATATTGAAATAGTTATTATTTTTTTACTATATGCTGGTCATGGTGAAAGTAAATTTGTCCTCCTTTTGATATTTTCAAAATTTGATCATCTTAACCAACTTTTTAGGCAATCATGTCTTCTACAAAGTTTTAGATAATTTCTCAATGATTTCAAACATGTTTGAATCACCTTCATTTGAGTTTTCTAGCTTGAGTTATCATTATTTTACTAACACGTAGAAAACCTGAAAATAAAACATATTTAGTAAGACATTTAAATATAAACACACAATACTAAAATAACATAATTTTATAATTTTAATGAAACTTAAATTTTAAAATATAGGTTTTAACATATAATAAATTATTAATTTTAAGTTTCATCACACCCCCACACTATCTTATTACTAGTCCCTTAGTAATAAAATTTATCGGAAAATCACAACCTAGATTCTTTATTCCTTTTATATATTCAAATATACAAACATATTCATTTTAAAAACAAACTCATATACCGATTTATATATATATATAT
>NC_133312.1:16709066-16716426 GCF_012295235.1 Primulina huaijiensis
CTTACTCGTCATTGAACTAAAAATTATTATTATTATTATTACTATATATATGAATAATTTTTTTTATTTTTATATAAAAACAAACTAAGAGGAGAAGAAGAAGAGATTTTTCATACCTTAAAGAGAAAAAAAATTAAAAACATACAGTTGAATCACAAGTTCAGCATCACATGAATTTTCTTTTCTTACTCTTGGATGTTGGCCAATTAAGTTGAGATAAGAATGGATCTGGTTCATGACTAAATCCTTGCAGTAAATCAATAAGTTCACCTTCACTTGTAGCAGAAACTAACATCATTCGCGAAACTAATGAAATAAATCCATGTTCCACAACATCATCAAGAAACGATAGCAGTTTATCATAATAATTGTTAACATTTAACAAACCAATTGGCTTATTGTGGATATTTAATTGTGCCCAACAAACAGTATGAAATATTTCCTCCAAAGTACCGAAACCTCCTGGCAAAGCAATGAAGCATCTGAATGTTCAATCATTTGAATAATTCGTTCATACACGTTGTCCACTTTCATTTCTTCTCCTATTGTTGGTCCAGTAAGACTGGCTAAGGTAATCGGAATAATGCCTTAGGCTTCACTTCCACCTGCATGCGCAGCTTTTGCAACTTTTCTCATAAGACCAACTTCACCACCACCATATACCAAATGAATCTTTTTTTAACAAGTGTTATTTCAAGCTTTTCTGCTACTTCTTCATAAATTGAATCTCTTCCTGCACTAGATCCACAAAATACACAAATATTTTTTATTTTACTTTCCGTGGACGTCGACATGTTGAGAAATATGTTTTCTGCAATTGTTAAATCACATCATATGAATTTATAAGCGTAACATGCCAAAAGTCAATATTTGAACAGGAAATTATTATTATTAAAAGAAAATAAAAATGACATAAATTAAAACACATATATACAGCGTAGTTGTGATTGTGGCTCACATCTTCCTCTGATTTTACGTTCAGTAACGGCTTCAACGCCTTCTATGAGTCGAGGATATGCTTCCCATCCAATTTTCTTATAAATTGGCAAACATGGTCTTTTAACGTCAGATTCCCGAGACGAAATTGTATATATATATTTACTTATCTAAACAGATATGCGTTACTACAGTAGGATCTTTATAAGGCTGATTCCACCGTCCATATTGATATTCCTCATGTTGAAATTGCCACCATAGTTTAAGAAGTTCATTTTGCACGTACCCACTAGAATGCGTATCAAGAACCTCTAGAAAATTATCCAAAGGCTCTTTACTCAGACCATTCTTAATGAATAAAATTTTATCTTCTCTATTCATTGATGTCATTCCAACATTTTTGCATTTCCCTTTACAAGTCCACCTTGCACATTTATGACATCCACCTATACGTTTAGCTCTTCGCTTCTTGGCATATGTGCTTTTACCAAATCCTGGCATATGTCTTATTATTATTTCACTTGCTTCCCCAACCAATCGGACTTTTGCTTCAATTATCAACCGGATATCATTCGGTATGCCATATGACATCATCAACCTTAGTCGCTCACATCTAGCTTTATAAATTTTTTTCAACGCATTATCAGGTAAACAAGCAAAATATTTACGAAGATTCACAATACAAGCATTCATATTATTATTATTATTATTATTATTATTATTATTATTATTATTATTATTATTATTATTATTATTATTATATATTTCAATTATTTTGGGAAAACTGAAAAAACCGACTTAGATAGTCACGGAGTACCGTTATCCGCCACTTAACCGGGAAATGAACTAGAATCTGCAAAAACAAAATGAAAATATCAAACAACTATTGTGGATCATATAAAGGCATAAAATCATCATTAAGAATTTCATTTTCTATAAAAGGCTTAAGTCTTTGCCCATTAACTTTAAACACGTCATTATTTTTAGGATTTTCAATATCAACAGCACCATGAGGATAAACAAATTTAACTATAAATGGTCCTGACCATCTCGATCTTAGTTTTCCTGGAAATAAATGCAAACGAGAATTATAAAGTAAAACTTTTTGTCCAATTTCAAATGACTTTCTCATAATATTTTTATCATGAAAGGCTTTAGTTTTATCTTTATAAATCTTTGAATTTTCATATGCATCATTTCTTAATTCTTCTAGTTCATTTAATTGCAATTTTCTTAATTTAGATGCATCATCTAAATTAATATTAAATGCTTTAATTGCCCAATAAGCTTTATGTTCAAGTTCAACCGGTAAATGACAATGCTTACCAAAAACTAACCTATATGGTGACATCCCTAATGATGTCTTAAATGCAGTTCTATATGCCCATAATGCATCAGTTAATCTTAAAGACCAATCTTTTCGATTTGGATTAACTGTTTTTTCTAAAATTTGTTTTATTTCTCTATTTGCAAGTTCAACTTGACCATTACTTTGAGGATGATATGGGGTAGAAACTTTATGTGTAATGCCATATTTTCTTAACAAAGAAGAAAATGATTTATTTATAAAATGACTTCCCCCATCACTAATTATTGCTCTAGGTATTCCAAATCGACTAAAAATATTTTCTTTTAAAAATTTTATAACAACTTTATGATCATTAGTTCTACATGCAATTGCTTCAATCCATTTTGAAACATAATCAACAGCGACTAAAATGTACGTATATCCAAAAGATAATGGAAATGGACCCATAAAATCTATCCCCCAACTATCGAATATTTCAATAATTATGATTGGATTTAAAGGCATCATGTTTCGTTTTGAAATTGATCCCATCTTCTGACAGTTTTCACAAGATTTGCAAAATAAATGCGTATCTTTGAATAAAGAGGGCCAATAAAATCCACATTGTAAGATTTTTGCAGCTGTTTTATTGGATGAAAAATGACCTCCACATGCTTCAGAATGACAAAATTTAATAACATTACTTACTTCATTGTCGGGTATGCATCGTCGAAAAATTTGGTCAGGACAATACTTAAACAAGTAAGGATCATCCCAATAAAATTTTTTAACTTCTATCAAGAATTTATTCTTATCCTGTGAATTCCAATGAGAAGGCATTTTATTTGTCACAATAAAATTTACAATGTTAGCAAACCAGGGCATAATAGTAGCATAAAACAACTGATCATCTGGAAAATTTTCATTTATTGGTATTTCATTATGAGATGATTCAGTCATTATTCTAGATAAATGATCGGCTACGACATTTTCTTTTCCTTTTTTATCTTTAATTATAATATCAAATTCTTGTAACAATAAAATCCACCGTATTAATCTTGGCTTAGCATCTTGTTTATTTGATAAATATTTTACGGCAGAATGATCAGTGTACACAATAGTAGTAGAACCAATTAAATAAGATCGAAACTTATCTAATGCAAATACTACTGAAAGTAATTCTTTTTCAGTAGTTGAATAATTTATTTGGGCACTATTTAAGGTTCTACTAGCATAATAGATTGCATACGGTTTTCCTTCTTTTCTCTGTCCTAACACAGCTCCTATAGCATAATCACTTGCATCACACATTAATTCAAATGGTAAAGACCAATCTGGAGGTTGTAAAATAGGTGATGTAATTAAAAGATTAATTATTTTTTTAAAAGCATTTTCACATTTCTGAGTCCATTCAAATTGTGTATCTTTTGTTAAAAGATTCGAAATTGGTTTAGATATTATGCTGAAATTTTTTATAAACCTTCTATAAAAACCTGCATGACCCAAGAATGATCGAACTTCTTTGACCGTTTTTGGTGATGTTAAATTAGCAATAACATCAACTTTGGCTTTATCAACTTCAATTCCTTTTTCAGATATCACATGACCTAACACAATCCCAGATTTAACCATATAATGACATTTTTCCCAATTTAAAACAAGATTTTTTTCTTCACATCGTTTTAATACTTCTTCTAGGTTTTTAAGACAATTTTCAAATGAGTTTCCAAAAACAGTTATATCATCCATAAAAACTTCTACAAATTCTTCAATCATATCACTGAAAATACTTAACATGCATCTTTGAAAAGTAGCCGGAGCATTACATAAACCAAATGGCATTCTTTTAAATGCAAAAGTTCCGAAAGGACAAGTGAAAGTAGTTTTTTCTTGATCTTCTAATGATATAGGTATTTGATAATACCCCGAATACCCATCAAGAAAACAGTAATAAGAAATTTCTGCAACTTTTTCTAGAATTTGATCTAAAAATGGTAATGGGAAATGATCTTTTCTAGTTGCATCATTTAATTTTCTATAATCAATACACATACGCCAACTAGATGGAATCCTAGCTTGTAATAACTCTCCCTTTTCATTTTTTATAACAGTGATGCCTGACTTTTTAGGTACTACTTGTGTTGGACTTACCCATTTACTATCTGAGATTGGATAGATAATTCCAGCGTCTAATAGTTTTAATACTTCATTCTTAACAACTTCCTTCATATGTGGATTTAACCTTCTTTGTGGTTGTTGATATGTTTTAGCATTTTCTTCCAAATGAATTTTATGTGTGCAAATTAAAGGATTTATACCTTTTATATCTTTCAAAGTCCATCCAATTGCATTTTTATATTTCTTAAGTAATTTAATTAAATCTTCTTCTTGATTTGGTAGAAGAGTGGAAGAAATTACAACAGGAAATGTTTTATTTTCACCAAGAAATACATATTTCAATTCGAATGGTAAAACTTTTAATTCAAGTTTTGTATTATCATCTTTTTTAAAATTATTTTCAGACTCAAAACTTTCTATTGAAAAAACTTCAGATTGTTGATTTAAGTTTTCTTCTTGTATATTTTCTTCCATAATTGTTTCAATTTCATTATCATATTCATTTTCATTAATACTTGGTTGTTTACATAAATTGAACACATTAAGTTCTAGAGTCATATTTCCAAAAGACAATTTCATTATTCCATTTCGACAATTAATTAAAGCATTTGAAGTTGCTAGAAATGGTCGTCCCAATATTACTGGAATTTCATTATGTACTTGTATTGGTTGTGTATCCAAAACAATAAAATCTACAGGATATATGAATTTATCAACTTGAACCAACACATCTTCTACAATACCTCTAGGTATTTTGATTGACCTATCCGCCAGTAAGAGAGTAACAGAAGTGGGTTTTAATTCTCCTAAATTAAGTTTTTCATAAACTGAATAAGGAAGTAAATTCACACTTGCTCCCAAATCTAACAAAGCTTTTTTAATTTTATTTTCTCCAATAATACATGAAATTGTTGGACAACCAGGATCTTTATATTTTAAACTAGAATTATTTTGAAGAATAGAACTTACTTGTTCAGCCAAGAATGCTTTCTTCTTCACATGCAATTTTCTCTTCACAGTACATAAGTCTTTTAAAAATTTTGCATATGAAGGTACTTGTTTAATAGCATCTAATAATGGAATATTTATCTTTACTTGTTTAAAAACTTCATAGATATCAGAATCATTTTTTTGTTTTTTATGATTTGTTAATGCATGAGGAAATGGTGGAGGTTTATTTGATTCATTTACTATTTCAGATGATTTATCATTCAACATATTATTTTTAGAATTTAAGGTATCATCATTCTCAAAAGTATCAGGATTATCATCCTTACTCTTTGATTTTAAATGATCCTTGTTTTCATTACTATATGGATCATTAACTATTTTACCACTTCTAAGGGTAATAACAGATTTTATTTGATCAATTTTTTCATTTTTTAATTCTTGATTTTGATTTTTAGGATTAGGTTGAGGTTGAGATGGAAATTTTCCTTTTTCATGAATATTAAGTGCAGATGCAAATTTTGCAAGAGTTTCTTTCAAATCAGTCATAGATTGACTGTTTTGAATATTGATAGATTCTTGCTTTTGGATAAATGCATGAATTACATCTTCAAAGTTTTTTCTTGGAGGTGTAACATAAGGAATATAACCTTGATGATTTTGGTTATTTTGAAAATATTGTTGTGAGGGTTGTGCATTATTATCATTCCTCCAACTAAAATTAGGATGATTTTTCCATCCAGGATTATATGATGTTGAAAAAGGATCTAGTATTGGTTTTTTATAATTGTTAACATAATTTGCTTGTTCATGGAGACATTCTTTAAATGAAGGTAATGTTGGACAATCTTTTGTAGCATGATCATGTGTATCACATATATGACAAACAATTTCTTGAATACTTTTTAATTGACCACTCTTTTTCATTTCTAATGACTCAATTTTTCTTGCTAAAGATGCAAGTTTAGCTTGAATATCTATATCATCTTTAAGATTATAGATACCACCCCCATTTGTTGAATTATTGATTTTAGTTGTTGGTGGTTCTATTGTGCCTATATTATCCCAATTTTGAGCATTTTCTGCTAATGAATCCAAATACTCCATAGCTTCATTTGGGTTTTTATCTTCAAAAGTTCCATTACACATGAATTCTATCATTTGCCTATCTTTAGGTATTAGACCTTCATAAAAGTGAGAAACTATTCTCCATGTTTCAAAACCATGATGTGGGCATGTATTAAGTAATTCTTTATATCTATCCCAACATTGATAAAATGTTTCTCCTTGTTTTTGAGAAAAAGTAGTAATTTGTCTTTTAAAAGAGTTTGTTCTATGGGAAGGAAAAAACTTTTTGAGAAATTGTTGTTGCATTTCTTCCCATGATCTTATTGAACTTGATCTCAAATTTTGTAGCCATGTTTTAGCTTTATCTTTTAAAGAAAAAGGGAAAAGCTTTAATCGAACTATATCCATGCTACAATTTTGATCATTATAAGTGTTACAAACTTCCTCAAATTCTCTTAGATGTAAATATGGATTTTCAGAATCTAAGCCATGAAAATTTGGTAAAAGTTGAATAATTTGAGGTTTAAAGTTGAAATTAGATGCATCAGGAGGAAAAACTAAACAAGATGGGGCACTAGTTCTAATAGGGTTCATATGGTGCCTAAGTGTTCTTAATTGATCATGTTCTTGATTATTATTATTATTATTGTTATTATTGTTATCATTATCTTGATTATTTGAATTATCATCCATGTTTAAATTATTTTCAGATACTCGAATAAGTCTACCACTTTTTTTTCGACTCCAAATACTCATACAAAAAAAAAACACAATACTTATAAATAAAACATAATTAACAAATATAAACTTAATTTATACCTCCCCGGCAACGGCGCCAAAAACTTGCTACTACTTAAATTATAATTCACCCAAGTGTAGGTTGTCTACAAGTAATATATTTCGTAAGTACGAGATCGATCCACAGAGAGGTTATTTTAAGTTTAAATTTATTAATTTATAGATTACCAAATGCAAGAACGAAGTTTACAAATTATAAATTTT
>NC_133312.1:17016531-17117870 GCF_012295235.1 Primulina huaijiensis
GCATGTCCTAGAAAGCTCATTATTCCTTTGATGTTCTTTGGTGGAGGAAGTTTTTCGATTACAACCACCTTGCCTCTGTCTACCTCCAATCCCCTAGAAGATACATCCAAGAACAATACCCTCTTGAACCATAAAGTGACATTTCTCCCAATTAAGAACTAGGTTCTTTTCTTGGCATCTCTGCAAAACAAGGGATAAGTTATGTAAACAATTATCAAATGAAGAACCAAATACCGAGAAGTCATCCATGAAGACTTTCATGATTTCCTCTACCATGTCTGCAAATATGACCATCATGCACCTCTGAAAAGTAGCAAGCGCATTGCATAGCTCAAAAGGCATTCTCCTAAAAGCGAACGTGCCATAGGAACACGTGAAAGTAGTCTTCACCTGATCCTCTGGCTCTATAGAAATCTGGTTATAACCTGAATAACCATCTAAAAAGCAATAATGACAATAACCAGCAAGTCTATCAAGCATTTGATCAATAAAAGACAGTAGAAAATGATCCTTACGTGTGGCATTGTTTAACTTTCTATAATCAATACATACTCGCCAGCTAGTTACAGTACGAGTTGATATTAGTTCATCATTTTCATTTCTAACCACAGTTATTCCACCTTTTTTTGGTACAACTTGCACAGGAGACACCCAACTACTGTCAGAAATATAGCATAAATCACACCAGCTTTTAATAATTTCAGCACCTCATTTTTTACAACTTTTTTCATTGCTGGGTTCAACTTCCTCTGATGATCCACATAAGGAGTATATGACTCCTCCATCAAAATTTTATGCATGCATATGGTGGGGCTAATTCCCCTATCATCAGAAATCGACCATCCTAAAGCAGTTTTAAATTTCTTCAATACTCTCAATAATCTATCTTTTTCATTACAAGTAAGAGAGGAAGAAATGATTACCGGATATGTCGACTTCTCACCTAAAAATGCATAGCAAAGGTGGCTTGGCAGTTCCTTCAAATCAGGGGAAGGAGGTGTTACCTTTGTTTGCTCATGTACCTCCAATTCCTCAAACGGTGCATCCGTTTTTCTTTCTTTCTTTGATCCATCAAGAGCCACAATTTGCTCTTTCACTTCCCAATCGTCTTCATCAACAGTTCTTGCAACACCTATTAAATATCTCTCCAAAGGATCCCTAGTTCCTGCACAATCAAGAGATACATATGAGTCTATAACATCAATGTTTTTACAAGTACTTACCTCATTTGATCTTTTCATGGCATGGCAGATGTTAAAAATGACTGCTTCTCCATCAACTCTCAGGGTGAGTTCGCTCTTATGTACATCTATCAATGCCTTTCCAGTCGCCATAAAAGGTCTCCCAATGATTAATGGGGTATCACGATCTTCTTCCATATCTAAAATCACAAAATCAGCAGGAAAAATTAATTTATCAACTTTTACCAATACATACTCAACGATTCCACGTGGATACGTGAGACTTCTGTCTGCAAGCTGTAAGGTGATAGTAGTTGGTTTGACCTCTCCAAGCTCCAATTCCCTGTAAATAGAAAATGACATCAAATTAATACTTGCTCCTAAATCGCACAAAGATCTACTACATTTAGAACTACCAATAAAGCAAGGAACAGTAAAACTCCCTAGGTCTTTTAATTTTTGTGGCAGCTTCTTTTGCAGAATGGCGCTACACTCTTCAGTTAGCTTCACGGTCTCATACTCCTGCAGCTTCCTCTTCTTAGACATGACATCTTTAATGAATTTTGCATAATTCGGCATTTGCTCTAAAGCATCGGCAAATGGTATGTTGATGTGAATTTTCTTGAATATCTCTAAGAACTTTGCAAACTGATCATCCAAATTCTTCTTTTTGAACTTCTGAGGGTATGGAAAGGTCGGCTTAAATACTGGAGGTTGTTCAATTTCAACTTCGGCCTTGGTCTCCTCAGTTTTGTTTTCTTTTCTATCCTCAAACTCACCCTCTTCAACAGTCTTCTTCTTGTCCATTTTCTCGTTGGACTTTTGCACCTCTAATTCTTTTCCAATCCTCAAAGTGACTGCCTTGCACTACTCTTTTGGATTAACTTCTGTGTTATTAGGAACTTGACCCCTGTTCTGATCTCTCAAAGCGTTGGCCAACTGTCCAATTTGCATCTCCAAAGATTTCATTGTTGCACCCATATTCCCTATGTGAGTCTCCATATTGTCAAGACGAGATTCATTCCTTGCCATCTTTTTTCCAGATTCGGCAACAAACGTTCCAACCAAATCCTCAAATGAAGGCTTTCCTTCCCCCTTTGATGTATTGAACCTCGGTGGAGGATTCAACATATTTTTAGTATTCGCGTATGAAAAATTTTCGTGATTTCTTAAACCAGGATGATAAGTATTAGGGGGAGGGTTACCTCGATATCCTTCGTAGCCACCAAAGTTCTTGTTGTTGATGTACTGCACTTCTTCAGGAAGAGATGCTTCTTCCGAAACCATCTATGGATCTTCAGTCTCTGATGTGCTCACCTTATTCATAGCTGCTATTTGTGTGGTCATGCAGATACCTGGGCAGTGAGCGACGTAATAGGGTCCACAGCATAAAATCCAGCTGTCCTCTTTACTCCTGATCTTTCGTACGGCCACTGGTAGCTGTTTATAGTCATCTGCTCAAGCAAGTCATAAGCTTGCTCAGGAGATTTGGCAAAGATCGTGCCACCAGCCGCTGCATCCATTGTTCCTCGTGTTTGCCCATTTAGACCGTTGTAGAATAATTCAATTTGCACCCAGTCTTCGAAGCCATGGTTCGGGAACTTTCTCAGCAGTTCCTTGTATCTTTCCCATGCCTCATAAAGCTGCTCAAAGTCAGTCTGCCTAAACGTACTAATCTCGATCCTCAACTGTGCAGACTTTGCAAGGGGAAAGTACTTAACAAGAAATTTCGTCGCCAGCTCTTGCCATGTTGTGATATTTCCCAAAGAAATCGATTGGAGCCATCCTCTTGCTTGGTCCCTGAGAGAAAATGGAAACAAACGCAGTCTAATAATATCATCAAGAACATTATTAATTTTTACCGTATCCGTAATCTCCAGGATAGTCCTCAAATGAATGTGAGGATCAGCAGTGGCAGTTCCCGCAAATTGGTTCTGTTGAACCAGATTTATCAGAGCAGGCTTCAACTCAAAATTGTTGGCGTTTATAGTCCCTCGAGCAATGCCAGAATAATGTGCATTGATCACCGGTCTGAAGTGATCTCTGATAGGTATAGCTTCTGGCAGGTTATGTCGGTCATTCTCTCTGTGTTCAGCCATTGCTTGGATTTCTTCCCTTCTCGCTTTTCTTAGTCTTCTCGCAGTTTTTTCGATCTCCGGATAAAAAATAAGAAAATCAAGGCTGTGCGATCTTAGCATACACTGTCAAGCAGAGAAAATGAACAACTCAATAAAAATAACTATAAAATAAAATAAAATAAAATGCTCTAAATTAAAATCTAGACTAATTGGTAACAATACTCATATAAATTCAAATTTTGACATTCCCCGGCAACGGCGCCAAAAAATTGTTGCGTATTTTCTTGATTGCTCGCAAGCGCACGACGTCAAGTTATAGTAAAATGTATTTTTGAGTACAAGTATCGATCCCATGAGGAGTGTGTATATGAACGTATATCAATGCTTGTAATTAGAATAATCTCGACTTTATCTAGAAAATTCAGTAAAATGATTGGTTTGCTTAAACAAATTAATTGAAAACAAAGAATTAATTTAATCACCGATTTGAGAAGTAACAATGAGAGAAGATATCTAGAGAAATGATTTCACTAAGTTTATATGATAATTTATTCCCAGTTAAATTTATATTCATGAATTCAAATAGTTTAATGGCCAAGAACACTTAATTATTTTATTCCCCCTTTCCCAAGTGACGAATAAACTGTATCATTCAAACCTCGATTCAAACATTCCTAGTAAGAATCTAAATTTAAATGATAAATGTACACAATGTTCTTACCTAAGTCTCGCTAAAGTTATACGCTTTACGAACGATATAAACATTCAACGATGTGTCTCTAATGATCTATAATCCTAGTCCCTCTCCCGAGTTGTAGAATCAATCAAACAACACACAATTTATGGCCAGTAAAGTACAGTAAAATAAACCCAGAGAACACAATTAAACCAAAATGGAATTCAATCAAATAAACCACCGCGTCAAATCATCTTATCAACAAAGCTACGTCATTCTCTAGACTAGAAAATTAGTTCATGACGAATTCTAAAAAGAAACAACACATGTTTAACGTTTTAGACATCGCAACACAGTAACAGATAGAAGTGAAAGAATAAATGACAAATCCGAAGTGTCGTCTCTATCCCCAGATCCATCGTTCTTTGTATTTGCGATCGATCTTTACCTTCCGGATCTTTGTCCCGTGTTCGCTCTTGCTCTCTTGTCTGTTTTTTTCTCCAAAACGGCGTCCCTCGTAGTCTAAACCCTCGGTTTTCTTTTATTTCAGCGTCTGGTCCGTAAATTGAAAGCCCAAAGTGTTTGTCTCGCCGCCATTGGCGCCGCGGCGCTGAGTAAGTGGTGCCTCGCTCCTGTAGGCGCCGCGGTGCTGATTAGGCAGCGCCTAGGCGCTTGTCTCTTGGCAGGCTGGCGCTGCAGCGCTGATCTTGTAGCGCTGCGGCGCTTCTCTTTCGAACACATGCTTCTTTGTGGCGCTGCGGCTCTCGTCTATCGCAGTTTCAGCTCAAAAAAAATACCTTTGATTGATCTAAACCATCCATTGGTTGTTTATCCCCTGCACAACACAAAAACGACAAAAACCAAGCATAATTCTGTTCAAAACCAACATAGATCAAATGGATTAGCATATAAACTAAGTGCAATTCTTGTACTTATCAAACGACGATAATAACCAGCTAAACCCATGAAGCTACGAATCTCAGGAACATTCGTAGGTCTCGGCCAATTCAATATGGCTTCAACCTTAGCGGGATCAACAGATATGTCATGTCTCGAAATGACGTGGCCTAAAAATACCATATTTGGACAACTTCGCGTATAAATGGCCATTACGAAGAGTTTGAAGTACTAGTATCAGATGTTCAGCATGCTCCTTTTTCGATTTCGAATACACAAGAATATCATCGATAAAAACGATAACGAATCGGTCTAGAAAATCTCAAAAGACACGATTCATTAAATCCATAAATATGGCAGGAGCATTCGTGAGATCGAAAAGTATAACCAAGAATTCATAGTGGCCATACTGTTAGAGTATCTTGTTTTCGCTTGTTTGTTGTTGTTATTGCTTGGACGTTGTTTAGTGGAATATCTTTTAATTTTAAGGTGTAGAGATCGTTTTCAAGTTCTCCAGTACCAATCAAACATTCATTCTTGTAAATGTTGCAAACACCTTTGCTAAATAAACAAGAATATCCATCTTTATCAAGTATAGAAATGGAATAATGTTTTTCACCAAATCGGGTACAAACAAAACATCTCTTCAAATTAACTTAAAATCATTGTTCAAAATCAAGTAAACATCTCCAATAGCCTTGGCAGCAACTCTTGCTCCATTGCCCATCTTCAAGAAGGTCTCACCTTCCCTTAGTCTCATACTTCTTCCCATCGCCTGCAACTCATTAAAGAGATGTGAGCCACAGCCGGTATCTAATACTCAAGAAGTAGAGTTAATTGAAATATTTACTTCGATATAGAACATACCATTTCCAGAACTCTTCTGGGCAAGATATTCCCTGCAGTTACGCCTCCAATGTCCAGGCTTCTTGCAGTGATGACAGATGTCAACAGTCTTGTCAGCCTTCACTGACGTGGCTGCCACAGAGGGACTCGGAGCTTGCCTCTTCAAGGGCACGTTCTTCTTGGGACGTTGAAAAAAACGCTTCTTTTCCTTCCCTGGTGGACCAGTCTTCGTACCAGATGAAGAGCCCACATAAGGAACCGACTTCTCTTTCTTGATGGTGGACTCAAAGGTAACAAGCATATTCACAAACTCCTCAAGGGTCGGTTCCATCTTGTTCATATTGAAATTCACCACAAAAGGATCAAATGAGCTAGGCAGCGATAAGAGCAACACGTCGGTGGTCAACTCCGAAGGCAACATAAGATCCATGCCAACGAGCTTATCCACGAGCCCAATCATCTTTAAGCCATGCTCATGGACTGAGGCCCCATCTCGCATGCGCAAAGTGATCAGCTCCTTGACGGTAGCATGCCTCAGAGGTCGAGTCTGCTCACCAAAGAGCTCCTTGAGATGCAAATGAATGTCAGCAGCACTCTTTGCATCCTCAAAACGCCTCTGCAGCTCATCATTCATAGAAGCCTACATATAACACTTGGCTTTCAAGTCATGGTCAAACCAATCCTTGTAAGTCTGCAATTCCTTAGGAGTGCAGTCAGTCGGAGCCTCAACAGGGGGTGACTCAGTCAGTGTATATGCTATCTTTTCCGAATTCAAGACGATTTTTAGATTCCTTAGCCAATTGAGGTAATTAGGTCCGGTTAAAATATGTTTGTCGAGTATAGCAGACAACGGATTGCGAATCGAAGACATTGTCAAATTTTGTACTGAAAAGTAAAACAGATAATTGTTAATGACTATTTTAAAATATTTCGTAAGATATAAAGTATGGACTTTTACTTTATAAATATTTACTCCCACTGTTTTGGCATCTTTCACTACCCTCTAGTGAAAACGTGGAACTCCTTTCCTCAGTAGGTACGCAAGGTCCAATTAGCGGATTATGATCCCGAATAATATCAGCCAATCAAAATTCCTAAAAGGTAGTTTCCAATTGCATCTCCATGCAACCCTCTACGTAAACTTTTGTCTCACGTTTGATTAGGACCCAATAATATGACGTCGTTCATCTTTACGTGTCAAGCCTTACCCATCGATGTTGAACCTTAATGGACGGTTACCATGAGTTCCCTCAATAATATGAGCCGAAATCATGGGAGTTCCACGTAGTTTACATCATCATGTCAATGGATGTCACAACTTTCCGGTGTCCAAGGCCCCCCCAATAATATGAGCCGAGCCCCAAACACGGGTAGCGTTCATCATGCACCCATTGCCGATGGATGACATGGAAATTATAAACACCTTTATAATTCCCCTTTTTGGGCTTGATATTAATTTTGAATCTTATTCAAAATGAGGGTTTTTTAATTTTGAAAGGTCTCATCATTAATTTTATTTTGAAAGCTAGCCATGTTTGATCGTATGATTGCCGGATTCATGCAAATTTGTTATTATCATAATAATAACGCACATACTCATTTTATAACATATCATGCATATATTATAAACAGTAAACAAAACAAGGATGATCAATCGCTCCAAACTAATGGCCCGTGTGAGCTAAACACGGGCCTAGGTCCAATCCTAGGGAGATGCATGGGATGCAAATGCAACTTTTACATAAGCTTCCAATATTTACATGTCTTCGATCTTCATAATCATCAAGGCCACCATCTTCCAATCTTGATCTTCCACTATACTAATATTTACAAATAAATATCCATGGCAAATAGGGATACATCTCATGGGGTGGGAACGGGCCATAAACCAAGCCCACTTTAAATTTGATAATTATTACAATCATTCAACACAAAATATCCTAGCATACACCTAGCAAATTGGGCTTGGGCTTTTGATCATCTTTCATGCATAATATCATATATCATACACCATCAATTAATTATCACAATAATCAATTGATCCAATATTATATATCTTGATCCAATCACTAACCGCCACGATTAAAAACTAAATTAACAAAGTATACAAACTCCTTTGTCTACTTTCCAATTAATTTATTTATAACCGAATTTCTTGTAAATCACAATTTACTATAAATAATTAAAGTCTAACTTCAATTATTTATTTCATGAGAAAATATTTGCAACTTTTGTAAATTTAAACTTAAGGACCCTTAACTCTTAATCATTATTATAATGCAATTTGATTATGGTTAGTTAATTACAGCGGAAAACGAGTTTAAATTTTTTTTTACAATGAGCCCAAAATACATTATTTGAATACTAAAAATAGTATTTCATTTCACATAATCAAATATGCCCACACATATTCAAAACCAACTATATACAAGTAACTCATATCCTCGGGACATGCCCCGGTATGTAAATATATATATATATACTGGGAAATAAAAACATAAAACCTCAGCTCAAACTGTGACTCTCTCCAAAAGCACCCTCTTCGGCCTCTTGATATCCTGGAGTACCTGTCATTGTCCACATACAAAGACAACAACAGCCCCTCTAGGGTGAGCAAAGCTCAGTATGAAACAACCACAATATATATCACAAGTATCTAAACGATGATATATGATGTGCAATGCATGAATGTCGTGGAGGTATCAGGTCAAATGCCCATCCACTGAGCACATGTCAGAATCAAACGAATCGCTATGAAATCAATGCTCGAGCTGACACACCGGCCTCAATCAGGGATACTCGTATGATAGCGTCGACAAAGCGCTATCAAATCTCAAATCTCAATCAATCATCGGGGCCACTAATGACTATGCTTTAAGAGCCACATAATGCCAAACATAGCATCTTGTTCACAAACCCCATAATCAAATCCAATCATATCAAGGTATCCAAGGATCAAAGCTCAACGTGTATGTCATGTATGCCACATCAACTCAACAAATAAGGCATATAGACATTTATTTTCAATCAAATCAATCAAACATATATCATATGATACAGATACATGTCGTATGTTACTTGGTCGCAAAATACCTCAAATCTTTGTTTCCAATCGATGTAGCTTGAAGATTTCAGTATAAAATTCTCTCTACATCAATAACACATTCATTTCCATCAATAACATCGTTCAAAATCAACAATATAAGTTTTAAATATTTTTGAATACTTCAAATTTCATATCAAATCGAAATCATAGCATATTTCAATTCCGACTTTAAAACTTAATTTCTTGTCAGTTATTCTACCACATATATGAATCTCGACTTCAAATACATGCTGTTCCATCACTTCAAGAAATAAAGGTGCTAAAACTAGAAGAAACTTACCTTAAAAGAAAGCTCTCTACGCGAAGATTCCGTATATATAATTTATTTTAAGTTTGGACAACGTTTCGAAGTGGATTCGGACGATAGAAATGAGTTTTCCTCGCTTGTCTCTCGAAGCTTCAGAAGGAAATGAACAAAATGTTGAACATAAATTCGTTCTTATCACCCCACCAAACTCGCGCTCGGGCAATAACATCTCGCGCCCAAGCGCGAGGTGTTCTGCCCTCCGGATGCGAGTTTGTGCCGCGCTCGGGCGGTAACATCTCGCGCTCGAGCGCGGGATGTTCTGCCCGGCATCCTATGTTTCAAATTAGCAAAAATGGTCAACATGCACTTTGTAGATCTATGTTTAGCTTTCATTTGCCACTGACCTTATTCAATTTGGATATCGGACGCGAGAGTATAGTCACTCTCCCCAGATGTGTCAGTACAGAAATTGAAATGCACACGTTACATTTCGAGATTATTTTGCCCTTATTTCCAAATGGATTTGGACAAAACACAAAATATGAAAGTTTTAGTACTATGTATTAGCTTTTCAATGAAATTGGTTTCATTTCAGTTAGACTAATATTCACATAATTATGCCGAAAAACATACAATATGTCACTTTTTGATTGCGGTTCAGCACACTTACTTTCATCATCAATAATATACATTTTACACGTCATCACATAACAATATCATGAATTATCGCTAATCACAAGATGATTTACGATAATACGGTACATGGTCCTTACAAGATATCTGCTATTTGTTGTTCAGTTGATATGTATTCCGGTCTGATTGCTTTCTTCAGAGCATGATCTCTGATGAAATGATGCCTGACGTCGATATGCTTGGTCCTTGAGTGAAGAACTGGATTATATGTTATTGCAATCGTGCTTGTATTATCACAAAATATTGGTGATTTTTTTGCAATGACACTATAGTCTTTCAGTTTTTGCTGAATCCAGAGCAGTTGGGCACAACAACTTCCAGCAGCAAGATATTCTGCTTCAGTTCTGGAAGTTGCTATGGATGTTTGCTTCTTGCCGAACCATGAAATTAGTCTGTCTCCTAGAAACTGACTTGATCCACTGGTGTTTTTACGATCTAGCTTACATCTTGCATAATCTGCATCTGAATATCCAACTAAATTGAAAGAAGAGTCCTTAGCATACCATAAGCCTACATTTTGTGTGCCTTTAAGATATTTTAAAATAAGTTTGGCAGTGAAAAATGAGATTGCTTAGGATCTGCCTAAAATCTAGCACAATACAAACAGCAAATACAATATCAAGACGACTAATAGTTAGGTACAATAATGAACCTATTAAACCTCTGTAAAGTGTCGTCTCAACTGATATTCTCCTTGATCATTGTCTAATTTGATTGATAAACTCATGGGAGTACTTGCAGCTGAACATGTTTCCATGCCAAATTTCTTAAGAAATTCCTTCGTATATTTGGTCTGACTGATAAAAGTACCAGTTTCCAGTTGCTTCACTTGCAGACCGAGGAAAAATGCCAGTTCACCCATCATACTCATCTCGAATTTTTCATGCATTAACTTGGAAAACTTCTCACATAATTTGGGATTAGTTGATCCAAAAATTATATCATCAACATATATTTGCACAAGTAAGATATGATCATTCTTTGAAAATTTGAACAGAGTCTTATCAATTGATCCTACAGTAAAATTATGATTAGTTAAGAATTTTGAAAGAGTTTCATACCAAGCTCTTGGAGCTTGTTTAAGACCATATGAGGCTTTGTTCAAATGATAAACATGATCAGGAAGAGAGTGATTGATAAAACCTGGTGGTTGTTCCACAAATACTTCTTCCTGCAACTGACCATTCAGAAATTCACTCTTCAGGTCCATCTGGTAGACTTTGAAGTTCTTGAAAGATGCATAGACAAAGAACATTCTAATTGCTTCTAGTCTTGCAACTGGTGCATAAAATTCATCGTAATCTATTCCTTCTTCTTGCCTATATACTTGTGCTACAAGCCTCGCTTTGTTGCGCACAACTGAACCATCTTCGTTCAGTTTGTTTCTGTATACCCACTTTGTCCCTATAATAGTTTTAGAAACTGGTCTTGGAACTAAGTTCCAGACATTGTTATGGGTAAACTGATTTAGCTCTTCTTGTATGTCATTTATCCATTTAGGATCAGCAAGAGCTTCATTAGTTTTCTTAGGTTCCAGTTGGAAAACGAAAGCTGAATGAATAAATAAATTAAGCATTTGATTTCGAGTTCTTGCCGGATCAGATGTATTACCTATCATCAATTTTGGAGGATGTGATTTCTTCCATCTGTACTCAGCATTTGTTGTGTCCATTTTAGCAACTGCTTCAGTTGGCAACTGAATATTTTCTTCAGTTTCAGTTGATGTTGTATCAGTTTGTAACTGAGTATTTTCATTTTGCTCCACCAACTGATTATCAGTAACAATTTCTTGTTCAACTGATTGATCCAGCACTTCTGGTTCTGGTGTTTGAAGGATATTTCGATTAATGTGATTTTCTTCTTCATTATCATCCTCCAAACTAATATCTGTAAAGCGATCAATTGGATCAGTTGGCTTATCAGTTAGCACAGATTCATTAAATACCACATGAATAGACTCTTCTACATTCAAAGTGAATTTGTTAAAAACTCTGTAAGCTTTACTAACTAAAGAATAACCAAGAAATATTCTCTCTGCAGATTTAGCATCAAAAGTTTTTAAATGATTTTTGTCATTATCAAGAATAAAACTACTGCAGCCGAATATTTTGAAATATGAAACTACACTTTTGCGTCAATGCTAGATCTCATACGGTGTTTTCAAATGATTTTTATTAATCATTGATCTGTTCTGAGTGTAACATGCAGTTTTTACTGCTTCTGCCCAAAACCTTTGAGAAATACCAGAGTCAGCAAGCATTGTTCTAGCAGCTTCTTTAAGGGTCCGATTTATTCTCTCAGCTACACCATTTTGCTGAGGAATTCTTGCTACAGAGAGCTCATGCTTGATCCCAGTATTTTATAAAAATTGTGAAAGATTTTGATTGATGAATTCAGTCCCTCGGTCATACCTTATTCGATCAATCCCAACTGATTTTTCATTTAATAGTCTTTTGAAAAACTTAATCAGTTGTGCAGCAGTATGGTCTTTGGATTTGAGAAAAATAACCCAAGTAAATCTTGAAAATTCATCCACGACTACTAAGGTGTAATTCATTCCCCCTAAACTCATGACTGGTATAGGACCAAAAAGATCCATATGTAGCAGTTCTAAGCATCGAGAAGATGACTTACAACCCTTGTTTTTAAATGAAGATCTTACTTGCTTACCAAACTGACATGCTGAACAAATTTTATCTTTTGAAAAATCTATTTTGGGCAAACCAGTTACAAGATCATGGTTACTCAGATAAGCAATAGATTTAAAGTTTAGGTGGTTCAACCTTTTATGTCACAACAAGTTTTTAGAAGATTTGGAAGCTATAAAACAAACTAGCGCACAAGGTTACTGAACAAGTATGTCTGTCGAACTGAACTGAGAATTTATTGTCACATAACTGACTGATGTTAATCAAGTTATACTTCAAATTCTCAACTAGTAAAACATCATTAATTGTAAAGTTACCATGAATAAGATTACCATTACCCACAGTTTTACCTTTGGAATTGTCTCCAAACCTGATGCTTGGACCAGTGTATTTGATCGGTTGAGATAGCAAATTTGCATCCTCTGTCATATGACGCGAGCATCCACTGTCCAAATACCAGATTGATTCTTTGTTTATACCTGCCACCTGCAATCACACAATGAATACCTTTGGTACCCACATCTATTTGAGTCCTAAACTGATTAGTCCTTTAGGAACCCAGACTTGGATCAGTCTAACTGACTTCCCAGTTGCTGTGTTCCAAATGGTGTTTCTCAACTTGTGTGTGCTTGGTGTGTTGTGTGCATATGAAGTAATATGCGCTTTATCTTTGTTAAACTGGTTGTTCAGCCGATATCTTTTCTGAACGGGCTTACTATTATAGTAATTGGAGTAGCCATTAAAATAGTTCAGCTTTTTATTTTTGAACCTTTTGGGTGACTGACTTTGTAGGTCAATTGAAATTTTTGGGCTATAACCAATACCATACCTTCTAACCTTATTCTTATTTTCAATAGGCTGTACAACTGGTTTTCTTGGCTCAGGTTGTTCTTGTACCACAACTGATTTTACAAAGTAAATGTATTTCCCTTTGCTCATGTTCGGTTTTGGCTGAGCATTACTGGTGGAAATTTCATCTTGGTTGCTGAGCCCTAAACAAGTTTTATCAGTAACTAATTTTTGTTTATCTTGTATTTCAGCTAATGCAACAGATGATTTATTCCATGCTTTAATTAGCTCAGTTTGCTTTGAATTCTCAAGCATCAACTGCTGAATCATTGATTGATTCTTGCTTCTTTCAGCATTGAACTCAGCAATCTCCCATTTAAGACTCAACAAATTAAATGATTCATCGGTTTTAGTTTTATCATCTTTGGGATCAGTTTGCTTTGCTCTGGCCTCCTCAAAAGATAATGCAAGCTTGTGATACTCATTAACCATGTCATGAAGTGTAGAAATGAGTTCATCTCGTGTGAAATCAGTTGAACTAAAGTCGAATACTTGTTGACTGGTGGACTCCAGTTCTGTGTCATCAGCCATGAGACACTTGACCTCTTCATCATCATCACTAGAGCAGCTCAAGCTCTCAGGTTCTGAATCATCATTGTCAGATTCTACCCATTCCGACTTGCTTTCCTCAGCTAGAAGCACCACATTCTTCTTTCTGTAAGATTTCTTGTCCTCCTTAGATCTTCTCTTGAGCTCATAAGGTTTCTTTCTCTTTTCATTTGAGCCTCGACTGTCCTTTTTTGGCTTGGGACAGTCAGCAATAAAATGACCAGTTTTGCCACAGTTGTAGCAAGCATTAGGTTCTTCTTTGGAATGATTTTTCTGATATTGTCTTTGGAAGTTTCCTTGACTTCTTCTCATAAATATTCCAAACTTTTTAACAAACAATGACATAGCGTCATTACTTAACTGATTAATAGATCTTTCCACTGAACCAGTTGGTTCCAGTCTGACAGTTGTTAGGGCAGTTATAGCAGCTCGTGTAGATGGTTCTCCTTCTCTTGTTTGTAACTCGAACTCATAGGCCTTCAGGTCAGCAAATAGATCATGTAGCTCGACCTTGTTGAGATCCTTTGATCCTCGCATTGCCATGGTCTTAATATCTCATTCCTTGGGAAGACCTCTGACTACTTTCAGTGCTACCTTTTTATTTGAATACACCTTCCAAGTGCATTCAGTTCGTTGATTATTCCACTTATTCTTTCATCATATTCATGCATGGATTCTCCAATCTTCATCTTGATATTGTTGAATTTTTGAACGGCAACTGATAGTTTGTTCTCTTTAGTTTGCTCATTGCCCTCGCATAACTGAATCAGTTTCTCCCAGATTTTCTTAGCAGCTCTGCACATCTTTATCTTGCTGAATGTGACTTTATTCAGCGTTTTGTACAGAATGTCTTTAGCCACGTTGTCCAGATTGGCTTTTCTTTTATCTTCAGCTGTCAACTCATCTCTTGGTTTTTCAATACGATGTGATGCATCTTCAGTTATGGCAACAGCAGTGTTTGTCTTCAATATTCTCATGGGTCCCTCTGTAATAAGGTTCCACATATCATCGTCTTGTGCAGCTAGATGAGCCTGTATTCTGATTTTCCAATTATCGAAATTCTCTCTGGAGAAAATTGGAATTTTATTGAATGAAGACATGATAATCAGTTTGTGTAGAAATATTCAGAGACAAGATTCAACTGCTCTGATACCACTTGATAGGATCGGTTAGGGTGTGAAAAAGTGTTTAGAAGGGGGGTTGAATAAACACTCACAATTTTCACAACCTTTTCGAATATTGAGTCAGTTTAGTGATAAACTGAAACTCGGAAATCTTGTCAGTCGATATCAATCAATTAACAAAAATAGTGCGGAAATAAACTGACTGAAAAATAGAATAAAACTGAAATAAGAACACACAAGCTTTTACGGATGTTCGGAGATCTCAATCACTCTAATGTCACCCATTCTATCTCAAAGATAGGATATTCACTAAAAGACTTTGATCAATACAAACAGTTGTACAGATCCACTTCAGTCATGGACTTAACAATGCAAAACTGAAACTTTTAGTTAGAAAACGATTTACAGTACTCAATTGGACTTAAATAACTTAGCACGGCTGATTACAACAATATCAGTTTGTGCTTGTAAGCTCTAAGTATTGCCTTTAAGTGCTATGAATGTATACAATAAGTGTGAGCTTTTCAATGAACAGAAGGCTTGCAAAGATTTCAGCAGAGTAACAGCTTGGTTAATAGAATAGTGTTTGATCTGTTCTCATCTGCTCTTTTCTGATTTTTATAGGCTTCACTTCAAACGCTAATACTGAATGCGATTTGAATCTTTCTATCCGTTGTTTTCCACTTCAACGTTCATCTGACAGTCATACACTGTAGAATTTCTGAAATGCGGCGTTCCTGCTGTTCTTTGTACAATCTGTCGGTGGTTGAGCTACGTCCTTTTCACTGATGACGTGTATAGCTGAAAGATCAGCTGATAGGCCATAGCTGATAAGCTCACAACTGATGTAGCAACTGATCAGTCAGTTGTCTGCGTAGTTCAGTCAGCTGGTTCAGTTGCCTTCAATTATCTTTACATTAATCTTCAGTTATAGGCAACCGATAGTTTGCGTATATTAGATTAGTTACGATCATTCTTCTTGATCAGTTAGTTCAATCTATTAAATGCTCAGTATGTCAAACTTCCGAAATTCAGTTTCTAACACATAAGCCCATTAACATGCAAATTAAAATATATAAAAAGGATTCATATGTCTTTTTGAGAAGTATGCAGCCGAAAACACACACACACACAACACACACATTTTTCGAAAATTCCTAAGGGAGAAAACAAGGAGTCTTCATCGGCCGTTCAATCTTTTTCGCGCCCCACGCCAACAATCGTGTATTCGAGCGTTCTAAAACTCAAAGGCACGTTTCTAAATTTCTTTGACGCATCATTCAATCCATATTATGCATGTTTTGTTTATTTTTGCATGAAAAATAGTGAAGTTCAAATTGCTTATCTTTTTGACGATTATTTTTAAAGTTTTGAAGATTTTTACATGTATATGAACGTGTTATGATTTTCAACGAGTACGCTGACAACATAGGACGTTTAAGGGATTGAACAAGTGCCGTTTAGGCACGAGACGAGGGCTGGACAAGAGCTAGAAGGGGCCGTGCATGGCTGATGGTTAGAGGCTAGGGTTTTCATGGGACATGTGTATGTACGGTCTCAGCTAAGGGAAGAGGGGCGTGCGGCTCGACCAGGGCTTGGGTAAGGGGTCATGCTAGACATGACTAAGGGCTAGGAAGAGTCCTAGCATGGCTAGGACCCAAGGGCAGCTGGTAGGGAAGAGTCAACAACCGCATGGACTCTTCCTATGCACGTGTCGGGCTGTTGCTGAGGGTAGGGCTCGCGGCGGGCTAGAATGGTCTATGCATGTCCAGTAGGGTCTAGTGAGGATGGTAGAGAGTCGGGACAGAGGCTGGTGCCGCTTGGTCCATGGTGGTTCGAAGAAATTGGAAGAGATGGGCTGCGGCTGTGGGCTGTGCGCTTGGGCTTTTTGCGTGGGCTGGGGGGCTATTTTTCAAATGTGGAAAAGATACAATATTTTATGATTAAAAAGAAAAAGAAAAATATTTTGAAGGATGTGAATTGACTGTGACATAAAAGATATGAAATATTATTTTTTGGAATATCGTGAGAGAAAAGGTCCCAGAGGAAACCCGTTTACGGAAAAAGGCCCAGAGGGAGCCCGACATTTCCATTTTACGTCGGTGCCTACTGCTCGTCCCCATGCACAATGGTGAGCTAAGACTGATCAGTCGATTAGAGAATAAAGTTTAGTCACTTTCAATGATCATACTTCACCCAAAATGATAAATGATTGAAAGTTTTACGATTTATGATTTATTTATGCTTACAAGTTTATTTTAAATAAAAGTATGATTTAAATGCATATGCTTGTATATGTATTATTTGTTACTCCTGTTTAGAACGTGCTGGGTCATTAGACTCACTAGGCTTAAATGCTGCAGGTGATGATGATATTGAAGGAGGCGCTGACGCTTGAGTAGGTCGAGTCCGACAGTACACTCCCGAGAGACTTTATTATCCGCATTAGCTTGATAGTTGAAAGTTTGAAAGATTTTTGTTAATGAATTTATTAGAGATTTTTGTGCTTTATTTTGAAGTTATGATGATCATGTTAAAGGTTGGAGTTGGATTGTTTAATTGACGATTTAGGGATTTTTATGCATTTGAGATTTTAATGTTAAACTATTTTGATTTAGGGAAATGTTAAGTTAGTTGATACGATGATTTTCGAATTCTATGATCAATTTTAAAAGAAAGAAAAAAAATTAGTAAGATTTTAAAGTTAAAAAGTAGATGACGTTTCAACTTACCTACCACGTGCAAGATTCAATTGTAGAACTTTATCACCAAGATTTGTTTCAATTTTCAGTCATGTGGGGGATTGTTGGAAATTTGAATTAAATTTAAAGTTTAAATGAAAATTATGACTCATGAATATGAGAGTATATTTTGGCTCTCCACATTCTTGAGTTAATTATGACTTATGATTGTAGAAATGTCTTTTGACTTTCTAAATTCTTGAATTAATTAGAAACTTTTGGCTCTTCATATTCTTGAGTTAATTGCAAGCTTAATTGACTTAATTGATCTTCCATGAAGTTTTGTGTTTATTTTGGAATTTATAATTAGTGTGTCAATTTTCTCAATCCATATAAATTTTTTTTTTACAAACACACTCAAGCATTCTCTTGTATTTCATATTGCTAGCTTTTTATTTGGCATCCGTTAATTTTTGGTGATAAAGTGAAGGTATATTTTCGGTTTGCCGGTGTAGTTAATCGTGCAGAGTTGCTACATGGTTTTGTCGTTGTATCTTGGGAAACAGTTGTCCGTCCTGAACCTCGAAGCATTTTTGGAGGGGACAAATATGTTTTAAGGAAACTGTCCTTCGTACATGCCTCAGTTTGATTTACCTCTTTCCTACTGTTTGACATACTCGATATTTGTACTTTCAATAACATGCAGCCTTTGTTTAGTGCTTTGTTTGTATCTATTTAATTCTATTTTCGCATCCTGCTATATAATTGTTATTTTCATACTTCAGATTTTAGCGTTTTGGCTAGCAAAAGGGTATGCAATCAGTTGTGATGTAATCGTTCCACCATCGTGGTTTGTTACGCCTTGTAGATTCTAGCTGTTGGATTCCTTCTTCCTCTTCTTCTGCGTGTGTGGTGGTATCTGGTTTGGGCTCTTCTTCTGGGCTCTATATTCCAAGCTGCTCTTGGGCTTGGGCTTTATTAATGACCCCTTTCCAAGCCCACTATTGAAGAAGTCGGTCCACTGTCTTAGTGTCCAGGATAATGAGAATGGCTTTATCAGTCTCCCTTTCTCCGGAGCTTCAGATTACGGAGATGCAAAAATGGCAGTGAAACAGTTTCTGCAACTTCCCATATCACGAATTTGTACATTGAGTAACAAAATTGGATTCACCCTCTTCTCTATCAAATTCATTCAACACTCTCCTCAGCTATCGGGTACCTTTTTCTCTGATGCATCATTTTCTTCTAGAAACTTAACAACGTTAGCTCATTCTAGTGTTTGTGTAGAAATTGGAAGAATATGTAATAAAGGGCTAGTCGTAATATGTGGAACTGCAGTTTTCCGAATCTTGAATTGTTCTTTCATAACGTTTGCGTTGTATCTTCTTGTATCGGAATTTATTTTAGACTGTTTGGTCATTGATTTTTTATTATTTGCCCTTTTTTTGTCAGCGAGATGGGTCAGGGCCTGCGCGCTACAGCCTGATAGAAGTTTTACTGCATTAAGTTTGGTGAAAACTGAAGTGAAGAAAAAGTAATTACAACTTCGTTCTGTTTTACTCTGCTCTTTTTCAGATATTGAATGTAACTTGATAGTTGATGCTACCAAGAAACTGTTTTTGTTTAATTTAAGTAATGTTATTCGTATCTTCATCACATTTTATAGGAAAAGGAGACTGGACGAGATATGTCTTGAAAGATTTGAACAGTATAGTCGAACATTCATTCAGTCTTGGATCACTCAAGGTATGCTTCTCTTGAAGATGTTGGACTTACAAAAACTTTGTTAATTTTCTTTGACTATTTAAAAAACTGAGATTTATATATTTAGTCCTTCGAAATATATAGTCTCACAGAGAGGTTGAAGTTCTTGCAATAGCAATGTCGCACTTCTTGTGTAAAATCATACAGAGTCAGAAGAAAAGATACGAAAAGAAGTATTCTTAGACATAGTAGATGATTTAAAGAGAAAATTTAAGAAGTATTCGTATCTTTTTCATTAGAAACATTAAATTGAGTCTAATCTTTGGTTGATCTTATAATGGGTTCGTATTTTGATTTTCAATATCTAGCAAGCCGTTGCATCCTGAGAAGCTTATACAGATGCTATTTCTATCTGAAAATGTTTGTTCTAAATCTTGCTCTAGATTTGGTATCAATTACTTTTAGCTCTGTGTTGTGGAAGTTGAGCGTCACCAAAGAAAAAAAACCTATGTTCTTGTATTATATTCTTCTTTTCTTTTCACAGGCAAGGTAACCGTTGATGGTAGAGTGGTAAACAAATGTGGGACTCCCATCTGTGTTAAATCTATATTCTTCTTTTCTTTTCACAGGCAAGGTAACCGTCGATGGTAGAGTGGTAAACAAATGTGGGACTCCCATCTCTGTTAAATCTATCGTGGAGATCAAGGCTGAAATTCCTAAATATGTATGTAGGTGATAATTCTCTCATAACAGCCTATAGCTTGACATTTATTTATGCATTGTTTATGTTAGACATATTTGTAAGGTCGTTGAAACTTCTACCTTTCTATCTATTCGTACCCTAGAGCTGGACACAAGTTGGAGGCTGCCATTGAACAACTAGAGATCGATGTTACTGGAAAAGTGATTCTTGATTCAGGACTTTCTACTGGAGGGTTTACCGATTGCTTGCTTCAATATGGTGCTTCATTTGTTTATGGTGTTGATGTGGGTTATGGACAGGTAAGAATTCAGACTAAAGATTTTTAACCAAAGGCTATTGAATTTCTTCTTTTGCATATTCTATTAAGATTCAAATTAAATGGAAGTACTTGTTCTATTTTTTATTTGGTTATGTATAAATGCGAAGCATGTATGGAAAATATTTCTAGAGGTTATTTCATATTTTTGCCTATTTTACCAAGAATCAAATTAATATGGAAGTGCTTGTTCTATTTTTTTTATTTGATTACGTAAACATGGGAAGAAGTTGGGAATGTTCCGCATCACTTAGTTTATCCCTTAACACATTAGGGATCGATGGTCTGTTGTCCGGATGATATTCGTTCATTCTATGTCGGTGGTTTATGGTTTCCTGACTGTGGCTGAATTTGAAGATTTGTGATAGAACCTAAAAAATTAAATATAAAATTGGCATTTCGAGCTGCCTTCACTCCAGAGAATCAAGGGAAGAAGTGATGATTTTTTTAGCATAATCTCTAGGTGCTCTAGTTTTGTTATCGTGCATGCTTTGTACTGATTAAATAACGGATCACTATTTTTGTTTAGGTGGCTGACAAAATACGCAGACATGGACGTGTGAGTGTTATAGAACGGACAAATTTGCGATATCTTACTGAACTACCGCAGAAGGTTGATCTGGTTACTTTGGACCTTTCCTTCATTTCTTTACTGACGGTACGATTTCCTTGAATGCAGTTATATTTATTTCCTGCATTGTTTTTCCACCTGAGTTGTTTTACACAATGTATGCTTCTTTTTGCATACAAAAAATTTTACTTGTTTCTTGTAAAGTTTGCAGGTCATGCCTGCTGTTATCAGCTTAATGAAAGATAACGGCACGATAGTTTCACTAATAAAACCTCAATTTGAGGCACACCGATCACAAGTATGTGCAAACTTCATTTTTCTAGCTATGTTTATGGTTTATATTACAAGACTAGAGTGCGGGCACAATATAATATTTTATTTGTCTGGTATTGCATAAAAATGTTTTGAGTCTTACTTTTGGCAAAATCGGTCACTTTTGATCAATGGGCTAGGTTAATTGGATGCTCCAAGTGACGCTCTGTGTGTAATATTGAAAGAACATATCTTTAGAATTTTTATCCACATTCACACCATTTGAAATTTCCGCTTGTTTGATTGATGTCTAAATTTCAACTGTCTTTCAGGTGGGAGGTGGTGGGATTGTGAGAGATCCCTTAGTCCATCAGGAGGTAGTCTTTGTGTAACTTAATATTTGGAATTTAGTAAGCTGGATTTGTGTAAATGCTTTTTTCCCCATTTTGATTTCATTTTCTTACCCTTTAGCAGCATAAGCCTTTGATCCCATTGGTCCCTTTTAATTTTAAACCTTGATGTTGACTGAGATGTGAACTTTCCTACATTATTCTAGTTGTACATGCAACTTTGTCTCAAGAATCCACACACGCTTCCGGACCTTTCTGGATGGTTTCCATGCATTTTCTTTTGTTCATTGTTCATCAAATCTTGGAGGCTTTTGGTTCATCGATTATCCTATTTATGGACGAGTCTTATCATATGGCGGAAGTCTGAAACTACGTTCAAATAGAAATGATGTTGACATCGAGGCATAGGCTAGAGGTAACAGTTGTGTTTTATTTTCTTGTATACGACCACTAACTCTATTTTCCAACACTTAGGTTCTTGCAAAGATCATAAATGGTGTACAAAAGCTGGGATTCGAATGCATAGGATGGATAGAGTCTCCCTTAAAGGGTGCTGACGGAAACAAAGAGTTTCTTGCTTGCTTCGATCGAAAACCTATGAAATATGATGAACTTGTATCGCTCGGTGAGGCAGATATTTACAAATTGTACCGACCCATGAAACAAGAAACGTGATTTGAGCTTCATCTGTGCACGTACACAGTCTCTCTCTCATATAGCTGAGCAATATACCTATTTGTTTAGAGCTGGGATCTTCAACTTCTGAGGGAAAAATATTAGACTTGATATAAATTGTAGCATACACCAGTGGAACTTCTTGTTGGTACTTGTGATCAAACGGCATATGTGCGTGCTAATATTTTTGTTATGAAATCTTTTTAATGGATAGAGTTAAGATATACATATTTCACGAAATGAAAGACCTCATTTTCATTATACATGGCATTTGAAATATTTAATTTTGTTTAAACTTCAAACTCTACATTCCCGAAAAAAATAAGAATGTCATTACAATTTATTGTTACAAGTTGTGTTTAAAAAAAATTAATAGAAGTCGCACAATGAACATGAAAACTGATAAAACAATTTAGCAGTGGGATACATTTATGTCAAACACAAAACGGAAAATTCCTTTGAAAAAAATATATTACAACCCCAAATTACATCAACTTGCGAATGTCAACTACTAAAAACCCGGATTCGTCTATTCTGGCAATGTTTTAATAAGGGCCAAATAGAAGGATGACTACCTAAATGAACAAATGTATTGCAAACGAAAGTATTAAATTACAAATTCCCTACAAGAAAAAAACAAAGGATGCAGTTTTCGGCAAATTTTCTGGTTCTGTTATTATCTTATGTAACTCACTTTTATCCGATTTTGGACCACAATTGTAGTAGGGCATTTGACTTTTCTTACGATTATGCTCACAAACATGATCACGCAAATTACCAGAAAAACATTGAAAAGTCTCGAGGCTTTTGAAATCCGGTGCAAAGTAGTAGTCTACCAACCGGTCTCTGTGGATCTGTTTAGCTTTTCAGCAAATGTTTCGGCCACAAGGAGAGGGAAGGCAATGGTTGCATCGCAGTGCACCTGCAAATCCAGCTAGGATTATAGTTTGCTACAAATAATGTCTACCAACGTAATTCAAGCAGCAGAAAGCCAATGATGAGTCCACTAATAGACAATCTGTAATGACCCGAATCTTTATTTTGAATGAAGTATTAATTAATAGATGATTAAAAGGTTGCTAATTAAGTATTATTAAGGAATTGATAATTCGGGATCAACCTGTTGGGATCCACTGAATTTAAAATGAACAACTCAATCTCCTTCAAATCACATTATCCCGAGAAATTCAACTAGACAAATGAGATTCTAACATATGGCAGATAAGATTGATTCGGATTTTCTGAATTAGTCCGGATGCAGCCTATAAATGGAAATTGATTTCTTTTGTTTCCTACACCGCTTCCTTCAGAGAGAGTTATAGTCATATACCTTAAGTTTTCTAGTCATTTTCTAGGGAACTTTGGTGTCGTGAAGTTTCGGAGCTAGTTTTGACTCGAGGAGGGGTCGGTGAACTGAGATCGAGACATCATCAGCAGGCTGACGACGGACATAGGTATAATCTTAAAGCCTTAAATAGTGATTTAAGGATCATTAAGGAGAACTTTGTAGCATGTTTGGTAATTCATGATCTGGTTTATTAGTGATTTCATTATGTTGGTATTGTTTAGGTTCAGACGAGTAAGCTTTCTGTCAGAATGTTTTACTGAGGTATGTGATGTACTGACTAAGACATCCAAGCGTAATATACACACTTATATGCTGCATATTTATCTGTTGCATGATACATGTTTTATTACTTTGGCATATCATGTTTGAAATATCATGTTGAGCCTGATATCTTTTGAGATATACCTCGTTTGTTGGGTTCGCTCAGCCCTATTCTGTATTTGGACCATGGGGCATCGAGAGCTACAATGTCCGATGAGACCCGCGGGCTCTGATGACCTGGACATTGTAGGTCCACATCTTGATGATGAGTGTACCAGCCACAACATGCTTAGGGCAGATCAGAGACTACACACTCATGCGTCTCTAGACTGAGCATGAGATTCTTGACTTGATCCTTGATATCGACATATTGCATTTCGCATGCATCATATCAGTTTGTATACTCGTACATTCTCCTATTGGCCGATTGTCGTTCAAGTCCTTATTTTCATCTTGGGCACCCCATTCCACGGGGCAGGTCTTAGGTTGGACAGTTCGGACGGCCAAGGCAGTGGCTAAAGCAGTTGGGTTTTTGGTGGCGATCCAATGGAGGTTTTATTTAGTTTATCGTATTCTCGTTCAGAATTATGTTTTCGATATGGTTGTATTAATGTTTAATACTGCTGTTATTGTTCTGTTTTCGTTTGGGTTGTAAGATGATTAAATTATTTGTTTTCTGCTGTTTAATTGTTGTTATTAAATTTTAATTGTGTATGCTTATTAGTCTGTTTAGTAGTGGCTCGGGTAAGGGCGCTACATTTGATGGTATCAGAGCATGCAAAAAATTTTGGACATTATTAATTCTTTTTCGAGGAATTAGAGGTTGATTTTGGTTTTCTTTCAGATGTCAGGAGATGGGAGCAGTCACGGAAATGTGGGACATGGCCTTTATGGCGACGATGAGGCTGGACGAGAACATCGTCGTAGAGATGTGACGGAAGGCGTCACCAAGATCATGATGAAAGGAGACGTGGGAACCGCATTAACATTATGGATTTCATGAAGATTGGACCTCCACCATTGACCAGAGAGGAGAATGCTGATGTTGCCGAAGCTTGGGTCGATATTATAGAGCAATGTTTTCTAGTGCTACACTATGACGAGGATGAAAAGATGGAGTTGACCGATTTCATGATCCAAGAAAAGCTCGGAAATGGTGGAAACATGTTTCAGCCATTCTAGTTTAGCAGCATGAACGGATTCATTGGGAACATTTCCGTCAGGCCTTCATCAATCGTCACTTTCCGCCAGCTCTTCGTCATGCGAAGGAGATGGAACTGTTGACCATCAAGCAAGGAGATTCGAGCATGGAAGATTACCCAAAGCGTTTTACGGATCTGTTGCCGTACGCTCACATCAGCGAGAATTCTGCAGCAAATTATTCTCAATTTTTGAAAGGTTTGAACCAGGAGATTTTTTATCGAGTTTCTGTCTGTGACGATCCTACTTCGTACGAAGGATTAGTGAGTCGTTGTCGTCAAGCCGAGATCAGTATTGCTAGGATGAAGGCTATGCAAGCTAGCAAAAGTTCTAGTAGATAGGAGCGAGGGGTCAGTCTTTCAAGAAGTCTGTATCTTCTTTTTCTTCCGGTTCTGGAGAGGTGCACAGTTTTGGCAGGAAAAAGCTGCAATGCGGCCACTCCGGACGCAATCACCAGAAGGAGAATTGTCAAAGAGTGACATGTGCTTGTTTCAATTGTGATAGTTTTGGTCATGTGAAAAGGGTTTGCCCTAACTTAGAGGATCAGAGTGGAGGCAGAGGTTCTATGGTAGGCTCTTACAGCTGAAAACAGTCTGAGGCCACAGTGCAACAGAAAGGTTTTCCTGCTCAAGGTTCCCGTCGTGGAGGAATATCACAAGAATCTCAGCAACGCCCAAGAGTTCAGGGGCAAGTGTTTGCCCTAAACCAAGAGCAAGCTGAGGAGCAAAACGAGAGTCATTGCAGGTAATTTCTTTTTATGTGGTATCCCTGCATATGTATTAATTGACACTTGGGCATCGCATTCATTCATAGCATCAATGTTTGTTAAGAAGCATAAACTACCCTACGTGCCATTAGATGTTTTGATGTCGGTGTCTATAGTCTACAGTCTACACCGATGGGACAAGAGGTTTTAGCTAAGCGACTTGTAGTAAACTGTTTGCTAGAGTTTGAGGGAAAATACTTGTCTGCCAATTTGATGATATGGGCTATGGAAGATTTCGATTGTATTATTCGAATCGACTTATTGACTAAGTATAGAGCGACTGTAGATTGTTATCAACGTCTAGTTCAGTCTCGTCCAGAAGGAGACGAGAATTGGTTCTTCTTCGGTGAGGGAGCTCGACCTCCAATGCCAGTAGTGTTTGCTGTAAAGGCACAACGGGCTTTAGCGAAAGGAGGAGAGAGATACCTCATTTATGTTGTGGACGTATCGAATGATGTAATCAACGTGAAGAACATTCCAGTTGTCGATGAATTTGCTGATGTTTTCCCTGATGAAATTCCTGGATTTCCTCCAGAGACGGAAGTGGAAGCGAAGATAGAATTGGTAACATGAACCGCACCTATCTCCAGAGTGACTTATAGATTCTCATCAACGGAGATGAAAGAGTTGAAACAACAGTTACAAGATCTTCTTGACAAGCTCCTTGGGGAGCACCAGTGTTGTTCGTTAAAAAGAAAGATGGGTCTATACGACTTTGCATAGATTATCGACAGTTGAACCGAGTAACGGTCAAGAATAAATATCTGTTACCACGGATCGATGATTTGTTTGATCAACTGCAAGAGATTTCAGTGTACTCGAAGATCGATTTACGGTCTAGATATCATCAACTTCGAGTTCATCAACGTGATATCCCTAAGACTGTATTTCGAACAAGGTATGAGCATTACCAGTTTCTAGTGATGCCATTTTGTTTGACTAATGTTCCAACAGTATTTATGGATTTGATGAACCGAGTATTCCAGGAGTATCTTGACAATTTTGTCATTGTCTTATTTATGACATACTTGTATACTCTCGTAGCCTTAAAGAGCATGCACAACATTTAAAGATTTTGTTGCTAACCTTAATCATCAATTGTATGTTAAGTTATACAAGTACGAGTTTTGGCTCGACATAGTTGTCTTCTGGGGACATGTTATATCCAAAGATGGGAGATCAGTGGATCCTAGCAAGATCGAAGCAGTGTTGAGTTGGGCACGACCGGAATCAACTCAAGAGATAAGAAGTTTTTTAGGTTTGGTAGGTTTTTTAGGTTTGGCAGGTAATTACCGGAGATTTATCTCGGGATTTTCTCAGATTGCCAAACTAATGACAGCTGACGTGTAAGAATGTGCAGTTCGAATAGACACATGATTGTGAAAATAGTTTCAATGAACTGCGTCAATGTTTGACAAATGTACCAGTTTTAACTCTACCATCTGGATCAGGAGGATACATTGTGTACACCGATACATCACTTCAAGGACTTGAGTGTGTTTTAACTCAGAATGGTCATGTGATTGCATAAGCATCCGGATAGTTGAAGAAGCATGAAGAGAATTATCCAGTTCATGATCTGGAATTGACAACGATTGTGTTTGATTTGAAGATCTGGTAACATTACGAATCACAAGAACTTGAAGTATATCTTCACTCAAGCAGAGTTAAATATGCGCCAAAGAAGATTGATGGATTTGTTAAAGGATTATGATTGCGAAATCAAGTATCATCTAAGATCAGCGAGATTATCTGCACTTCAGACAAATTTCATATCAAGTGTAATCCAAGATTGTTGTTCTCTGGGATTTCACTTCCGTCATAAGAAAGGAATGGAATACATTCG
This sequence comes from Primulina huaijiensis, assembly GCF_012295235.1. Taxonomy (NCBI): domain Eukaryota; kingdom Viridiplantae; phylum Streptophyta; class Magnoliopsida; order Lamiales; family Gesneriaceae; genus Primulina; species Primulina huaijiensis. The sequence goes on from NC_133312.1 coordinate 17,044,099, forward strand.
AGTAACGAGCATTTTATCTGAACTGACGTTGTATGCCAAAATCAGAGGAGCTTAGTTTTCAGACCCGAAAGTGAAAAAGTTAGCAAGGTTAGGTAACAGAGACAACACATATAGCTTTGCGTTCCAAACAGATGGAACCTTGTGTCTTTCAGGGAGAATCGTAGTTCCAGAATGTTCTAAATTAAGAGACGAGATTTTATCTCAAGCTCATAGGAGTAAGTTGAGTATCCACCCTGGTAGTATGAAAATACATAGAATTGAAGACCAGGTTTTGGTGGAAATGTATGAAGAAAAGTGTTTACCAATTCGTAGCCAAGTGTCTGGTTTGTCAGCAAGTGAAAGCTGCACATCGTCGACCAGGAGGATTACTTCAGAATCTTCCTAACCCTGAATGGAAATGGGAGCATGTAACGATGTATTTTGTCACCCACTTGCCGTTATCATCTAAGAATTGTGATCCCATTTGGGTTGTTGTAGACCGATTAACACATTTCATTCCGTATAGTCGGGAATATAGTTTTGATCGCATGGCAAGACTATACATCCAAGAGATTCTTAAATATCATGGTGTGCCAACAAGTACAGTCAGTGACAGAGACCCACGCTTTACCTCAAGGTTCTGGGGAAGTTCTCAAAAAGTGTTGGGAACGACATTGAGTCTGAGTACTGCCTATCATCCAGAGACCGATCGTCAGTCAGAGAGGACTATTAACACTTGAGGACATGTTATGTGCTTGTGCTTTGGTTTTGAGTTGTATCTTTGTAATCTTTGTAATCATGAGTTGTATTTTATTCAATTGTATTGTACTTCAATTCTGATTTCGAGGACGAAATCTTTGTAAGGTGGGGAGAATGTAATGAGCCGAATCTTTATTTTGAATGAAATATTAATTAAAAAATGATTGAAGGGCTGCTAATTAAACATTATTAAGGAATTGATAATTCGGGATCAATCTGTTGAGATCCACCGAATTTAAAATGAATAATCCAATCTACTTCAAGTTACATTATCCCAAGAAATCCAACTAGACAAATGAGATTCTGACACGTGGCAGATAAGATTGATTCGGATTTTTTGAACTAGTCTGGATGCAGTTTATAAATAGAAGCTGATTTCTTTTATATCCTACACCGCTTCTTTCAGAGAGAGTTTTAGCCATGTACCTTATGTTTTCTAGTCAGTTTCTAAGGCACTTTTGTGTCGGGAAGTTTCGGAGCTAATGTCGACTCGAGGAGGGCCGGTGAACTGAGATCAAGACATCATCAGCGGGTTGACGACGGACGCAGGTATAATCCTAAAACCTTAAATAGTGATTTAAGAATCATTAGGGAGAACTTTGTAACATGTTTAGTAATTCAGGATCTGGTTTGTTAGTGATTTCATTATGTTGGTATTGTCTAGGTTCAGTATTCGACGGGACCCGCGGGCTCTGATGAGCGTAGGAGCCAAAACATGCCTAGGACATATCAGAGACTACACACTTATGCGTCTCTAGACTGAGCATGAGATTCTTGACTTGATCCTTCATATCGACATATTGCATTTCGCATGCATCATATCAGTTTGTATACTCGTACATTCTCCTATTGGCCGATTGTCGCTCACGTCCTTCTTTTCATCTTGGGCACCCCATTCCACGGGGCATGTCTTAGGTTGGACAGTTCGGACGGCCAGTGGCTAGAGCAATTGGGTTTTCGGTGGCGATCCAGTTGAGATTTTATTTGCTTTATCGTATTCTCGTTCAGAATTATGTTCTTGATATGGTTGTACTAATGTTTAGGATTGCTGTTATTATTCTGTTTTCGTTTGGGTTGTAAGATGATTAAGTTATTTGGTTTCCGATGTTTAATTGTTGTTCTTAAGTTTTAATTTTGCATGCTTATCAATCTGTTTAGTAGTGGCTCAGGTAAGGACGCTACACAATCAAGTGACCAAGGAGTGGAATTTAAAAGCATTAATTCAAAAGGGAAATATTAAACCTTCACTGTCTTGGCAGACACTCGAATTTTGCCCCAGGACACGGCTTCGTCTGGACGGGCACCTGAATCACTTCCATCATATTCTTGCGCAGTGTTGATGAATACAGCGAAGTCAGCGCCATTGCGCATCATGTTCGCATTGCAAATATGATGCTTAGGCAACCCTCCTCCAAGAATTATAATCCCGGTTTTCCTAAGACCAGTGTGGACAGCCTCACCATTCATGGCCCTAATATCTGTTTAACACAACAAGCCACTCCCTTAACCTAGAACATAGATTGGAACAAGTTGATTAAGAGAATTTAATTACCTTGCACAATGTCTATCACTAGACCAGGCTCACTCTTAAATGAGTGAAAGTATAACATATCACCCAAGGAACCGTCTGTTAAGCCCGGGCAGAAAACTGGAATGTTGTTCTGCAGCAAGAGAAAATGGTCGATATTCTACAGAATTCACATACTTAACACTGTTACGAATATAAAAAAGTCAACAAAGCCTTGATAGATAATACAATAACTAAAGAATTTCCCCAAATACAGATCCGTCTATTTAACTAGACGAGATATACTGCTTAGTTACTGCTATATTCACATTTATTAAAAGGGGTGAATTATAGACACAATCAATCATCGCTCCGTCAACTTCCAAGAAAAACCCATATCCGGACCAAAACTCAACAAATCAGACTCGGTAGTCCTCTCTCAACCTTCAAATTTAACGAATAAAATTTGATTTTCTAGTTATTTACATTTTAACATTTATCAAAATAACTATCACCTTTTGGTTGATATTTTTTCCTTTCCCCAAACCAAAAATACCATATTATTTTATGCTATATATTATTATATATAATATAATAATATATTTTAAATTCATTAAAATACCCACATTGTATTAAAACATCAGGTTCTAGATAAAAACGGAGTTAACCGGTACAATAAATTTTGTTTTTCTACCAAACCTACACTAAATATCTTTGGTAACTTAAACTCAAAATTGTGATATATTGTTGTCCTGACATATCCTTAAAGTAAATATCTTTTTGTAAAAAGATTTTTCATTTTTGCCAGCCTGACAACCTTGATGAACGTCCATAAAAAAAATTACATGAAGCAAAAAATATAAATACTAAAACACTTGCATGAACATCTACCTTGTATGCCCAATACAAGTATGAGCTCTCGTCATTGATTTCTTTCCCAAGGCGAGCAATCACTTTTGATGGGGTCCAAAGTACATTCTGGAAAAATACATGGAACATGGTTATAAAACCAAAAATTAAGACTTGTATGGGTTCTATAACATGAGGAAAATTTAATATAAAAAGAGGCTGAAGCAATGCTAGGAAAGGAGAAAAGTGTGGTGGCTTGTGTTAGAAAATGCACTTTTTTCCATACAAAATCACATAATGTGGGATTGAGCTAGTAGTTCTACCGCAAGGAGAAATATTGTGGTAGCATGTAAATATGGAACAATTGTTAACATAAGGAGCTTTGGGAGTGTTAGAAAATTTTATGCTTTAAGATAAGTGATTAAATTTATATTTATAGATTGTGAAAATGTGAAAAAATAATAAGTGAGTAGTGTTTGAAAATAAAAGTAAAAAACTGAAATTTTTTTAAGATAGGGTGTTTGGTAAATAAGATATTCTAAAACTATCTTTTTAATAAAATACAAAAAAAACCTTTATTGAAATTTTTGCAAAAGATAATGATTGATGGTATAATGTACATGTTTTGCACTAGACAAACATATTGGGGTAAGAATGTCTAGAAAATGTCCATTTTTTTCCAAAATATCAGAATCACTTTTGAAGAATTGGAATCAGAACGAGACCAGCTTTTGAATTTGAGGCCAGCTTTTGGATTAGATTAAAATACTTAGAAGCTGGATTTTGGGTTAAAAAACACAAAAAAACTGATTTTTTATAAATGAATTGTGAAAAATCACTTTATTTTATAGGTTGCAAACACTTCCTCGATCCAATAAAAATTTGAATCTTTGAATACACTTCAAATAAAAGCGTGAGAAATTTCAATCTAGCGGTAAGCTTCAGTATAAAGTATTTTATTCACATGGACCATATCAAGGAATCTAATTATCCAAGAAGGTTAACATAGTTACTAATTTATCTTTTGGCAAGACGAAAGGACAATGTCCTAAAGAATACCTGCAAATTTTGTTCATGTAACATCTGATCGAAAATTGGAATGATCCAATCCTCAAATCTACAGTAGTTGTCATTAGGAACCAACAAATTACCAATGCGATTCAAGCCCTTTGAACGAAGAACAGCTCCAGGAAGATCAAAGTCACCTTTGTATGTGGGAGAAAGGCACTTCACAAGGTCCTCCTCTATGCCACCAGCTGTAGTCACCACCACATCAACCTACAGACGCATTGAATAAATTGACACCAGACTTTTGCTGAAGTCGCTAACTGAACTTTGAGTGTTTCCACTTTTTAAGGAATTCTGGTGATATTACATTATATGAAATTGTTCACGCCATAGTTTTTGATAAAAACATTTATGATTTTCCAATGTTTGAGGGTGAAAAACCACTCAAAGTGATTGGCACAACCACCACAAAGTCCTGCCCCACCAAACCTGTGGTGGTAACCCAACTTTAAAAATCAAACAGGTCTAGTTGCCAAGTCATTCCTATCCAAACTCAAGTATCACAGGTCTAACATACTTTGAAGAGACATAAACAGATCATTTATTAAAATTTCATAACTTAAGTTCCAGCTTCTGAATTTCCAATTAAAATGGACAAAAGTGAAGCATTACAGTTAGTAAAATAAAGGGGGAACTATAGATTGGTAAAGCTGACAAGCTCCCCTCACATAAATTATTCTACAAAGATTCATGGAAGCCTTCAAGAGAGCTAGTGTTTTTTAGAAAGTCACTCACCATGCGATGCTGAAGAAGATATCGAATTATGTCCCGAACGCCAGACGAGATGAGATTTGACGTAAAACCAAGAAACACCTTGCACGTCACTGATTCTCTGAAAGCCATGTTTTTTTCCTCTTCGCTGCAATCCTCAGCCGGACTCTCATCCGAGAGCCTCCAATCTAACTTCAACCACAACAAAAAAATAACAATAACCAATCTGAAAGATAATTCAACATCATTCTAGAGATCAACGAGAGCAAATCGACAAACCATTTCATTGACAATTTGAATGGCGTCACCAAGATTAGATGCTTGAAAGCCCGTGGAAGCCATGGATTTGAGCAACGCGTGATAGTCGACGCCATTATTGAAATCGTAACCCTCGATTCTAGGGGATGCGCCATCCAGAGAAACCGAGCTTTTGAACGCCGCCTTGCGCGCAGATTCCATTAGAGTCCTCCTCCACGGCTTCGCCGCCGAAACAGAATACAGCTGCGTCGAGCGGACGCAGCTTTGTATATATAAGGTAGTGAATTCAATCTTGAAATTTAATTACTTTAATTAATTTTTGTAGGGTTTAAAAGTCTAGAATTTTGTAAACTCTATAAAAGTTTTGTGGTATTCAAATTAGATTTTTATAGAATCTTAAAAAGTTTAAAGGTATTCAAACTTGATTTTTTAAAAATCCATAAAAATCTATAGGTATTCAATATTTCCATAGATTTACAATGATTCTAATTTAATTCTTTAAGTACAAACCTTAAAACTCCATGTACAACTTTAAAAACTCAAAAATTGTCTTCTACTCACCCTAGAGATTTTGGTAGACTTTTAATCAAACAAAATATCATTCTCACTCATATATCTCTCTTCCTCATTAAAAACGACACTTTTCTCCTCTCTAAGACAAGTCGAGGGTTCCTCGAATTTCAGAAGTATGATTCTTTTCTTGAATCATTATTGATTTGATTACAAAAACATATTATGATTTCTATGTATCTCTTTCTATGTTCCGTTCGTTGTTTGTTTCTGTCTGTTTATGTGTGTGCTCTAAATTTTTGCGTATAATGTGAGATGGAGAAGTCTGTACATCAGACTTTCAGTTTCTTAAAAAAATAATCTGTTTCGATTTCTGTATTTTCTCAAACCAATGATTCAACAATTAAAAAATCGATTACTTAAATTTGGATAATAATTTTTACATAAATTATAATATTTATGTTTGAGTTATTTTTTGCTCGTCTAATTTTGTATTTGAACTTTTATTTTATGATGTTTTTGCCATAAGAATACGAGTAGTGTAGTGGAAGGATATTCGGGGAAAAGTAATTGGTATGCTTCAGAGATCAATTGTTATGTATGGATGCTAACACCTAAATAATTTTTTTGAAAAAAAAAACTCTTAAATCATCAACACGGACATATGTTATTACTATTAGTAATATGCACACTTTATGTGCTTATTAATTAGTATTAAATCTTGATATTTTGTGTAAAAATTACAGATTATATTAAATTAAAATTATTTGGAATGGATTTTATAAACTATTTTAAATTTATATCAATTAGAAATTTGTAATGAAGATGGTTGTTGCACAACTGACTGGTTGGAGAGGAGAAACATTGAAGACGCATTACCTAAGTTTCCAAGAGCACATAATAGGGATATGCCCATGATTCAAACATATTGTTCGTTATCATCTCCAAAAATTCACTGGCCAAGGTCGTCACCCTGAAGAGGCAAAAAAGTTGTTCAATCTTCGTCATTCTTGTTTGAGAAACGTAATTGAGAGGATATTTGGTATATTTAAATTGCGGTTCAAAACATTCAAAACTGCTCATCCATTTCCATATACAGCACATGCGGAGCTTGTATTGACTTGTGCCAGATTGCATAATTTTCTTTGAAAGAAGAGTTGATATGATGAATTTCTAGTTGAACCACATAATGAAGTTCCGCAACTTTCATCATAACAAGTTTACGAAGATAACAACTTTGATAAAATATTTGACACTCAAGAACAACAATGAGCAAATGCAAATGCAAATGCAAATGCATGGAGGGATGCTATAGCAAATCGAATGTGGAGTGACATTGATCATATTAATAATAACGAACATTAGATTTTTTTCATAAAGACTGCTTAAAATTTATCAAATTTCATAATGTTTTGATTAGTTATATATGTGTGTGTGTATACATATATATTAATTTATGCTTATAAATTAAAATTTTATTGATTAATTATTTATGCATATTAAATAGACCGAGGATTGAAATTTTGATTTTGTTAAATTTAATTGTGAATTTTTTCATATATTAAACATATTTATTTTTTAAATAATTAAATTTATTTACATTATAAATTTTATTTAAAAATGAAGATGTTATTTATGTCAAATAATTATTAGCTCAAAAAAAATTTTAAAAAATATTTATTTATAAAAGTACAAAATTTGTATCGTTAATAAAAAAAATTTGCAAATGTCTACAAAAATCTTGCAAAAAGTCTGCAAAAGTCCATGAAATTCTGTTTACAAATATGTGAGATTCTATAAAAGTCAATAAAAATCTACCAAATCCACGAAAATCTATCTATCATTTAAAAAAAGTCAGTGAAAGTCATTAAATCCCATCGTTGAATACACCCCACATAGTATTTATTCCCATCTTGATAGATCATATCAATAATAGATATATACTTAATTAATTTTAAAAAAAATGGTAAATTAATTTAAAATCCCTTAACATGTGTGACTTATAATTTAGTATGTGCTCGATATGTAAAGTCTGTAAATTCGAACGACTAATTTGACTGCATTCAAATTTAAGATTTATTAAAATCTTTATTTAATTATTTTTAAATACATAATTAGGACATGATTATGTGTTTTTATTTCATGAGTTACTACATTTCATTTATACGGGCTTTTAGCAGACTTTTTCGTTTGAACGAGAAACGAAAGACTTTTCGAAAACGAGCTTTTTTAAGATATTTTTAAACATTGAGCCATATTTTTAACCGGTAGGCAATTTTTTATCAAAACGGAAGACTTTTTGAGAGTTCTGATAATATTTTTGAAAATGTGCCAAGACGAAATATTTTATGTGCGAGTTTTGGGCCCAGTGGGTTGGTTTTATTAGATTTTTGGAGCCAAGTCCACTTCACCTTACTAATTTAAACATAGGCCCAATACCCATTTTATTTATCATCAAACCCTATCCCCAAACCCTAGCATCCACGCCCCCCACCCCTCCAGCAAGCTGCTCGTGAACTCCAGCAGCAAGTTTGATCAATTTTTGCAAAGATTCCTCGTAGAAACGTCGTCTCGTTCCTCTGGTGTTCGTCCCTCGCTCCGTTGGTTGTCTTTTATGAACAATTCTTCATCAAGACACACCCAATTTCTCTCTTTTCTCGTCTTTCACACTATAATACATGTTTTGTATTGATTATGCACGATATATATCGAATCTAATGTTTCAGGGTTTTTCTTGTTTTTCTTCATGAATACGATCTCTACTTTCATGTATGTCATGTCTCCGATTCAGTTGATGGGGGACTGCCAGTTTTGGTGTTCGAAAGAAGTTTCACAGCAGATGTTTGGGGTGTTTTAATTGACGGGTTCGAAGCTGGATCGCGCACTTTTGGGTGATCGATCGAGCCTTCAAGTTTTGGGTTAGGTTTTGGTTCGATCGGAGGTTACATGGGTGCAGCGGTGTGAGGGACGTTCCGGGACGTGGAGTAGACCCTGGTGGGTCTGAGACGTGGCTGGAGTGGCTCGTGCACAGCTGGCCTCGGGCTAGGAAGAAATCGATGAAGCTAGACGTGGTTAGGTCTCGGCTTTGAGATGTTTGGGTGTATCGCGTGTATCCGAGTGCATGGGGTTGAGGGTCATTTTTAGGGCAGTGCAGGAAGGTTTGGTTGTGGTCTAGGATAGGTTGGTTCGAGCCTAGTTCGGGCCTGGTGAGCGTAGGAAGGTTTAGCTTTGAGGTGAAAAATTGGGGTTTTTGCCCGCAGGATTGACGCCGCAGCGCTACTTAGCCAGCGCCTAGGCGCTAGTCCTGCACTTGAGAGTTTTTGATTTTGATGAACATAGTTCGTTTTGGGTGTTGTTATGTCAATGTGTTCATGGTTGTTGACGGTTTAATTGGGTCATACAGGGTTTGATTAGGAGCCTTTGAATTATAGTTTAAATTTGGTTAAGTTCGGACTAAAACGGGGACTCCGGTCTAAGTTTTAAGCGAATTATAGAAGGTAATGTTTGAGCTCGAGTTTATGTCTAAGAAATGGTTACAAATATGTTTTTAAGGCGTCTGATAAGTGTGATTGGGAACCGGTCATTTTAAGTGTGATTGGGAACCGGTCATTTTTGGCAACCGAGTTATGTTAGCAATCCTGACAGTGTCGTGACAACTGTTTATGCATGTTTAAAATGTATATGTTAATTATGAATATAAAATTTTATGAAAATGCTAATAAATACGTTTCATGCTTGCTTTTAAGGAAATGTATGTTTATGCATGAATTTTACAAGTGATGAATACGATGACATATTTTGAAGGAGGTGAGTTGGTTGTGACGAACACGAACACGAACACGAACATGTAAGTCCAAGGCTCAGTAGACGGGTAAAACTGTCGCTGATGTCCCCGCCGCCGGGTACCGCGGTTATATATAGATAGATCCATCGACTTAGAGCTGGTACGAAAATCACAACTAATGATCTGAATTCAATAAAGAAAAATGAACACGTATATATTGATACGATATGACATGATTTGAAATGAATATGTTTACGCTTATGTTTATACGTTTGAAGATCATGAAACTTATTTTAATTACAGTAGTTTTCACTGTTGCATGATATGTTTATGTACTTGTTATTACGGTTCAGGAGTGTTGAGTTTTTAGACTCACTAGATGTGATTGATGCAAGTGATCATGAGGATGTGGAGACTAGAAGCGCTGAAAACTGAGTAGACGGAGCTGGAGGTGCACATGATAACCCGAGGACCTTGCATTCTTCCACATATTATGTTTAGGAGTCAAGGATTTTAAACAGTAGTTTCACATGTTTATGATTTACATTTATGCTCTGGTGATGGCCAGAATTTTAAGATATCCATTGGTGTTTTTTTTGTTAAACAGTAATTCATCGATGATGTCACATTTAAAATTGCGTGTAACTGCAGTATTTTTTTTTCTAGTAAGTGATTGGATGAATTTTAAAATGCATGCTTTATTTATGAGCGTGTGTATTTTCGGTCATAGCTTTTAAAATATATATATATTTCAGTAGAATTTTAAGTAGTAGTCGTTTTAGGATATATTTTGTGATTTGCTAGCTGACCATAAGCTACATATAATTTTAACTCTCTGTAAAACTAATTTTACTTTTTTTATTATTAAATTACATTTATTAAATTAAAATCTTCCTCAACAAAATTCATCGTCTTCTCCCTAAACCAAATCCATTATCCATTGGCCCCTCGACAAAGCAAATACATTGGCCAATTGTACTCCTTTTTTGCTTCAAAAACGGCAATTCAAGGTCAAGCTTAGCAGTTTAAATCGATTGTCATCCTTGAATTTCAGTAATTTTGAAAACAACTTCTTAAAAATCTAATATATTTAACTATTTTGTTATGAAAATTTTCAAAGATAAAGTTTTTATTTTGAATTTATGATTCAAGCTTGACTATATTGTTCACATGTTATGTCTTTTATGTGTTTGAAGATTTGTCAAGTCTTTTTTCTAATTTTTGCTTATGGGTTGAGACTTTCACTTTTTAAGTTTTTTGGTTTTCTTGGTTGTGCTTAATTGATTTTGTATGGAAAGAGGGTACGTTACTTGATCCAAAATTTCTAATATGTTTAGTTAGGGATGTAATCAAGTCGAATCAAGTCGAGCCGAAATCTTGAATGTTTGAGCTTGACTCGTTTATAATCAAGTCAAGCTCGAACTTTATTTAACGAATATAATAATGGTTCACGAGCTTATTCAAGATTTTATCGAACCTAAACGAGCTTAATAAATATGAATTATACATCTAAATCTTCATTAAATTCATTAAAAAATAAATTATATATTAAGAGAAAAATATAACATTCTTATTGAAATTTGTAAATTTATTAATATAAATAAATTTAATAGATTTTTCTATATATTTCATAAATAATGTTCTAAATCAATAAATCAAATATTAAAACTATTATTTTTTTCATTTAAGAGATGAGTCATGAACTTACCAACGAACATGTTCACGAGCCGAATATTATAAAGCTTGAGCTTGGTTCTTTTATCATAACGAGCCGAATATTATAAGATGGTCAAACGAGCTTTTATCGAATAGAGCTTCAAACAACACACAAACGATTTGGTTCATTTACACCCCTATGTTTAGTGGAGTTTCAGTATATAAACGTAATGAAGTTTGGATCTTTTTGGATTTTTACGTTTTTTTCTTTTTGAATGAAGAAGGCATCTTGATTTAGGATTTTTTTTTTATTTTTTATATCAATGGTTGTGTTCTTGTAATCGGTAATGACATTTTTTGTGTTTTTGATGCCAAATCGTAAGCTGGTAAGTTGTCATTGCCATTTTTTTGAGGATTTTTTAAATATTTGTTTTATTATGTTATATGGGTTGTTGACTGATATTTAAGAGAAAATAGGCTTGTTACCCAATAAATTCAATGTTCTTTCAGCTTCAAGAACTACTCTAAATCACTTAAAACTAATCTTGCAAAGAACTTATGGGTATTTCAGGCATCATATTTTCCAAAAAATAATTTCTTTATCAAATTCCAGCTTTAAAACACTTATAACTCTAGCTAACATTCTCAGTGCCAATTTAGTGCAAATAACAAGTTCTATAATTAGTTCGAGTCACATAAACATTAATAATATATTTTTTCATGCAATTAAAGTCATTCATTCTTTTTGTTTGTTATTTATTTTGAAAATATCATGCCAACATCTTTTTTTTTGTTTTAATTTATTGCATATTTAAGTGTTTGTTAAACCAAGAACGCAGTACTGAAGGTTGTTCAAAAATAGCTATAAGATGTGGTGGTTTTATGTGATTAAATTTGGTTTGTATTAAACAAGACCACTACAATCAAACTTTGTTTCTTATAAATGAAACTTTAAAATTCTTAATCAACATCTTATTTGTTTTTTTTATTTCTTCCAGACATAAGTATTTGACAAACCAAGAAAGAATTGATGAAAGTTGTTCAAAAATAGGTACAAGAACTGCTATCATTATATGATTACTTTTTTCGTTTGTATTCAACTATATCATTTGTTAGGATCGGTTACAACAGATGAAGTGTTTAGAAGGAGGTTGAATAAACAATTAGGCTTTTGAGATCTTTTTCGAATGTGAATCAATTCTTTGAGAAACTGATCCTAAATCTTGTATGTCTATATCGATAAGTTAACTAATAAAAGTAGTGAGTAAACAAAATGATAGATTGATTGAATATTGTGGCTGTGATATAGTGATGATTGAATGATAAACACTGAGAATTTTATAGATGATCAGAGATTTCAACTGCTCCTACGCCACCTCTTTGATCTCAATGATAAGAATTCGCTAAAAGACTTTGATTGATTACAAAGAATTGTAAAAACTTTCTTCAGTTGGAATTAAAAATGTCAAACTGAAACTCTTAGCTTTTCTTTTATTTATCAGTTGATAACTAAATATCTCTAATGAGTAGCCTGAATGCTACGAATAAATCAATGAAGTAAGAGCTAAATTTTGTGATTTGTAAACTGAATAAACTTGAGAGTGAATCGCAACTGACTGATTTGTAGTTGTTCGTGGATGGTTCGTTAAATGTGTATTATTATTGTTATTAACCCCATTTAAACTGAATTCATCAGCTATACATAGTCTTCGATTCCAATAATCATATTGAATGCATTAAATGATTAATATTCGTTGAATCGTCTTTTAGTCCATGTAGATGACTTTTTCTGACAGAGATACGATGTATCAGATTGTTATGCTTCATCTGTTTTGCTTTGATTCAGACTGTCAGTTTGTTTGCTGAGATTCAAATTGCAACTGATGACATGACAAACTGATCAGGAGTCAAACTGTTCGACTGAACATTTTAGCTGATCTATATAGAAATTAGTTCTAACTGATGTCCTTTCAGTTTGAACACTTCAGTTACGATGTACCAGTTTTGCGAATGACACATTCCGTTCTGCTATTCAGATCTGGTATCACAATCTTCGATTCATCAGTTTGAGACTTTATTAATTTTTTTGAGAACTTTATGTCACGCCCCGAGACTGAAGCGTCGGTGACATCCGTCATTGTTTAACAATTACTTGAAAACAAAAAGCCTCATATCAAAAACTAAAATAAACCAATCTTTTTCATAAATAATATATTGTTTTTACAATGACAACGGAATAAAAATTACATCAGAGTTTTGCGGAAGCTAAACAAAAGAAAAGGTAAAAATCTTGATTCTTGATCTTGTCATTCGATCACTATCCCCAGAAAGCTTCTTGTTTCTCCTCATTCATTTGCTCTTCATTCTTATCTGAATGTTGTAAGGGGTGAGTGTTTTGGGAAACACTCAGCAAGTGGGGGTCGATCGATTTTCAAAGATACATATAGAACTTAATCTTTAAAGCATCTCTTTAACAAACTTTTAAAACTTGTTACTTTTGACTTATCATAACGAAACTGAATCAAATTCGAATTATGAGAAAAAGATTATCAGGAAATTCAGAGCATATCAGAAACAATTCAGAACAAACACAACACTGTTACGCATCTCATTTCTATGGTCAAATTGTCCCCAATATGTTAGTCCTCTGAGGGGTGAGGCCAGAACACAGTTTTATACCTACTGGATGGGGGCCAGACAGAATTACAATTATCGTCTCATTTCAAATTGATTTGTAACAGTGTATCACAGAATTCAATTTTTATCAAACAGAACTTATCCGAATTTCGAACGAATATAGCGGAATCAAAGAATATCGAAAAACAGAAAGATCATATCATCGATCAAAAATTTAAAAAGAAAGACTGTATTTTTTCGAAAGTAAGGACACACATACAAGCATGTCATATTATTTTTATGCGAAGTTTAAAATACAAGAAAATACGTAACACAAAAACCCACTTACAGTTCTCGAAATTACGGTTCGAAATGTGCAAAATTTGGTTGAATGGAACTTGCTGGATTTCGGCCAAAATATGACTGAACATGGACAGGATTTTAATGACAGTATTAGTAACAAAATACTGTACGGAATGGCCGGAACAATATTCTTCTTTCTTCCAGTATGGTGTCGGATGAGAGGTGAGTGTAGGGGGCCAAAATTTTGGAGCTTTTGATGATATTTTTGAAGTGCCTTTTATGTGAGGATCATGTGCTATTTATAGAAGAAAAATATGGCTTTTCAATCCCCTTGGCCGACCCCTTGATGCACAAGAAAATGATTAAATGTAGTCAAAGTGTCATCCAAGCATCAAGAGTCACCTTAGTTTTCTAAAGGGACAATTCTTGCATAATAAATTTGTCCATGCCCTTAGCTCCTCCTTTAGCTCCCTTTTTGGTCCTTTTAGGACAAGCATGGTTGAGCTTCTTTGAGCTAAAAGGTTGAGTCCTTGAGCTAGGGGTTTACCTCTCCGATGACGACTCTTCGATTGATGCGGTTCTTATATCATAGCTTCCCGTTGAGCTAATCCTCGAGCTTTTGAGCTTCTTCCTCGAGCCATGTTAACTGAAAATTTAAGTTTATTTTTGAGTTTTATAGTTAATATTAAAATTTTGAGCTTAGTTTCGAGTTTTATTTCTTACATGATTTGCTTCGGAAATTTCGGGTTCTCACACTTTAATATGACTTACTTCAGTTCTACTTTGTCCATTTTGATAAAGTTTCCTTCAGTTTAGTTACGCTTTACCATTTCAGTTATCGCTTCAGATCGGTTACTGGTCAGTTTGTCAAACTCGAAAACTAATAAATTCCAACAATGTCCCCCTTTTCGGTGTTTGATAAAACTTAGATTTCTGAACTGTTAAACTGAGTTATATGATATTCTTGATAAAAACTGATTTTCTAAAAATAATTGTAGATAAAATAATTCTTCAAAAATGTACAGATTCATACAAAAATAAGGGTGAAATTTTCATTAATTTTGAAATAGATAAGTATAAATTGGTACAAACATTCCAAAACAAAAAAAGTTACAAGACATATAAAGATGCTCCTCAGACTGTATAACTGATGCAGGACACTTGATCATTTCTTTGCTTTTTTGTCAGCTAGTCCTTTATCAGTTGAACTCTCTTGTTCATTGCGCTTCTTACTAGTTTCTACTGTCTTCTTTTGTTCTTCCCCTTTTTAATCAACATCTGCCAACTTGTAAAATATAAGGAATGTTGAGCTAACCTGTGCAGATGCTACAACTAGCTAATCTTGTACCATGTCAATCTTCTTAGATAGGCTTGAGTGTACAAAATCAATTATGCAGCTGATAGTTCTTGGGATGAGAGCAATGTAGGAGTCGTAACTCTTTTTTTTCTTCATTTTCTCAATTGATGAGAATAACGCAGACACATCCTTGGACAGCTTCTCTAATCTTTCATTGTGTGTTATTTGAGAGCGTCCAGACTTAAATAATATAGTAGTTGAGCTGACTCCTGGACTTGAGATATGATTGAACCAATATCTGTCAGATCTTACAATATACTTCCAGCATCACGTCAGTTGCGAGTGGTAGTTCAAGGGAGAGATCTTCAAACATAGTCTTTGCTTTCCCTTTCCCTTTCTGACTGAATTCCACCACTGCTAACTGACCAGGGCTAGTATCTTGGTCAATATCTTCTGCTACCTCATTGACTGTCTCTTCTTGTACAGAAAAATTCTGAGACTGATCCTGATGATCAATTGAAGCACTTGGTGCCTCAGCAGTCTTCTTTGAAGAGATCAGTTTGTGAGGAGGCTTAGGAGATAAATAAAGTCTCAGAAAACACCGAGCTAGTGAAGATCAGTTATGGTAAAACTAATGGTTCATGGACTGCTGGCTTTGCTTTATCGTCAGTAAGAGGTTCAGTTCCAACTGAAATTTTTTAGTTTGTACCTCAACTTCAGTTGTTGGGGCACTTTCTTCTTATGTAAATGGTTCAACAACAACTTCATTAGCAACTTGGTCTTCCTTGTACTCCTGTTGAATATTTTCAGCAACCGATAACAACAACTCATCTACATGGGCTAATGATAGCTCTTCTTCAGTATAAGTAGTCATTTGAGTTGCTGGTTCAAAAGCTGGTGGAATGATTAGTGCGGTGGAAGAGGAGGGTTGATCTTCTTCATAAACTGATGGAGGAACAGTCCCTATAGTCTATTCAGTAGTTGGTTCCAAGACTGATTCCATTTCAACTGGTCCATTGGAAGGCTTAGCATCCGTTCTGTTGAACTCCTCAATTGGACTGCTTGTGTCAACTTGGATATGCAGTTTATTTCGCATCTCCCAATTCTTGACTTTGAGTTGGAGGGTGATGAGATCAGAGTTCAGTTACTGAAATATTGCCTTATCAGTATATGCAGTTGGTCCAGCTGCATCATAGTTCTTCTTTAGTTCAGCAGTTACTTCAGTCAGCCTCCTGATTCTCATTAAATCGAAAAAGTCGACTTAGAGCTGGTACGAAAGTCACAACTAATTATTTGAACTCAATAAAGGAAGATGAACACATATATGATTACATGATGAGATGCGATTTGGGTATGTTTATGTTACGATGTGTTTAAGTTCACATTTTTAAGATCATGAAGTCTATTTTAATTACAGTACTTTTGACTGTTGCATGTTATGTATATGTACTTGTTATAACGGTTCAGGTGTGTTGAGTCTTTAGACTCACTAGGTGTGAATGATGCAGGTGAGCATGATGAGATAGAGACTGGAGGCGCCGAAGACTGAGTAGACGGAGCTGGGAGTGCGCACGATAACCCGAGACCTTTACATTTTTCCGCATTTTATGTTTAGGAGTCAGGGGTGAAACATTATGTTATACGCTTTTCATCTTTTTATACGTTGATGATTTTGACAGGCTTTTGAATGTTGTATTTGAGTTCTTTTAAAACAGTAGTCTAGAGATTTGATGATGTTAGATTATTTAACTGCAATATTTTTATTCAGTGGTTGAGTGAATTTTAAAATTCACGATTGACGGCTTTTATTGCATGCAAGTGTTTGAGTATTTTCGAAAATAGCTTACAAAAAAAAATTTTCTAATAATATTTTTAGTAGTAGACGTCACAGTGAATGATGCAGGAAAGAATATTTCTGTTGAGACAGGAGGATTTGATTGTAGTGGCCAAATTCTGTACACGTATAACTCATTCATTTATTTAATTGTTAAATCATTTGATTAATTGATTTTTTACCATGCATGATTTATTTAAATGCATTATTTTAAATTACTTATGTTATATGATGCACGTTAAAATGTTTTTCAAGTTTCATGTTTCAGGCGATTATTTGAGGCGGGATTGAGGAAAAGACCCGGTGACGATTTTGGGCAATTTTAATGGAGTATTTTATTTTTAAGTTAGGATCGGGACGTATTAATTTAATTATTAAGTTTCAGTATTTTAGAACCTAAATCATCTATTTAGATATTTTATGATTTTGTTAAATTTTTTTAAAGTTTTGACACTTGTACAAGTTATTTTAAATTTAGAGGTTTTATTAATTAAGGGAGAGTTAGTATTTTTAAATTAGCTTGTTAATTTTTAATTAAGCAAATTTATTCTCTAATTACTACAAACTCACGCCACACACACACACTACACGCTTTACACACTTTTACACACACCTAGAGCCGATCAACACACACACACACACACATAATTCATTCAGATTTTTTCTTTTTGAGAGAGAAAAACCTAGGTTCCTAAGAACCCTAGCAGCCTCCCCACTTCCCCATTGAAATTCCAGCAAATTTCGCTGGTTTCTTTCAAAGAAAAATCGAGCCAAGTCGTCCCGGATCGACCTCGCTTCTTTCTCCGCTTCGGTATCGCCGTTTCGGTAAAGTTTATCATCATAAGGCACGTATATACTGTTTCTATTTGTATCGATCATGTCATAGTATGCGTTGCAATGTATTTTGTATGAAAATCATGTGAATGGTGTGTAGAAGTTTGAGCAATTATGTTTAGATCACCTTTGAAACCGTTTTTGGATCTAAAATCATGTTTTTTCTGTATTTTTAAATACTGCGAATTTTTGGTCATGATTTCGAGAAAACTTTCAACACAAAAATCGTAGAACTTTTTGATACCTTTGATTTGATATAAAATTCGAAAATTTTGGATCAAAATTGAGTGAGTTATGACCGTTTTTGTGAGACTGCTCAAACTGCGTTTTTTTTTCCGAAAAATACGTTATTGATGAATTCATGAAGTTTTATTGTTGCAGGCTTCGTTGGGGATCGACGGGTGATCGCTGTTGCATATAGGTATATTGTTAATGGTGTTGGGATGGTTATTGACGTTTCGTTTCGTGTCGTTAGGCACTTGGGAGAACGAGTAGTCGTAAAAACTATTTTGGTGTCAAAATTTGAGGTTATGGGTTTTATTGTATTGCGTGTGGTGCGTCGTTTCTTTGAGAACGTTTGGGACGTTTTTATGGAGTCGAGTCAGTGTCATAGCGTCCTAGGATGAGTCTCGATGGATTGGTTAAAGAATCGTATTATTGAGTTAGGAGTATTAAGATGCAAGTCGCGGAGTCCAGTAGACTCGGCGCCCGAGCGGTAATTTTTTACCACCCGAGCGCCACCTTCACTGTTGAGAGTGTCATTTTAGTAAGCTCAGCGCCCGAGCGGTAATGTTTTACCGCCCGAGCACCACTTTTTCTGTTCGAGTGCAGGTCTCCAGAAGACCTGGCGCTCGAGCGGTCACATATTACCGCCCGAGCGCCACCCCATCTGTGAGAATGTTTGGTTTCCACTTATGTTCAAGTTCAAATAGTGAGTTCATGTCTTTTATTGTTGGGAAATGTTCACACGTCATCTTAGAGTGTGTTTCGGGGTTTGATGTCACGGTTAGTATGATTAAATGAGGTCAAGTCCCGAATGATTTAGAATGTCATAAGCTACTTATTCACTTTGGTGGTGAGCTTGAGTACCTAAGTCTAAGTTATGCAAGTTAAGTATCTTAAAATCATGTTAGTATGTGCAGCAGCGGCCCCAAAACGAGCTCCAACGAATCCCTCAACGCCAAGTAAGTATGCTCGACGTGCAAAGAAAATATTTTCAAGTTTTTAAGGTATGCTAAATGTCTTGTGACCAAATTATGTATGGGGTTGGAAAGCGTTAAATCATGAACGGGGACCAACCCACCCCGTTAAATTATGAACGGGTTTAGATCAGGATTGGAAAGCGTTAAATCATGAACGAGGACCAATCCACCCGTTAAAGCATGAACGGGGATCTAATGTATGTGGCAATAGATACGTCCCTGTCAGCCCAGTACTGTGGTTAGTCTGATCAGGCGATTATGTTATGAGTCACTTGCTTTGAAACATGCCTCTACGAAAAATGATGAGATTATGTATGTTCAAGTACGTTCTAGTATGCAGCATGTTTAAGAAAAGTTTTCACGTTATGACACGTCTATGTTGTGTAAGCATGTTCCAGTTCATTTCAAGTTCAAGTATGTATGTCCTATTTTGCAGTTGCATGTGGTTTTCTTACGTATTATTTGTTACTACCAGTTTATGCGTGTTGAGTCTTTAGACTCACTAGACTTGATCGATGCAGGTGAGGATGTTTACGAGGAGGCTGGAGGTGGGGACCAAGGAGCAGGCTTGGACTGAGCGGGAGGCTAGACCCGAGGACCGCCCAAGTTTTAATGACATTTGAACTGTTTAAATACTCCGAGTTATGTTACTGTTTTGATGACCTTGCAAATACTTTTGGCAAACATTGTTTTGAGATCTTCCGTTGCAACTATTTTTGAGACGTACAGTTTACTTTATCAAAATTTGAAGGTTCACGATTTATTTAAGAAAATTTTAAATTTTTCCGCAAATTTTAAGTAGTAAAAGTACGGTACGTTACATTGATGATTGAACTGGCTGGGCTGATGGTGCACTGAAACCCGAGGACTTTGCTAGTTTCCGCACAGTTGATGATTTTACAGTACTTTAAATACTTTTATGACTTTTATGCGCAAGAGTGGTTTCGAAAAGAATTAAGACGTTTATGCTATTTTTGAAAAAGACTAGTTTTAGGTTTGGTTGAACGCTTACGATTTTATGATTTTCACTGCAGTCATGAATTTTAAGTATTTAGTAGTTAGTTGGATTATTTTAAAATGGTGAAATTTCTTAAAATTGTATATTTATATGTATATATATGCCGAAGGGTTTAAAAAAAATTTCTAGTATATTTTACAGAAAAATTAGTAAAAGACGTTTCAGTAGGCAGGTGTTGTTCAATATTGTCCAAGGCTTGCAAATCAAGTTGCACATGTTCTAGCTTAATACTGCATGTTTTTGAGATGTAATATCGAATATTTAGGAAGCCATATTTTTTGGTAACTAAAGCTGTGCATTTGGACTTGTTATCATGTCAATGGAACTTTATTTTAGCATAAAAATAATATTGGAGCCGAATGCCTCTTTCTTGATGACATGACATATCATTTTTGTTTTTTGAAATCCTAGATTGAGTAAACTCGAACTCGAGTCTATATACTGGTAACTCCAAGTAAGACCGCTGGACTAAGCACATGACATCTTACTTACATCTTATTCAAGGGAGTGGTGATAGATTCTAGTCTCCACACCTCTGTTATAATAATAATAGTAATAATAATAATGTAAAGTGAATGGCCGTATGAGTGTGCATTCCAAACCAATCTGGAAAAAAATATTATATTTGAAACCGTTTTACGGATATTTATTCATGATATAGGTCGACTTGATTCACACTTGGAGTAAAAAATAATATTTTTTATATAAAAAATATTTTTTTATGAGTCGGATCGAATAAGATATGTATTTCATAAAATTTATCTGTCTGACGGTCTCATAGGAATTTTTTTTGAAAAAGGTAGTTTTTGTACTTTGTAAACTCAAACCCGTTATAAATATATTGGGTTTGGAACAGGGCAGTATATTTTACTCGAGAGTAGGTCTCTTGTGAGACGGTTTCACGAATCTTTATTTGTGAAACGGGTCAACTCTACCGATATTCACAATAAAAAGTAATACTCTTAGCATAAAAAGTAATATTTTTTCATGGATTACCCAAATAAGAGATCCGTCTCACAAATTATGACCCGTAAGACCGTCTCACACAAGTTTTTGCCTTTACTCGATCAGACAATTCAAATAGCTAATTTTTTAATGTTTTATTTTAATTTATCAATAAAATTATAAATTTAATTAATATTAAATTGTTTCTTTTTTAGTTATAAATTTAATTAATATTATAATTTAATGGTCAGCATTTTGTGAAAATTTTTAAAAACAAAAAATCTTTTAAAAACAAAAAATCTTGTATAAAATCAACTATATTTTAAAATCCGATGAATTTAAAAATCAGGAGTTCAATTTTCTAGTGTTTTATGTTTGATTTTAAAAAACAATATTTAAAAAAAATGTTGATTTTATATGAGAGTTTTTTCATTTTTTAAATAACAAAATACTACTAAAATTATCCTTATTTCCTCTAAAAAAAAATTACCACATATCTATACTATATGTTTTTATAATTCAAAAAAATGGATAAAATTAAGAAATATTGTAGTATTTTAATTTTTTAAAAAAGGATGATATTTGTTATATCTTGTTTTTTATACACATATAAATAAATTTGAGATGAAGATCATTGAACCCTAATATTTCCCGCAGTTTTCATCATTAACCGGCGCTGCGGCTTCTCCTCCGCATTGTCACCTTGTGAATTTTTTTTTGATTCGGACAGAGTTCCAATTTACCTTGGAATTATTGTTGAGGATGGGGAGAATGTATCGGAGAATGACCTTGTACAGGGGCTCAACAAAACAAAAGCTGGGAGAGAGTTTTGGATTGACAGAAGATGATGGAAGAAGGAAAACGCACATTGCTGAATTCGATGATGCTTCTAGCACTGAAAATGCCCAACTGGGAATTTCATCAGCATCTGTGGACAGTGGGTCTGTTCTTTCAGGAATCCCATTACTTGCTCGTAGCAGAGAGCCCGGACCCGGAGTTATCTTTGTTTTCGAGAAGGCTTCTTTGGTACTGGCGAAATTAAAAAATGTACGCAATTAATCTTTTTCAAAGTGCTTGATGGCCGAGTGTTCTTTTGTTTTGTACTCAAGTATATTGATCTGTTCTTTACCGTTGTTTCAGAGCTATCAGATAATTAATCCGGATGAGCATGTTACTTTTATGAAGAAACACAACTTAAATCGAAGTGATTATAGACCTGATATCATTCATGAGGTAAATTGCTAATCCATATTTCAAGCTAATCTAATACACAACTAATATTTTGTGTGACTCGTATGTTTGTATTGAACTTAAACAGGTTCTTGTTCGTCTCTTGGACAGCCGTCTTAATTTGTGTGGTGGAATACAAGCTGTGTATGTTAAAACCATTCAAGGGCATCTTATCAAAATTGAACCCAATTTATGTGTTCCAAGAACGTTGAAGGGATTTTGTGCCATGATGTGTGAGTTTTATTAAGCAAACTCTTCTATGTATTTTGGTCTAGAGCTGTTTTTGTGTTTGCATTAGTTTTCATCGCCCCTTTCTTTCTATATATACTTGGCAGCCCAGTTGTTTCAGAATTTGAGCATCAAAGGTTCAGGTAGAAGTAAGTGTCGAAAGCTATTACAGATGGTCAAAAACCCTGTGACCATGCACCTACCAGTTGGTTCACAGAAAATAGGTGAACAATAAAATGCAATTGGTCCAACTGATTTAATTTATCCACCAATGTTACGATGACAAAACATATAATGCTATGTCAGGGCTTTCCTCAACTTCTTCAAAAGCTGTGAACTTATTGAAGTATTTTGATAGCATTTGCAATGACCACCCTCTAGTTTTTGTGGTATGGTTTACACACTTTTGGGAAATTGAATTTTTGTGACTTGGCCTTCTTAGTTTACAGAGCTCTCATATCTGAACTTTGAAATTTTTCTTAGATTGGTGCAATGGCTCATGGGAAGATTGATAATGAGTATACAGATGATTTTATAGCAGGTAGTTTCTTGCCTAATGTAACGTGCTTTGATTATTATATATTGCAATGGTACACATTTAGTTTCTTTCCTAATATATTGAGGATCAATTATTTATTCATGTGTGGGTACACATTTAGTTTCTTGCCTAATCTACGACCTTCGATTATTTTATTTTGCGTAGGTATACCTTTAGTTTCCTGCCTAATGTAACGACCTTCCATTATTTTATCTTGCATGGGTACACGTTTATGCAGATTGAGTGTAGTGTTTTGTAACTGGTATTATAGACTATCACGAGTCATGACCAGTAACAATCAAGAACCCTGAAATTTCTGGCACACGTCTTTAGGGATCCTATCACGAAACACTATGGTCTCACAAGCATCAAGATTTATTTTAGGACAAAGCATTGTTTTTCAATGTTTATTCCCTAAAGTTGGTCTATGCTGGCTATAAACGATGCTAATTGAACATTACTTCATGCAATTCAGAAGGTCTTCAACTATGATTTCCATCTACAAGACCCGTTTTATTCTCTTTCTCCTACCCTCGTGGTTCCTTTTGGTTACATTTGGATTAGTGGATTTGACCCAATGGATTTCAAATCCATTGCTTTGTTTGGGTACATCAATTTGATAATCAAATCCATTGCTTTGTTTGGGTTCATCATTTGACAATGAATTTTAATTTCTAAACTAGTTATTTTTTGAATCATTGTAGAGAATTTCATGCTCATCTCAATGTGGAGTCATTTCAAAGTCTTCTATCAACTACTTACTCGAATCCAAATCTTCCAAGCCAAATGCAATAATCAATTGGGCTTGCTCTTGAAAATCATATGTATAAAGATGATTTTTTCATGGCTTTCTTTCTTAACAAACGAGACCTGGCCAAACGAGATCAAGAAGTTATTTTTATTTTACTTAAAGGCAGCCATCATAATTTAGGGTGCAATTGAATAGAGTCAAGCTCCAATAGCACCCTATTTTAACTTGACAAGGCAAAAAATAGTATGAATTCAAGCTCTATCAAATAATGTTGATGGAGCTCAAGCAATTCTCAAGTTGCTAGAGCTTGATGTCACAAGCATTCTCCAATTTGTGTATTCTGCACATGTAAAATTCCCTTGACAATAGAATCATGTGGAATAATTGAGTAGGATTATCTATCTTAAGCGTCATAGTTATTTAAGACTCAAGGGCCTCGTTGAACCTATGGTGAAAGGTGCTACTTGAGGCTCGTGTCTCATCGAAGTAAGTCATGCTAGGCACAAATTGTAGATTAAAATATGCAAAACGAAATTAATTAAAATATTATATAAAAATATATTTCACAGACTATTAAATAATTTAAATTAAAATTCGTTAGTAAATATATAGTGTAATTAAAAATAAACTTTATCTAAGTTAGCCAATCCTTCGTCTTCCTTAACTGCATCATGATCAACTACATAAGTTTCTTATTTGTATCCTTTTGTATCTTAATCGGTTTCATCAAGATGGATACTTTTCTCTTCATCATTAAGATGACAGGTAGTAGATCTTATCTTAGTTTCCTTTGTTGTAGTTGTCATGACTCATTTTGAAGAAGACGAATCTCGAGGTCTAAAACCATAAGCATGTTTACCAGCCCCATAAGCTCATGTAACTTCACTCCAAAGTCCAATTGTCATCATCAAATATGAAATTATTTTCTTCATCACTATTATCATTCAATCCCCCAATCAGCCATGCATTGCTATCATCTATCTCATCTAAAGAAATTATATTAATGGTGTCATATCGACACTCCAAAGCGTTGTTATAATTTGTATAAACTCAATTATTCAATTTTTTTTTTGCTCTATTCTTTTTTTCTTTTGGAATGAAGCTACACACGATTGACAAAAATTTACTTTAATTTGAATTGAATATTATTATATGAAATTTAACATACCTGTACTTGTAAGTTCAAATACTTGAACTTTCAAATAGTTGTATATCTGTGACTTCATTCCAAAAGATAAAATAGCTTGCATCAAAAGAGATTCATTGATTTGGTTTATTTTAAGTCTAATAGGGCTTTAAGCCGTCTGTAGGAGATGCATGGTATTTTCAATCCTATTTCTTTGGATGAGATAAATTATAGCAATGAATGGTTAATTGGGGGCGCATGAATGATAACAATGATGAAAAAAGTGATCTTGTATTTGGCGATGACAATTGGATTTAGAATGAGGTTGCACAGGCTTCTTGGGCCCGGTGAAAATGCTTATGATTTAGATCTCAAGGTTTGTCGGTCACATATAGTAAAAAGACACAACTAAGAAAAATCTATCAAGCTTCATCTTATTGATGAAGATGAAGAAATCAATCTTTATGAAAGCATACATAATTAGGGGTGGTGGGCATGAAGTGGTTGACAATGCATTTTATGACAATGCATTTTATGGTTTTTTTTTTCTTGTGTTTGCAGTATCTCGACTTCCTTTAAGCGCTGGTCTTTGTGTGAGACGTATATGTAATGCATTGGAGGGACAACTGAAGATTTTCTAAGGTATATATGTACAAGTCATGTTCCTCATGCATGAAACTAATATGCTTAAGCAGGTTAAGCACAAGTCAGGTGAGGAAATTTTGTTTAATTTGTTTTCTAATGCGATGGAAGACGGACATATGTAGGTATAGGTTAAATGGTGCTTTCTTCTGAAATATATTGTCATATATTTGAGAACACGAAATTATTATTTCAAAATTGATACCATTATTTATGTGAAATTATATTCAATTCTGTTTCCAGAAAAATTAGAACTTGTATAATTCGTATTCTCTTGCATTGTGTTCGGTTTGGAAAATTTGGATTTAATGAAAGGATTAAAGCTGGGCACTTTTTTTCATCCGGGCTCTGAAGAAACGAGTGGTGGTGGTTTGTTTTTCGCTTGCAAGCACACAATATCAAATTTTAATATGTGATGAGTAAAGTATCGTTCTCATGAGAAATGAAGTATTCAGAAATATATCAAGCAGTGTAATTAAAACAGTCTTTAACTTTATCTAAAATTTCAAAGAGGAGTTTGGATCCACTAATGAAAATCAAACTAAAATTATGCATGCTTTAAAATTGAGAATTAACGAGAGAATGAATTTAGATGTTTGATTTCACTGCATTGGCCACTATGTAAAATTTATGCTCACGTCTATATTCTTAAATTCATCTAGTTTATTAGCTATGAACATAATCTTTCTCAAGTGAATTTATCATCTAATATTGATTTCGATATTCTTATCATAAACGTTACAACAATAGATAGATACATGCAATTGTTCTTTCAGTGGTTTCAATGAAGTTCTGTTTTCCAAACTATAAAAACATTCACGATGTATTTTCCTATGATTTTTATCTAGATTCTCTCCCAAGTGATAGATCATTATTATTTTATCAATCAATCTATGATCAGAAAATTGAAAACATTACATTCAGAAAAACACAGATATATGAAGAAGAATTCAAATATATAAATCAAACAGTTAAAAAAATATTTTAAAATCAAGCTACGTCGTTTTCTTATAAAATAAATTTAGTTAATGAAAAAAATAGGAGAATATGAAATCATGATCCTCAATCTAAGCATGAATCTAAGAGATAGGAAGAAAACGTAGATTTGAATATGCTTTTCAGTCACCTGATGTCGCGGTCTTCTTGCTTTCTATTCTTATTGGATTGTCTCGCTATACGCTTTTAAAAGTCTGATTAGAAAAGCTAGATAATATGATATATCTACTATTTAAACCCTAGAGTCCTTGTTGAAATAAAACTCTTAAGACATGATTCGTTGTAAATCGGCGAGGCAATTCGGCGAGGGATTGCCGAACTTTGTGCCTCGGTTTTAGTTTCACCCGATAGACGATGGATTGACGATTTCTGGGCTCTGGATTGACGAACTCTTCGTCTTGGTTTTCCAACTTTCATCGTTCATTCCATTCCTCGATTTCTCTTCTTTTTTTAAAAAAAATTCTTTTCCTTGCCCTTTTAGTCCATGGTATATTCATGCTGTGCCTAATCTCATGCTTCGATAGGTGCTGCCGACTGCCGTGACACAACGCTGTATGACACTCTTCACCAAACTATAAATTCTAAGTCCTTGAAACTCAATTTCTATGTCCCAAAAATCTTGCATGTAATTCTGAACGCTACCGTTAATTAACTAATGGATGCATAATTAATACTTAAAATTAACATAATCCAAGTCTCAATATAAATATAAAAATGGAATTATCAATTACTTAAATCATTATACAACTCCATCAAATTACATATAGTAAAACCCGAAGATAGTCCAAAAATAAAAATGGCAAACCTCCTCTCCATTTAGAGTCTGATCTCATCTAGGCGCTGCTATGTTCTTCTGGCTCATAGAAATTGAAACCCAATTTCTATGTCCCAAAAATCTTGCATGTTCCGATGCAACCTAATGTAACGTCATACACTGAACGCTACCGTTGATTAACTAATGAATGCATAATTAATACTTAAATTAACATAATCCAAGTCTCAATATAAATATAAAAATGGAATTATCAATTACTTAAATCATTATACAACACATTTTCTTTTTGCACGTCGAACATACTTAAAAAGCGTCGACGGCTTCTTTGGAACGCTCTGGACATGCTGCCCTAACCAAAGCAACAAAGATTCAGGAGATCCCAACGAAGCCTGCAACCAAAATTTGAGAAAACATGAAGAACATGCACAAATTTTCACAGCTTGAGCGGGTTTACGATAAAAATCATATCTTTCTCATTTCTTATAAAAAAAAATTATGAATTTACTGTCAAATCGAAGATAACACAAAGTACTACAAATCATATGTTGAAAACATTTCCAGACGTTAATGAGCGTTAAATGTCTTTGTACATCATTAATGGTGCAATTCATACTAGTACTAGGTAAAGTAACGGTAACATTTAAGATAGCAACGACCAATCAAAGACGTTAATTTTGCTTCTGCTTTTCTAAGCTGATAAGTACTCATGAAATACTGCTTCTGTTTTAAGCGATACTAAGGCTTCTGCTATATGTACTGTCTGCTGCTTAAACTTAATACGGTCTACTCATTTTGACTCTCATCACAACAAATTAAATTAAGTCTAACACGCTTTATAGCATTTATCCGATCTTTTGTGATCATCTTGTGCTGCTGTTTCTCACTCTCTTAACAAGCTATTCACGTTACTATAACTTTCTGAGAGGAGTCTGTAATTTGGAAAAGAGTCTTTTCCAAAACTTTACTGTATTACTTGTGTTGTGTTGTGAAACTAAGAGTTTCGGTAGGCAAAGGATAAGTCTTGCTGAAGTGGGTGTGTACAAGAGTTGTACTGTAAAAACCAAAGTCTTTTGATGATACCTTCTAGAAACAGAAGAAGGGGAGACGTAGAAGATTTGATCTTCGAACTTCCAGAAACAACTACTGTCTACTGTTTTATTACTTTCACCCAATACCATCAGATCGTTTCCGCACTTATTGTGATCTGCTGGAAATTTACTCGAACAAGATAAGCTGTAATCTCTAACAAGATTTCAGCACATTCGCAGAAACGTCAAAGAAAAAGAAAGAGTTTATTCACCCCCCCTCCTTCCTCTAAAATCTATGTCGATCCCCAACATAAATAATTTTAATCTTTTCCTGTAATTTAGGATTTTGTAATTTATCATCTATAGTTAAAATTTTTATTTCTTCTTTTAAAGAATTAATTTGAAAAGTTTTCCTATCAATCTTTTCTTGTAATTCATTTAAAATTCTATGAACATGTTTAGTTATAAACTGAAAGGAAATAGGGTTACCTTGATAGGTTCTTATAATACCTATTTCATCAACATAAGTTAAAGGATAAATTTGATATATAAAAGGAAGTCCAAGTATTAATTGGTAGAAATATCTTTCGCTAATAAAAAACTGGTTTGAATACAGTTTTTATCTTTACAAATATATATACCTTTGGTAATTTATAATTATTTCTAAAGGTTCTCCTCTAGCATGAGAAAGAAAATGAGTTGTTTTATGAAAATCTTTAGTAGCAATTAATCCTTCCTGTATGACATTTAAATCTGCATCACTATCTATCATAGCAATAAAATTTTTCTTATAAGAATTGTCAATTAATAAAGTAATATCAGTATACCAATTTTGAGATATCATCATACTTAAAACAGATAAATGTTTTTGATTTGGATCAGGAAATGAGATATCTTGAATATTATCAAAACTTTCTGAATTGTTGTTATTATTTTCAATAACTAAAATACGATAATTTAAACTATTATTATTTTGTTGTAAAATTTTTACTTGTTCTTTGAGATGATCTATTTCTTTAACTAAATCCTTTATAGTAACTGGATTTTGATTACTATATTTTTTCCTTAAAAGATAAAAGATTTTTTACTTCGTTCATTGAATAAGCTTGTTCTTATTTAACAAGAATATTATTATTACTAGTTGAAGCAGCATTCTCCATTTGATCTATAATTGTAGATTTTAAAATTGGTTCCTTAATCATTTTAAAAAGTTCTAAAATATAAGTTAAAACATTTATATTTAAATCCTGAAATTGAGACACGAGTTTATAAAAATCATCATTTTTATCATTATTATCTATATGATTTATACAAGATTGTCTTTGTATACAATTATCACAGTCTTCTATATCTGAAGTAGTTGATTCGATATCTAGTATTTCTTCTGAATTATATGATTCTGAAGAATTCTCAGATTCACTATCAGAATTATTATTTGAATCCATTATTATTTTAAATAATATTTCTTTTAGATTTTCATCTATATCTAAATTATTAATTTTGTTTTTAGCCCAACATTGATTAGCATAATGTCCTGACTTTTTACATTTTCTACAAATTATTAATTTATTTTTGTCTTTATATTTTTATAGTTTTTCGTAAATCAATGCTTTCTTTTCTTTTTCTCTTTCTATCTTTTTGTCTTTCAGACAAATGTTTTTTATTTTTATAAAGTTTTTCATCTTTTTCTTTAATTTTCTTCTTATCTTTATTAGGTAAATCCATACCAAATTGATCACAAAATTTACATAATTGTTTTTTCTCAAGTAAATTCAGTCTTTTAATTTGATTGTTTAATTTTAATTCATTACAGAGAGCTAAACTCTCTTGAATAAAAGTACTTATTAATTTTCCATAAGTATAATTTTCATAAGGAATATATATCATCTTTTTTTAATATTTTTCTAATTCTTTCAGCAAAAAGAAAAGGTAATCCATCAATAAACTTAGCTTTCCAAAGACTATTATTACAGTCTGGTATTTCATAAATACGAGATAAAAATGTATCTTTATACCATCTAAAATCAGTAAGTGTTTTACATTTTAGATTACTTAATAAAGTACGAATTAGTTCACCATTATCTGTGAATCTATCAGTGAAATGTTCAATCATTGTCATAATAAGAGAATAAACTGAATTTTCCATTTGAATTTGATTTTCAATTTTAATTGAATTAAGAATTTCATCTTTATGATATTGATTTAAATAATTATCCCACCAACTTTTAAGTTGGCCAGTAAAACTTGCTATGATCATTTTAGCAATATTTTTATCATTATTGCCTGAAGTTTTACATACAGTGCTATATATACATAAGCATTCTGTGAGTCTATTAGAAAATCATCAATATTCCATTCATAAATACTTTTTCCATTATAACTATTAGAAAAGATATATTCTTGTTCTTCAAAAAGAACATCCATAGGAGTGAGTCTATCATAATAATATTTGGATTGGGTATGTTCATCTGCCCATTTTATTTTATTTATTTCTTCATCAGAAGAATTATTAATTTTTTCAAACTCTTTGTTAAGAGTATTTAAGTTACGATTTTTAAATTTTTCTTCTAATAATCTTTCTATATCAGAAACAGAAGACTTAAATTTAAAATCTTTTATCTCTGGAGGGGATTGAATCGAAGAAGTTGCAATAGAAACTATCTTAGTTTCTTCTTTTGTTTGTATATGAACATATGGTTTAATTTGATTAATAGCTAAAATAACTTTATCAATACGATCTTTAAGAGAAACTATTTCTTCTCCTATTATTGTAAGATATAAATTTGTATAATTCTATTTTTCAATTATCTGATTAATATGTTTCACAGTTATTTGCAACATATCATTTTCAAATAATTTTGAAAAAGCAGTAAAATTTAAAACTTTATTATTTTTTTCTATAATAAAAGATTGTTGAGGAAGATAAACATATTTTTGAATCTGTCCAGAAAAAAATTTATAATTTCTTTCAAGAATTTAAATATAATCAATAATAAATGTTTTAAAAATCAAGGAACAAAATGTATTAATTTATTTTGATTTTCACAGTATTTATAAAATTCTTTGACAATATAATCAAATTCTTATTCAGAGAAACTTTTAAAATATCAATCTCTGAAAGATTCCCATTTGGGTAGATAAATTTTGCATTGATCTTCGCTCTAGCACGAGATCCTTTAGTAAAATTAATTTTAAATTCTTTATCTATTAAATACTAAAATTCATTTCTGAAACTATATCATTTTCTTTAACTTTTTGAAAGTTATTTTGATGAAAAATATTATTTTGATTAATAATTAAATCTTCTGCTGAAGATTCTATTTCTTCTCTGATTTGAGAAGTTGAAGCTCTAGAAGTTTGTGGAATATCCACCATATAATCTAAAGTTGAAATAAAAGAATTACTAGATCTTGATCTAGCATATACAGAAGACGGTAATAATCTTCTTTGTTCATTATTGAACTGTATTTGAACAGATCCTTCATTATTTTGTATAACTTGTTGTAAATCTTTATTTATTATATGATTTCTAGGAACAACTTGTTCAATTATCCAATTTTCTGAAAATTCAATTTCTTCACATTTAATAGATCTTCTGGTTGTTATATTAGATCTATTAAAATTAGTTTCTATTAAAATAGTATCATTTAATTTTTTTATCTATTCTTTTATATATAGGATTCAGTGTAAATAATGGTTTATAATAAATACGATAACAGATACATATTACTTATGTACTAGGAGTATAATTATAACCGTGTTTTAACATTTAATATTGAAGAATCTAATAAATTAATATCAGACAAAGATAAAGATAAATTAGGGTAAATATCAAAATATATTGGACCATGAGCCAAACTACATTGAATTATTCCCATAAGAGATTGAAACGTCTCACTCACTTTCAAATTTTACTGGATAATTATTTTTTTTTATAAAGTTCGCATTTTCGAAATAACATTTAAAAATGATCTCAAATATTTGACAGTAAAAATAGTGTAGTTTAAATTAACTAAACTCATCCAAAATCATACGTAAACATAAACGAGTAAAAATCTTAAAATCATCGACGTATGAAAATGTTCATCTCCTCTCAAATCTCAAAAATCATAATGTGCCGAAAATCATGAGGTCCTCGGGGTGTGTCACTGCACCATGTCTGCCTATTCAGAGTTCGGCACCTCCAGTCCCCTTATCATTAAGCTCACCTGCATCACACACGCCTAGTGAGTCTAAAGACTCAACACACTTGTATCAGGTATAACAAGTACATACACATGGCACATAGCAGTGAAAAATACCATACTCAACATATCTTTCATGAACTTTAAAATCTTAATGTAAACGTGTCATATGCAATCGTGACATGTCAAAAATCATCGTTCATCATTCATCATTCGCCATTTATCGTTCTCATTCATCATTTATCAATTATCATTTAGCGAATTCAGTCCATTAGAGGTGACTATCGTACATCATTCATCATTTACGATAGATCCATCATACTTAGAACCGCAGTACCCGGCGGCTGTCAGACATCAGTGACAGGATCACCCATCCACTGTGCCTAGGCCTCATCATCAGCATTTACATATACGTCTTAAAAATTTACAAATACTTCGATAGCCACAACTAATTCTCATAATTCAAAACATCATCATTTTCATCATTTATAAAAATCATGAATAAACGCAATTTTTCTTAAAACCAAGCATGCGACGTATATCTTCATAAAATCTTAAAATCGTGATCATGATGGATAAACATTTAAAATATCATAAATTTGTGCTCAAGGCGCTGCCAGGACCAAAATCTCACCCCGGGTGTAAAATGACCATTTTGCCACTGGAAACTCAAAAATTTCCGTTTTGCCACTAGACGTAAAATTTCACGTTTTTGACATTTTCTTAATTCTATTGACTCTAACATGTCCCAAATAATTATTTAAGCCTACATAAATTTTTCTATTTTTTAATTTGGCTTAAATCGATGACTTTTAAATTAATTTTTAAATATATTATATTAATGCGTTTTAATTCCGAATTAAACCAAACCTTAGCATAAAATTCCCAAATTAAAAACTTAGACTTCTAATAATTATTTGGGATTAAATATAATTTTTCATAATTTTATTAAACTTAAATTTAGGCGTTTCAATTAATTCTTTAATTAACGTTTCGCGCGGCGATTAAATCCTGGGTAAATCCAAAACTCATTATTTTGATCAGAAGCTTACCAAACTCCTAAAAATGTCCCAAAACATATTTAAAAGCGTCCCTAGACGTAAACTCGAGTCAAATTCAAAATTTAACCGAATTATTTTAAAACTTGGACCGGGGTCTCGGTTTTAACCCGAATCGAACCGAAACTTAACCTAAATTTTCTCAACTTTTTATCACACCTTAAAAACATCTAAAAAACCCTAAAACCATCAAGACCCAGCCCTTAAACCTTTCTGAACAGACCCCGAAGGCTGCTGAAAAATTCTGCAAGTTGCCGATCAAAAATCCTAGTTGTCTCATCTTCCCCGTCTTCGATCCTAGCCTACAACAAATGGAACCAGCTATTAAACCACCTCACCTAGACCACCCTAGGACCCCTATGGACCAGCTGGAACCCACGGTCACACCTCAAGCAGCCCGTAACTTCCTTATACTCGATAGCCTCCGAAGGACACCCTCACGCGGCCAACCCCTCTACCATGAAACCAACGGCTTCGAAGGCAAGGCCAGCAGGGTGTGGACCTTACCTGGCCTCGGTTGGACCCTCATGGATTGCGCCTCAGCATGGTTCAGCCCCTACTCGATCCAGCCTGCCCTAACTCCACACCATGACACCCGAAAACCCTAGCCCCACAAGCAACAACCTATGGCATTCAGCATGAACCGAGCCCACCCTAGTCTCAAACCACCATGTCAGCTTAAACACACCAGAAACGTACCTAAGCATCCAAAATTCGGCAGCCCCCTTGCATAAAATCGTGAAAACGTGAGTAATATACAATAATATGCAAGATTTTTGTCAAGTTTAAAGCAAGAACATCACCACAAGAAAGATCTTTAATTTTCGATGCAAACACAAAATTTATAGTATAATATGGCATGTATGAGAGAAAATGGGAGATACGAGCATGCCTTGATGTTTCCTACCCAAGAACGTCGAAGAAATGAGCAACGGGGAAGCGTCGGAGAAATTTTCTTCATTGCAAAAGTGATCACCAAAGCTTGTCTAAAGAAGGAGCTGAAAACCGAGAGGATTTGATTGGGGAAGGGGAAAAGTGTCGGCTGGTACAAATAATTAGGTGTAGGGTAGCAAATAGTACAATTATTAAATGGGTAATAATCAAGATAATGGGCTTAATTATTACTTAAAAAGTTTAAAAGAGTTTTAATCCCAATAAAATGAGAAGTAGGCTCATTAAATCCAAACGCACTCCCAAAAAATATTTTGTGTTGGAAAGTTTTTGAAAATATTAGCCGAACCCTCGAAAAGTTCTCCGATTTGATAAAATTTGCGCACCGATAAAAATTAAAATCTTGTGGTTAAAAATACCCAATAAATCCCAATTCTTGAAAAATACCTTTAAAACATCTTAAATTAATTAATAAAAATTAATCATGTAATAAATAATTTTTCTGATAATTCCCCAGACTCCGTTCTTCGTTCGAGCGCGAAATGCAACTTAAAAAAATCTTTAATGCGTGAACCTTTAAAATTTCATTAAATAAATCCTATCATGTAACAATTATGCATGAATTTTAAATAAAGCATGAATTAAAACACAACTTAATGAAATAGACATGCATTTAATGCTTTAAAACAATTTAATAAAATACCAAAGAAATCTAATAACTTGCATGCATGTGGTTAACGTGGACCTTCAAATTTTTGGGACATTACAATCTCGCCCCCTTAAATTGAATTTTGTCCCCAAAATTCGCTAATCCTTGATAATCACAAAGTTTAGACTTAGTTCTAGTATCCCAATAGTTCACGATCCCGCGGCGCTATTCTGATAAATTAATAAATCTTAAGATGTCCTTATGTCTCCTCGGTCCTAATAAACTCTACCTTCTAAATTCTCGTTTGCGAAACTCAACTTATAACGACTTATAATGACTTAGTTCTATTCTACTATGACCTCGAATTTGACCTTTCTCACAACTCCTCATGCTAGAAATAGATGTCTAACTTATTGTACTTTACTTTCTTACGTTATACCCATAATGTTCATCATCCTATTACATTAGTATTTAGGCAGTTCAACTTAGGAAACCTTAGACCCAAAATTTACTGACCGACTTCTATCTTCGGTGCTACATTTAAAATTTTAACCTTATCTCAACTCCATAATAATATTAGCCTAATATCCTTGAATCGAATATTTATTTTACGGCAACAAACTTACATAACTTAACTATTTACAAGTACATCCCAAATATAAAATTTTTGCAAATCTTAATCCTCGAGTAACGTTAATCCATAAAACCCAAAATATACCATATTGATATCCTACCTATATTTTAAAGCCCTTCAAATCCCAATTGCATGCTTAAACTATTTTATTTTCAATTACAATATAGTTGAGGCCTAAGACCCTTGAACTTTCCTTATTGGAACGAATATCGCATTCTTACGTATTCTTTAATGCTTAATTAATTCTAGCGTATAAAACTTAATAAGTTATCTCATGGTAGCATTAGACTAACTTTAATAAATCAATTTCACTTATAATCCATAGAGTTCTATAATTCTCATATCATGATTTAGATTTTTTACTCGGTAAAAATCTTAATATTCTTTCATTGATAATCTATGCTGAACACCACTAATGCTCTTTTGTTTTTTTTTTCATTTATTATAAACACTTATCTCATAAACTTGAAATTTAAGTTTACTCAACCCAAGTAGTAATAAATAGTATAACTCCAACACTCATATCCGCTTAGTTCCAAGTTTCTTAATGACTTCCAAAAATTTCTCAAAACAAGGTGTCTATCTCAACCCTTACATACGTCTACCAAATATCCTAACCATCAGTCATGCCCAACTTTCTAGAAAAATTTAACCGTAGTGAAGATATAATTTTAACTCCTAAGATCATGATTAAAACTTATGCTACATCAAACCTGAAGTCCACAAAAAAATAAGTTAACTTAATATATGATCTTGTACCTTGACCAATTGATCAATTTTATCTTAAATTGTTACTACTATGACTTCTTAAATCTTCCACATCATTATTCCATTAACACTTAGATTTTCAAGCCTAGATTGATTCATTCTACAATGTCCTTGATTACCATTCCTTATAACATCATAACCTAGATATCTCAAAGTTCTAAATATCCCTTCAAACATAAATCATCAAAATTTCCTGTCATTTAAACCATTCGATTCTTAGTTACTGTTAAACTAGTCCCCAAGTTTCTTATCAATTGCAACATTAATTCTTAATTTCCTCAAATATTACCCAATTTGTCCTTAATTTCGAAAATTCCACAATTACCCATAAGCTCTTGGCGTTCCTAATTCCGTTTTATAGGTTTCTCGTAACACGAAGTTCAAAAATTTTAAACTTATTAAACCCAAAATCAATTCCCATATCCTCGAATAATTACTGATTGAACCCCAATCTTCCTCAAAGTTCGAATTTAATCCTCAAAAATTTCGGAATTTGCGATTTGGCCCTTAAAGTTCTCGAAAATTACAATTTTTTCACTACACTCTTCGAAATTTGCATTTTTGTCCCCATAAAATTTTCGATTTTATCCTCATTAAATCTTAAAATTCTCAAAACTCAGAATTAAATCCCAAAATTTAGTAAATTCAAAAATAGTCTCTTAGAATTTTATTGTTGCACTTAGGTCCTCAAATTATTGGTTAATACAGTTAGATACTTAAAATTCTCAATTCATGTAATTCAACCTTTAAATCCCACTAGGTAGAGCATGCATCCTAAATAATTTCTACAATTTTATACTTTCAAAAATCTTCGTAGTCTTCGAATCATTATTCCTTATGTCGAGTCCTCAAGATTAACTCAACTATCCACCATGAATCTTCAGTAATTTTTTTAGAAAATCTACAAGTCCCAAAAGCATTCATAATCATCAAGTTTAACTTATGACCCACAAGTAACACATAAATACTACCGACCACAAATTAATATAGTCAAATCATTTCCAACCTCTCTTAATGCCCAATAGCAAAATTCTTATTCATATCCAATTCCACCAGTAAGCCAGCATGTATGAAAATCATATAATTTCTCGTTTCATATCGTAACATGCATAAAATTTTTAAATTATCTAATCTCAAAACATAACGACACATAAACATGTACTGCAAAGCATATATCATGTAAACATGCAGATGATAGCATTAAAAACATTTAAAACATTTAAATCATTAAAGCTTACAGACTCGAGGCTTGAAGACTGAGCGGCAGAAGCTGGCGGTGGCACAACCCTATACAGGACCCTTGCTATGATACCAACTGAAACGTCTCGCTCATTTTAAAATTCTACTGGATAATTATTATTATTTTTTTATAAAGCTCGCATTTTCGAAATAACATTTAAAAATGATCTTAAATATTTGACAGTAAAAATAGTGCAGTTTAAATTAACTATACTCATCCAAAATCATACGTAAACATAAACGAGTAAAAATCTTAAAATCATTAACGTATGAAAATGTTCATCTCCTCTCAAATATCATAAATCGTAATGTGAGGAAAATCATGAGGTCCTCAGGTCGTGTCACCGCACCAGGTCTGCCTACTCAGAGTTCGGCACCTTTAGTCCCCTCATGATTAAGCTCACCTGCATCACACACGCCTATTGAGTCTAAAGATTCAATACATCTGTACCAGGAATAACAAGTACATACACATGGCACACAGCAGTGAAAAATACCATACTCAACATATCTTTCATGAACTTTAAAATCTTAATATAAACTGGTCATATGCAATCGTGACGTGTCAAAAACAGCTCATCGTTAATCAGTGTTCATCATTCATCATTCATATTCGTCATTTATCGTTCATCATTCATAATTTATCAATTATCATTTAGCGAATTCAGTTAATTAGAGGTGACTGTCGTACATCATTCATCATTTACGATGGATCCATCATACATAGAACTGCGGTACCTGGCGACTGTCGGACATCAGTGACAGGATCACCCATCCACTGTGCCTAAGCCTCATCATCAGCATTTACATATACGTCTTAAAAATTTATATATACTTCGATAACCACAACTAATTCTCATCATTTAAAACATCATCATTTTCATCACTTATAAAAATCATGAATAAATGCAATTTTTCTTAAATCCAAGCATGCGACGTATATCTTCATAAAATCTTAAAATCGTGATAATGATGCATAAACATTTAAAATATCATAAATTTGTGCTCAGGGTGCTGTTAGGACCAAAATCTCACCCCCGGGTGCAAAATGACCATTTTTGCCCCGGAAACCCAAAAATTTCTGTTTTGCCCCTAGAAGAAAAATTTCACATTTTTGACATATTCTTAATTCCATTGAGTCTAAAATGTCCCAAATAATTATTTAAGCCTACATGAATTTTCTCATATTTTTATTTGGCTTAATCGATGACTTTTAACTTAATATTTAAATATAACATATTAATGCGTTTTAATCCCGAATTAAACCAACCCTTAGCAAAAAATTCCCAAATTTAAAATTTAGACTTCTAATAATTATTTGAGCTTAAATATAATTTTTCATAATTTTATTAAACTTAAATCTAGGCGTTTCAATTAATTTTTTAATTAACGTTTCGTGCGGCGATTAAATTTCGGATAAATCCAAAACTCATTATTTTGATCCGAAGCTTACCAAACTCCTAAAAATGTCCCAAAACATATTTAAAAGCATCCCTAGACGTAAACTCGAGCCAAATTCAAAATTTAACCGAATTGTTTTAAAACTTGGACCTGGGTCCCGGTTTTAACCCGAATCGAACCGAAACTTAACCAAAAATTTCTAAACTTTTTATCACACCTTAAAAACAGCTAAAAGACCCTAAAACCATCAAGACTCAGCCCTTAAACCTTTCTGAACAGACCCCGAAGGCTGCTGCAAAATTCTGCAAGTTGCCGATCAAAAATCCTAGTTGTCTCGTCTTCCTCTTCTTCGATCCTAGCCTACAACAGGAAACGAGTACCTGATGCCTGATGCAGTCTCTTCCAGAATGCTGACGTGAACCTCGGATCCCTGTCTGACACGATGGACACTGGAATCCCATGCAGTCTCACTATCTCTCTAATATACAGCTCTGCGTACTGAGTCATGGTGAAAGTCTTCCTGATCGGTAAAAAGTGTGCTGATTTAGTGAGATGATCAACTATCACCCAAATGACATTATATCCTCTAGTCGTCCTCGGAAGCCATGTCACAAAATCCATGGTAATGTTATCTCATTTCCACTCGGGAATAGGGAGTGGTCTCAGCTTCCCTGCAGGTCTCTGATGCTTTGTCTTGACCTGCTGACACGTCAAACACTCAGAGACAAAACGCAGAATATCTCTCTTCATACCTGACCACCAATACAGAGTCTGTAGTTCCTTATACATCTTCGTACTCCTTGGATGAATAGAGTACAAGGTGCTATGGGCCTCACTCATGATATCTGCTCTCAGGGAATCACTGCTAGGAACCCACAGTCGGTCACGATATCTGACTATGCCGTCCTCAATTGTATACAACCTCAAGCCCTTAGACTCATTCCTCTGTCTCCACTTCTGTAACTGCTCATCAGAAGTTTGTCTTGCTTGGATCCTGTCCCTCAGTATCGAATGTACTGTCAGGGTAGAAAGACTAGGGGCACCGCCCCTGGCATAAACTTCAAGCTCAAACCGCTGAATCTATGCCTACAACGGTCTCTGTACCGACAATTGAGTGATCACTGCATTCTTCTTTCTTAGGGCATCTGTAACCACATTAGCCTTACCCGGGTGGTAGCTATTGTCGCAGTCATAATCCTTCACCAATTCCAACCATCTCCTCTGTCTCATGCTCAGTTCCTTCTGCGTGAAGAAGTACTTCAGGCTCTTGTGATCAGTGAAAATCTTGCACTTCTCCCCATACAGATAATGCCTCCATATCTTCAGGGCAAAAACCACTGCTGCTAGCTCGAGGTCATGAGTCGGATAATTATTCTCATGTACCTTCAACTGTCTGGACGCGTAGGCTATAACTCTGTCATTCTACATCAGAACCGCGCCCAAACCGAGTTCCGAAGCATCTGTATAAACCACAAACTCTCCTTGCCCCGATTGCATAGCTAGAACTGGTGTTGTGGTCAACGCCTGCTTCAGCCTGTCAAAACTCTCATGGAACTCTGATCCCCAAACGAATTTGGCATTCTTTTTTGCCAAGACGGTCATAGGCATCGCAATAGAAGAGAAACCCTGAATAAAATTTCGGTAGTACCCAGCCAAACCCAAGAAACTGTGGATCTCTGTCACGTTTTTAGGTCCCTGGCCAATTTCGGACTGTCTCAACCTTAATGGGATCCATCTCGGGATATGATGTGGCCCAAGAATGCCACTCTGTCTAGCCAGAACTCGCACTTACTGAACTTGGCATACAGCCGTCTATCCTGTAAAGTCTGCAGTACGGTCCTCAGATGCTGACTGTGCTCCTCTCCGCTCTTCGAATAGATCAAGATTTCATCTATGAAAACGAAGATAAACTGATCCAAATACAATTGGAACACGCGATTCATGAGATCCATGAAGATTGCTGACATGTTCGTCAATCCGAAGTGAATCACCATAAACTCATAGTGCCCATAATGCGTCGTGAAAGCCGTCTTATGCACGTCAGGCTCTCTCACTCTCAGCTGGTGGTATCCTGATCTGAGATCTATCTTTGAGAACACTAATGCTCCCTGAAGCTGATCACATAGATCCTCCATCCTGGGCAGTGGATACTTGTTCTTGACCGTGACCTTGTTTAGCTGCCTGTAGTCAATGCAAAGCCGCATGCTGCCATCCTTCTTCTTAAAAAACAGTACTGGTGCGCACCATGGAGAAAAGCTCGGGCGAATGAAACCCTTATCTTGCAACTCCTGTAACTGATCCTTCAGCTCTTTCATCTCTACAGGTGCTAGACGATAGGGTGCCTTAGAAATAGACACGGTACCCGGCATAAGCTCGATAGAAAAGTCCACCTCTCTGTCTGGTGGAATGCCTGAAACATCGTCAGAGAAAACACTGGGTAAGTCTCTAACCACTTCGACCTCCTCTAGACTCCGACTAACTGGCTCGGTCACTGTCAGGATAATGGCCAAAAATTCCTGGCAGCCTCTCTTCATGAGCTTCCTCGTACAGATGCAAGAAATGATATGCGGCATCTGCTGATGTCTGGCTGCCTCAAATATAAACGGCTTACCGCTGGGCGGTCGGACAGATACTGACCTCCGCCGAAATTCTATTACAGCACTGTTCGAAAAAAGCCAGTCCATGCCCAAAATAATGTCGAACTCCAGCAACGGTAGCACAATCAGGTCTGCTTGCACCGCATTTTTCCGTAACCGAAGCTCCAATCTCTTCACTATTTACGATGTAAACATCTGATCTCCGGACAAAATCGAAACTCTGAATCCCAAATACATAGCCGCTGGTAGATCCCTAGTCGCTTGACAAAAGATTCAGATATAAGCGAATGTATAGCTCCGGAGTCTAGAAATGCATACGTGGCTACATCTGAAATATATATCCTTCATGCGACAAAACATACCATCAAATCTGATCGCGTTGAAACTTAAGAAATTTTCCACCAACAATTATCCCAAAATCTTCGAAAAATTACTGATTTATTTCTAGTACCCAATCAAAAATCTCGAATTTTACCTCAAAAATTTCGGAAATTTTAATTTGGCCCTTAAAGTTTCGAATTCTTTATAATTTGGCTCTACAATTTTCGAAAATCTCATTTTCGTCCAAAAAAAAGTTCGAATTTAGCCTAATTAAACCATTAAATTCTCAAAAATTAATAATTTGATCCCTTAAATTCGAAAAATTCTAAAACAACCCTTAAAATTTTGATTTGGCAAATAAGTCCCATACTTTTTGTTATTGCAATATGGTCCTTAAAACCCTTAATCAATTCAATTCAATCCTTAGGTCCAACTATTTATAACATGCAACCTAATTTATTATAGGTTCTCAATCCTAAAATAATTCCCATAACAATCATATAACCCATGCAATCAAGGCGGTAAATTAGAATTCTTAAACATAAAGGTTACCGGTTATCAATGTAGAGTCTGGCTCCATTCTGCCTCCTCTGCATGCGTCACATAGGCCCTGCCAGTCTAGAGGCCCTTGTTCCTGGGGCAATCAATGGCCTTGTGACCCTCGTCCTGGCATATGAAGCATCGGAAGGTTCCCCACATACACTTGCCGAAGTGGAACCAGTAGCACTGCTTGCAGGGCTGCCTTTCTGTCGCCTTAGGAGCCCCTGGTGCCTGCGGTGGCCTCTGTTGTCCAGGCCTTTGAAACTGTCCCTGGGGATTCTACTTCCCCTGATGCCTCGGCA
Organism: Primulina huaijiensis; assembly: GCF_012295235.1. Taxonomy (NCBI): domain Eukaryota; kingdom Viridiplantae; phylum Streptophyta; class Magnoliopsida; order Lamiales; family Gesneriaceae; genus Primulina; species Primulina huaijiensis. Next base: position 17,087,127 of record NC_133312.1, read on the forward strand.
GCCCGGTGAACTGCCTCTTCTGCGGCTGTCAAATAGGCTGGGCCTGATGCCTCTTCCACTGCATCTCGACGTCGATATCCCGGAGGGCCTGTTTCGCCTGAAAAGCACAAGCGGTGGCCTCATCATCATAACTCACCGGTCTCATCAGCATCACATCCCGACGCAAAGTGGGTCTGAGGCCATCCATGAAGTGCCTCAACTTCTGGACGGCATCCCTCGCAATAAGGGGCACAAAGTGATAGACCCTTTCGAACTTCCTGATGAGCTCTGCCACAGACAAGTCCTCCTGTCGGAGACTCATAAACTCTCTCGTCCGGCGACCCCTGACCTCCACTGGAAAGTACTTGTTATAGAACAGGTCTTTGAATTGGTCCCAAGTGAGGGTAGCCAAATTCACTGCGTGCGCTGCTCCTTCCCACCGCAAGGATGCGTCGTCTCTCAGCATATACGTCGCGCACCTGACCCGGTCTTTGTCTCTCATATCCAAATACTGAAAGTGTATATCCAATGACCGTATCCAACCCTCCACCAAAAAAGGATCGGTAGCACCCCCGAACTCCTTCGGGTTGAGCCGTCTGAACTGCTCGTATATGTCCGTCTGTGGTCTCGGAGCCTGCTGCGCTTGCTCCATAAGTATAGCAATACCCTCAAGTACAATGGTAGCTGCGTCTCCTGGCGGTGTTGGTGGAGGTGGGCCTTTGCCGCCTCCAGGAGAATCATACTAATGATCTGTACTTGGAGCGCGTCTGGGAGGCATGATATATGAATACAGTCCAAATTCAAAACGTAACCCATCTTGCAATTTAATCTATTTTTTTTAAAACGCTTAATCCTTAAATCATGTAAGCAGCTAAACATGTACTGAAAATCGCTGTAAAACATGTATCGTGTAAACATGCAGGTGATAGCATTAAAACATTTAAAATTACAGACCTGAGTGCAGTGGCACAACCCTATACAAGACCCTTGCTCTGATACCAACTGAAACATCTATTACATAAAATACAACTAGAAATTTTTTTTTTTGAAAACTCATTTTCGAAAATTATAACTTTATGCATGCATGCAATAGCATCTGAAAAATTCACAGTTAATATAAAAGAAGTCAACGGACATATGAAAATACCAAAGTTTAAAATTAGATAGTTCGCCAAACCTCGACATACGTTTTAATAAAATAAATATGAAACGTGTGGAATTCATGATAACCATCAACATAATAAAAAGAATGAGTATGAAATATCCATCCACTCCTAACTCAAAACATGATGTGCGGAAAATACGGTCCTCGGGTTCGCGTGCATACATCCAACTCTGCCTACTCAGTCTTCGGCACCTCCAATCTCCTGATCATTATGCTCACCTACATTATTTACACCTAGTGAGTCTAAAAACTCAACACACCTGTAATGTTATAACGAGTACATATACATAACATGCAACAGTGAAAAGTACTGTAATCAACATACATTTCATGATCTTAAAAACGTGAACGTAAATGTATCGTAACAAGAATAACGTGTCAAAACATGTCTTAACATATCATCATATACGTGTTCATTTTCTTTAATTGAATTCAGTTAATTAGTTGTGACTTTTGTATCAGCTCTATTCGATGGATCTATCTACGTATAACCGTGTTACCCGGCGGCAGGGACATCAGCGACAGTATTACCCATCCACTGAGCCTTGGCCTTACATGTCATCTTATACATATATATATTAGTCACAACCAACTCTCATCGTTCAAAACATGTCAGTATATTCATCACTTATCAAAATCATGCATATACGTAATTTTCCTTAAATTCAAGCATACGACGTATTTTTCATAATTCCATAAAAAATCATATTCATGATAACATAAACATTTAAAATATGTCAAATCATGTTTAGGGCAGTTCCAGGACTAAAAACTTGACAAGTTTGGTTGGCTTCGGGTCGAAATTATGAGGCCCAGGGGTAAAATGATCATTTTGCCCCTGGAAACCCTAATTGACCATTTTACCCCTGGACCTCAGAATTTCGACCGGAAGCCAACCAAACTTATTAAAACACCTTAGAACATATTTATAAGCATTTCCTAGTGGTAACCTCTAGACCGTTTTGTAACTTATGAGATTCATTTTAAAACTTGGACCGGGGTTCCAGTTTTAACCCGTATCAACCCGAAACTTAACCAAATTTTTCCCAACATAAACCGTGACTTGAACCTACACAACCAGCCCCTAAACCACTCGTTTCAGACCCCTTAGGACCTACAAACCATGCCTGGAAGTTGCTAGAAATTTCCAACGCACCTACCACGAAACCCTAGCTTTACCCTAGCCTCGATTTCTCAACTCTAGCCCTAACCGACAAGGACCAGCCCCAAGCCAACCCTTCCAAGGCCACCCTTGGACCTTCCTGGACCTACATGACCTGCCCCTCAACCCCAAGCACCCCATAAGGTGCAAACACCCGAGAGACACCCAAAAACTCCAATAGAGACCAACCTTCACCCCTCACGCTCGATCGGCTTTGTGACCAAGTCTAGCAGCGTTCGAGTCATCCTAGACCACGAGTCAGACCCACCACGGTTTGGTCCAAGGCTAGGAATGGCCCTTGCACAGCCAGCTCGCTCAAAACTTCTGATCTACACACAACCAAATCAAGCAATGAAGAAATACCGATCGGCCCTCACTAAGTCTCGACCCCTAGCTGACTCCAGCCCCTTGACACCTTATTCCTCGGCGTGGACAGCCTCTGAACACCTATCCATAGTAGCCGCCTTACAAAAAGACCAAGAAAACGTGAGTTATGAATCAAACCATGCATATTTCATGTCAAAACTTTGCAAAAAGAATACCACAATATAGATCAAATAATTACTCATCTATGAACACACACGCCAATGTATTATTATGTGAATGAAGAGGAAAATGAGATTTTGGGCGTGTCTATGCATTTATATGCTCGAAAACTTGAAGACCTTTGCATAGAACGTGCACCGGAGAGGCGGGGAAGAATTTTTCTTGAAAGATTTGAGGGAAAACCGATATGGTTGTTGGATATTTTCGAGAATGGAGGCTGCTGAATGAGGGAGTGGCGGCCACTTGATGATATTAGGTTTATGGTTTAGCTTCTTTAGGTTTAAGTCAAAAAAATAATACACTAATGGACCCTTAATTAAAAATTAAATGGTTAAAAGGGTTTTGGGCCCATTGAGCATTAAAATAAAACCATCAAGCCCAATAAAACTCCCGAAAAATATTCCGTTTAGGTAAGTTTTTGAAAATATTGCCCGAACCCTCAAAATTTTCTCCGATTCGCTAAATTTTGTGTACTTGTTAAAAATATAACCTGGTGAGTAAAAATACCCAACCAAACCCATTTTTAAAAATCATACTTAAATACACCATATATTAAATAAATAAAATTAATTATGTAATAAAAATATTTTTCCTGATTATCTCCGGTTTCTGTTACTCGTTCGAGCGCGAAACGCAACTTAAAACCTTAATGCATGTAACTTTAAATAACCAAGAAATAAACACCTAACCATGCAATAATCATGCAATAAATGCATAAAAATCATTAAACACAATATTTAAATAAAATCCTAGATTGCACGTAGTCAGGTTACGTAGTTTGAATTTCCTAGACCTTACAATTCTCCCCCCTTAAACAGAATTTCGTCCTCGAAATTTAAAACATACCGAATAACTCCGGGTAGCGACTCCTCATCTCTGCCTTCATCTTCCAAGTAGCCTCCTCCTCGGAATGATTCAGCCACTTGACCTTGACCATGTGGATCACCTTGTTCCGGAGTCTCCTCTCCTGCCTATCCAATATCTGAGTGGGTCTCTCCCCGAAAGACAGGTTCGGTGTCAGCTGAAGTGGCTCATAGTTCAGCACATGCAAAAGATTCGACATGTACTTTCGTAGCATAGAGACATGGAACACATTATGAAATCCCGCCAGATTCGACGGTAATGCAACTATGTATGCTAGTGTCCCAACTCTCTCTAGGATCTCGAACGGTCCAATAAATCTAGGACTGAGCTTGCCCTTCTTCCCGAATCTCATCACACCCTTCATCGGTGCGACTTTCACAAAAACATGATCCCCAATTGTGAACTCAAGATCTCTGCACCTCTGATCTGCATAACTCTTCTTTTGGCTCTGAGCGGTCTTCATCCTGTCTCAGATCTTGACCACTAACTCTACAGTCTGACTGACAATATCTGGCCCCAACACTGCTTTCTCTCCTACCTCATCCCAATACACTGGTGACCTACACTTCCACCTGTACAATGCCTCATATGGAGCCATACCAATAGATGTCTTGTAGCTGTTGTTGTACGTGAACTCCACGAGAGGTATCTTTGGCTCCCAGCTGTCCTGGAATTCGATCATGCAAGCTCTGAGTAGTTCCTCCAAAATCTGAATCACCCTCTCTGACTGTCTGTCAGTCTGAGGATGGAAGGCAGTATTGAATATCAGCTAAGTACCCAATGCCTGAAGCATACTCTTCCAGAAAGCAGACGTGAACCTCGGATCCCTATCTGACATGATGGACACTGGAATCCCATGCAGTCTCACTATCTCTCTAATATACAGCTCTGCGTACTGAGTCATGGTGAAAGTCTTCTTGATCGGTAAAAAGTGTGCTGGTTTAGTGAGCTGATCAACTATCACGCAAATGACATTATATCCTCTAGTCATCCTCGGAAGCCTTGTCACAAAATCCATGGTAATGTTCTCCCATTTCCACTCGGGAATAGAGAGTCGTCTTAGCTTCCCTGCATGTCTCAAACACTCGGAGACGAAACACATAATATCTCTCTTCATCCATGGCCATTAATACAGAGTCTGTAGATCCTTATACATCTTCATACTCCCTGGATGGATGGAGTACGGGGTGCTGTGGGCCTCACTCATGATATCTGTTATCAGGGAATCACTGCAAGGAACCCACAATCGGTCACGATATCGGACTATGTCGTCCTCAACTGTATACAACCTCATGACCTTAGACTCATTCCTCTGTCTCCACTTCTGTAACTGCTCGTCAGAAGTCTGCCTTGCTCGGATCCTGTCCCTCAGTATCGAATGTACTGTCAGGGTAGAAAGACTACGGGCACCGCCCCTGGCATAAACTGCAAGCTCAAACCGCTGAATCTATGCCTGCAACGGTTTCTGCACTGACAATTGAGTGATCACTGCATTCTTCCTGCTTAGGGCATCTGCAACCATGTTAGCCTTACCCGGGTGGTAGCTAATGTCGCAGTCATAATCTTTCACCAATTCCAGCCATCTCCTCTGTCTCATGTTCAGTTCCTACTGCGTGAAGAAGTACTTCAGGCTCTTGTGATCAGTGAAAATCCTGCACTTCTCCCCATACAGATAGTTCCTCCATATCTTCAGGGCAAAAACTACTGCTGCTAGCTCGAGGTCATGAGTCGGATAATTCTTCTCATGGACCTTCAACTGTCTGGACGCAGAGGCTATAACTCTGTCATTCTGCATCAGAACCGCGCCCAAACCGAGTTTCAAAGCATCTGTATAAACCACAAACTCTCCTTGTCCTGATGGCATAGCTAGAATTGGTGTTGTGGTCAACACCAGCTTCAGCCTGTCAAAACTCTCATGGAACTCTGATCCCAAAACGAATTTGGCATTCTTCTTCGACAAGGCGGTCATAGGAACCGCAATAGAAGAGAAGCCCTGAATAAATTTTCGGTAGTACCCAGCAAAACCTAAGAAACTGCGGATCTCTGTCACGCTCTTAGGCACTGGCCAATCTCGGAGTGTCTCAACCTTATTGGGATCCACCTCCGCTCTATCTCGGGATATGATGTTGCCCAAGAATGCCACCCTTTCTATCCAGAACTCGCACTTACTAAACTTGGCATAAAACTATCTATCCTGTAAAGTGTGCAGTACGGTCCTCAGATGCTGACTCCTCTCCGCTCTTCGAATAGATCAGGATGTCGTCTATGAAAACTATGACGAACTGATCTAAATACAACTGGAACATGCGATTCATGAGATCTATGAAGATTGTTGGCGCATTCGTCAATCCGCAAGACATCACCATAAATTCATAATGCCCATAATACGTCCTGAAAGCAGTCTTATGCACATCAGGCTCTCTCACTTTCATCTGGTGGTATCCTAATCTGAGATCTATTTACAAGAACACTGATGCTCCCTGAAGCTGATCACATAGATCCTCGATCTTGGGCAGTGGATACTTGTTCTTGACCGTGACCCTGTTCAGCTGTCTGTAGTCAATGCAAAGTTGCATGCTGCCGTCTTTCTTCTAAACAAACAGTACTGGTGCACACCATGGAGAAAAATTCAGGCGAATGAAGCCCTTATCTAGCAACATATGTAACTGATCATTCAGCTCTTTCATCTCTGCAGGTGCTAGAAGATAGGGTGCCTTAGAAATAGGCACGGTACCTGGCATAAGCTCGATAGAAAAGTCCACCTCTCTGTCTGGCGGAATGCCTGAAACGTCGTCAGGGAAAACACCGGAGAAGTCTCTAGCCAGTTCGACCACCTCTAAACTCTGACTGAATGTCTCGTTCACTGTCAAGATAACGGCCAAAAATGCCTGGCAGCCTCTCTTCATGAGCTTTCTCGCACATATGCAAGAAATGATGTGCGGCATCTGCTGATGTCTGGCTGCCTCAAATATAAACGGCTTGCCGCTGGGCGGTCAGAGAGATACTGAGCTACGTAAAAAATCTATTACAGCGCTGTTCGAAAAAAGTCAGTCCATGCCCAAAATAATGTCGAATTCCGGTAACGGTAGCACAATCAGGTCTGCTTGCACCGCAATTTTCTGGAACCGAAGCTCCAATCTCTTCACTATCTGCGATGTAAACATCTGATCTCCGGACATAATTGAAACTCTGAATCCCAAATACATAACCTCTGGTATGTCCCTAGTCGCTTGACAAAAGATTCGGATATAAATGAATGTATTGCTCCGGAGTCTAGCAAAGCATACGTGGCTACACCTGAAATATATATCCTTCCTGCAACAAAACATACCATCAAATCTGATCGCGTTAAAACTTAAGAAATTTTCCACCAGAAATTATCCCAAAATCCTCGAAAAATTACTGATTTATTTCTAGCACCCAATAAAAAATCTCGAATTTTACCATAAAAATTTCGGAAATTGCAATTTGGCCCTTAAAGTTTCGAATTCTTTATAATTTGGCTCTATAATTTTCGAAAATTGCATTTTCGTCCCAAAAAAATTTCGAATTTAGCCTAATTAAACCTTTAAATTCTCAAAAATTAAGAATTTGATCCCTGAAATTAAAAAAATTCGAAAACAACCCTTAAAATATTGGTTTTGCAAATAGGTCCGCATACTTTCGGTTATTGAAATACAGTCCTTAAAACCCTTAATCAATTCAATTCAATCCTTAAGTCCAACTATTTAAAACATGCAACCTAATTTATTATAGGTTCTCAATCCCAAAATAATTCTCATAACAATCATATAACCCATGCAATCAAGGCGGTAAATTAGAATTCTAAAACATAAAGGTTACCGGCGCTCAATATAGAGTCTGGCTCCGCTTCTGCCTCTCTGCATTCATCACATAGGCCCTGCCAGTCGCGAGGCCCTTGTTCCTGGGGCAATCAGCAGCCTTGTGGCCCTCTTCCAAGCATATGAAGCATTGGAAGGTTCCCCACATACACTTGCCGAAGTGGAACCAGTTGCACTGCTTGCAGGGATGCTTCTATGCCGCCTTATGAGCCCCTGGTGCCTGCGGTGGCCTCTGCTGTCTGGGCCTTTGAAACTGTCCCTGGGTCTTATGCTGCCCATGATGCCTCAGCGGCTAGGTGAACTGCCTCTTCTGCGGCTGTCAACTTGGCTGGGCCGGATGCCTCTTCCACTGCATCTCAGCGTCGATATCCCGGAGGGCCTGTTCCGACTGAAAAGCACAAGCGGTGGCCTCGTCATCATAACTCACCGGTCTCATCAGCATCACATCCCGACGCAAAGTGGGTCTGACGCCATCCATGAAGTGCCTCAACTTCTGGGCAGCATCTCTCGCAATAAGAGGCACAAAGTGATAGCTTCTGTCGAACTTCTTGATGAGCTCTTCCATAGACAAGTCCTCCTGTCAGAGAATCATAAACTCTCTCGTCAGGTGATCTCTGACCTCCGCTGGAATGTACTTGTTATAGAACAGGTCTTTGAATTGGTCCCAAGTAAGGGTAGCCAAATTCACTGCGTGCGCTGCTCCCTCCCACCATAGGGATGCATCATCTCTCAGCATGTACGTCACGCACTTGACCTGGTCTCTGTCCCTCATCTCCAAATACTAAAAGTGTAGATCCAATGACCGCATCCAACCCTCCGCCAAGAAAGGATCGGTAGCACCCCCGACCTCCTTCGGGTTGAGCCGTCTGAACTGCTTGTAGATGTCCGTCTCTGGTCTCGTAGCCTGCTGCGCCTGCTCCATAAGTCTAGCAATACCCTCAAGCACAATGGTAGCTGCGTCTCCTGGCGGTGTTGGTGAGGTGGGCCTGTAACATACCGTACTTTGAACCACTTAAAATTTGGAAAAATAAAAATTTTCTTAAATAAATAATAAACTTTCAAATTTGCGATAAAAATAATCTGCTTGTCTAAAATATTTGAAATGAAAACGAATACAATTATAGTTTGCAAAAAAAATTGGTTTAAACAATGTAAAGCAATCTCGTGAAAATCAGAGTATTTGAATCAACATGCATACATTCATAAAAACATATGCGATCCTCGGGTTTAGCCTCCTCACAGTCCGAGCCGGATAATTGGTCCCACCCCTCGTCTCCTTATACTTGTCCTCACCAGCATCAATCAAGTCTAGTGAGTCTAAAGACTCAACATGTCTAACTTGAGAATAAAAATAATACGTAATAAAACCACATGCATTTTAAAGTAGAGCGTACATACTTAAACTTGAACGTACTTACGTAAACATAGACGTGCCATCATATCGTAAAACTTTTCATAAACATTTTCATAAACGTACTTGCATCATACATACGTGAACATGCATAATCATCATCATTTTGCGTAGAAATATGTTTCAAATCAAGTGACCCGTAACATAAGTGTGCCTGATCAGACTAAATCACAGTACTGAGCTGGCAGGGATGTCCACTACAATATACATGAGATCCTCGGTCATGCTTTACCGGGTGGATTGGTCCCTGGTCATGCTTTACCGCATTTCAATCTTAATATAAACCCGATCATAATTTATCGGGATGAAGAGGTCCTCGGCCACGTTCATCGACTTCCAAGCCCATTCATATTTGGTCACAAGACATTTAGCATACCTCAAAAGCAAAAAAATATTTTCTTTTGCACGTCGAATACACTTAAAAACGTCAAGGACTTCGTTGGAACGTTCTGGACATGCTGCCCTAATCACAATAGCAAAGATTCAGGAGATCCCAACGAATCCTGCAAACAAAACTTGAGAAAACGTGAAGAACATGCACAAATTTTCACAGTTTGAGCTTTTTACGATAAAAATCATATCTCACCCATTTCTTATCAGAAAATTACGAATTTGCTATCGAATCGAAGAAACACATAGTATTACAAATTTTATGTTGAAAACATTTCCAGAAAACCAACCTATAAGTCGCAGAATTCAAAATAAGAGTGACGAATTTTGTGACACAGAAATTTCACAGCTTAAGCAGTCCCACAAAAATGATCATAACTCACTCGTTTCTTGTCCAAAAATTACGAATTTACTGTCAAATCGAAGGTATCGAATAGTACTATGTTTTTTATGTTAAAATTTTTCCAGAAAGTTGACCGAAAATTCACAGTACTCAAAATTATAGTAGACTTGGTTTTGAGATCTAAAATTTTGATCCAAAATCGTTTTAAACTTTTTTGCTCAAACTTTCGTATAACATACATATATTTTCATACAATATACATCAAAATACTTATTACGACAAGATCGATGTAAAAATAAAATAATATGCATGACTTTGCTTTGAAACGATTCGAAAATGACGAATACCGACGCGGTGGACTATGGGAGATGACCGGGGAACGCTTGATACACGATTCTTGCTCGAAAAACCAACGTAAATCTTCAAAAATAATCAAGGAGAAGGGGTGGCTGCTGTTGAAAATACTAAGAACCCTAGCTCACCAAAAAAAAAACATGTATATGTGTGTGCAAAAATGTGTGTGTGCGTGAGTGTAGTTTAGGGGGAATAATTAGGGGCTAACAAATGGGTTAATTAGATAATTGGTGATAAAATAATATTAATTTAATTATTTAACCCCAAACAAAGTTTTAAATAAAACAATAATTGAGTGCAAATTTCAAGATTAAAATCTCTCAATATTCAAAATAGTATTTGAAAAACTTAAAAATCTTAAATTACCGAATAAATTAAATTAGGTTTTAAAATGCTAAAAATTTTCATGAATCTTTTAAAACACTAATTTTCTTGACTTGAAATAAAATACCACATTTTCATAAATTGCCAAAATCGTCATCGATCTCGCATCGAATATTCGCCTGAAACATAAAACTCAAGAAAATATTTTAACATGTATCAAATAAACATGTAATAATTTAAAATAATGCTAATCATAAATCATGTATCGTTAAAAATCTTTTTTAAAAAAATTAAATAAATAATTTAACCAATAATTAAAACACATATCCATGCAATAAAAATGCTATTAATGCATTAAAACAATTAAATAAAATACAAAGAAAATTTAATAACTTGCATGCATGTGATTTACGCGGACCTTCAAATTTACAGGATGTTATAGGGCCTCTGCCGCCTCCAGGAGTATCATCCTCGTGATCTGTACTAGGAGCGCGTCTGGGAGGCATGATATATGAATTCAGTCCAAATTCTAAACGTAACCCATCATGCAATTTAATCTAGTTTTTTTTTGAAACGTTTAATCCTTAAATAATGTAAGCAGCTAAACATGTACTGAAAATCGCAGTAAAACATGTATCGTGTAAACATGCAGGTGATAGCATTAAAACATTTAAACTTACAGACTTGAGTGCAGTGGCACAACCCTATATAGGACTCTTGCTCTGATACCAACTGAAACATATACTACATAAAATACAACTAGAATTTTATTTTTGAAAGCACATTTTCAAAAATTATAACTTTATGCATGCATGCAATAGCATCTGAAAAATTCACAGTTAATATAAAAGAAGTCATCGGACAGATGAAAATACCACATTTAAAAATAGATAGTTCGCCAAACCTCGACATACGTTTTAATAAAACAAATATGAAACGTGTGGAATTCTTGATAACCATCAACATAATAAAAAGAATGAGTATGAAAATATGCATCCACTCCTAACTCAAAACATGATGTGCGAAAAATACGGTTCTCGGGTTCGCGTGCACACATCCAACTCTGCCTACTCAGTCTTCGGCACCTCCAATCTCCTGATAATCAATATGCTCACCTACATCATTCACACCTAGTGAGTCTAAAGACTCAACACACCTGTAACGTTATAACGACTACATATACATAACATGCAACAGTGAAAAGTACTGTAATCAACATACATTTCATGATCTTAAAAACGTGAACGTAAACGTATCGTAACAAGAATAACGTGTCAAAACATGTCTCAACATATCATCATATACGTGCTCATTTTCTTTATTTGAATTCAGTTCATTAGTTGTGACTTTTGTATCAGCTCTATTCGATGGATCCATCTACGTATAACCGTGGTATCCGACGGCGGGGACATTAGCGACAGTATTACCTATCCACTGAGCCTTGGCCTTACTTGTCATCGTATACATATACATATTAGTCAAAACCAACTCTCATCCTTCAAAACATGTCATCATATTCATCACTTATCAAAATCATGCATATACGTAATTTTCCTTAAAATCAAGCATGTGACGTATTTTTCATAATTCCATAAAAAATCATATTCATGATAACATAAACATTTAAAACATGTCAAATCCCATCTCCTTTGTCTCATGTTCAGTTCCTTCTGCGTGAAGAAATACTTTAGGCTCTTGTGATCAGTGAAAATCCTGCACTTCTCCCCATACAGATAGTTCTTCCATATCTTCAGGGCAAAAACCACTGCTGCTAGCTCGAGGTCATGAGTCGGATAATTCTTCTCATGGACCTTCAAGTGTCTGGATGCGTAGGCTATAACTCTGTCTTTTTGCATCATAACCGCCACCAAACCGAGTTTCGAAGCATCTGTATAAACGAAAAACTCTCCTTGCCCTGATGGCATAGTTAGAACTGGTATTGTGGTCAACGCCTTCTTCAACTTTTCAAAACTCTCATGGAACTCTGATCCCCAAACGAATTTGACATTCTTCTTCGCCAAGGCGGTCATAGGCACCTCAATAGAAGAGAAGCCCTGAATAAACTTTCGGTAGTGTTAGGTAATAATTTAATGGGGTGGGACCCACATTAAATTAAATAATAATAAACTTGTTATCCCACATCGAAAGATTTTAAAAAGCTGGACGAGAGAATTAGTTATAAATAGAGCTCAATTCCTTCAGTTATTGTTTCCCAAAATCAAAAGCTTTTTTGCTTTGATAAAAAGAGAGTGCATAGAAAAAAGAGTGTATTTTTTTATTGAGTCCGGGAATTCTCTCTGTGTGAGTTAGAGAAATTATTTTCTCGGTATACTCGGGTTGGGAGTGTGAGAAATATTGAGTGTATTGATGTATACATTTGTTGTAATATTTCTTCTAGTTATAAAAGTTGCAGTGCTCCGTGGACGTGGCCTATATTGGGTGAACCACGTAAATCTTTGTGTTCTTGTTGGTTATTTTATTCCGCAATATTTGGGTACTATATAATCATCGTGATCGGCATCTCTTCGGTGTAATTCCCCAACAACTGGTATCAGAGCCTTGTTGTGAAAATTCTTAAGAATTCTGAGTATGCTATGTGGTTGCAGCTTTGTCTGATCTTCCACATCAGAAAAGATTTTTTAGATTTTTTGCTAAGGCTAGAGAAGTGATGGCCGGAGATGATGGATCGGGACAGGGAATCAACAAGTTCGACGGTACATATTTTACGTTCTGGCGACTACAAATTAGTGATTATTTGTATAGCAAGAGGTTGCATCAACCTCTATCTGGAAAGAAGTCGGAAAAGATGGAGGATGATGACTGGAAGCTTTTTGACCGACAAGTGTTAGGTGTAATACAATTGACCCTAACGAAGAACGTGGCACATAACGTGGCGGAGGCAAAAACAACAGAGGAGATGATGTCCATTTTGTCGGACATGTACGAAAAGCCATCGGCAAATAATAAAGTACATCTCATGAAGAAGTTATTTAACTTGAAGATGAGAGAAGATGCATCGGTGGCTAAACACATCAATGAATTCAACACGATTGTTTCACAGCTGACATCGGTTGAAATTAAATTTGATGATGAGATTCGGGCACTTATTCTTTTGGCGTCTTTACCAGACAATTGGGAACCGATGCGGGCAGCGGTTAGCAACTCTGTTGGAAAAAGAAAGCTACAATTCAATGATGTCAGATATCAAATTCTTGCTGAAGAAGTTCGTAGGATGGATTCGGGTGAAGGAACATCATTGAGATCTGCTCTAAATCTCGAGAATAGAGGAAGGGGCAGGAGTGGCGAAAAGAGTTTTAAACAATGCCATGGTAGATCCAAGTCAAGAAATGAAAAAGACAAAAGCAACTTTGAAAAGAATGTGAAGTGCTGGAGCTGTGGTGAGACTGGTCACTTGAAAAAGAATTGCAGATCAATAAAAAACGACGCTAATGTTGTTACTGAGGAGGTACATGATGCTCTATTACCATCCATGGAAACCCCGGTTGATTCTTGGGTTATGGACTCGGGAGATTTGTTTCATACCACTGGTAATCGTGATGTATTCGATAATTACATTGCGGGAGATTACGGAAAAGTTTTCCTGGCTGATGGAAAACCTTTGGAAATTGTTGGTATAGGTGATATCCGGATGAAGATGACAAATGGATCTGTCTGGAAAAATCAACAAAGTAAGGCATGTACCAAAGTTGACACACAATTTGATTTCAATAGGACAGCTTGACGACGAAGGTCATAAGGTGACCTTTGGCGATGGTTCTTGGAAATTAAAAAATGGAGCCATGATTGTTGCTCGAGGAAAGAAAACTGGAACACTTTATATGACTTCCAGTTTGAGAAATAAATTAGCGGCTGTGGATGCTGGAGCTAATTCAAGTCTATGGCATAGTAGGCTTCGGGATATGAGTGGGAAGGGAATGAAGATGCTTGTTTCAAACGGAAAGCTACCGGAATTAAAGATCGTTGAACACAAGCTGTGTGAAGCTGTATTTTTTGGAAAGCAGAAAAAAGTGAGCTTTTCAAAAGAGTTTAGAGAACCGAAATCAGCGGATTTGGAGCTGGCACATACTGATATATGTGGATCATCTCCTGTGACATCCCTTGGAGATCACTCAAGATATTATGGCACTACTGTTGACGATTCGAGCAGGAAATTTTGGGTTTATTTTGTGAAAAATAAATCGGATGTTTATGAGACTTTTAAACAGTGGGAGTTAGCCATGGAAGATGTGATGGATTCACTGTCATCCAATCACATGTGGGAGTTGTCAGAACTTCCTGAAGGTAAAAAGGTTTTACATAGCAAGTGGGAGTACCGGTTAGAACATGACGGTAGCAGGCGGTACAAAGAAATACTTGTTGTAAAAGGTGAAAAGGAAGTCATTGGTTACACTAATATTTTCTCTCTTGTGGTAAATTTAACTACTATCGGGACTGTACTTGGATTGATGGTAAAAGAAGATTTGCATCTGGAACAGTTAGATGTAAATACGACGTTTCTTCATGGTAAGCTAGATGAAGAAATGAATCAATCACAGGGATTTGAAGTACGAGGAAAAGAGAAAATGATGTGCAAACTTCAAAAGAGCTTGTATGGTCTCAAACAAGCTCCAAGACAGTGGTACAAGAAGTTTGATGGTGTAATGAATAATGATGGTTTTCTGAGGTATCACGCTGATTACTGTTGTTATGTGAAGCTTGATGGTTATTATATCATACTACTGATATATGTAGATGATATGTTGATAGCAGGAGCTTGTCTTGAGGAGATTGATACACTCGAGAAAGAGTTATCAAAGGAATTTGCTTTGAAGGATTTGGGTGCCGCAAAACAAATCTTGGAATGAGGATCCTTAGAGATCGAGTGAATGGAGTCTTGAAGCTTGATAAGATTCCTGAAAGCAAGAATCCAGCTGATATGCTCACGAAGGCTGTTATCATTGAAAAACTGAAGTTGTGTTTGACTTCAGTTGGTCTCTTGAACTAACAAAGGAGGTATAAGCTGCTGCACTGATGGTGTGAAGACATGATTGAAATCAAGTCTTCAAGTGGGAGAATTGTTAGGTAAGAATCTCCCCCCCCGGCACCCACATTAAATTAAATAATAATAAACTTGTTATCCCACATCGAAAGATTTTAAAAAGCTGGACGAGGGTATTAGTTATAAATAGAGCTCAATTCCTTCAGTTATTGTATCCCAAAATCAAAAGCTTTTTTGCTTTGATAAAAAGAGAGTGCATAGAAAAAAAGAGTGTATTTTTTTCTTGAGTGGGGGAATTCTCTTTGTGTGAGTTAGAGAAATTATTTTCTCGATATACTCGGGTTGGGAGGGTGAGAAATATTGAGTGTATTGGTGTATACACTTGTTGTAATATTTTTTCCAGTTATAAAAGTTGCAGTGCTCCGTGGACGTAGCCTATATTGGGTGAACCACGTAAATCTTTGTGTTCTTGTTGGTTATTTTATTCCGCAATACTTGGGTACTATATTATCTTCGTGATCGGCATCTCTTCGGTGTAATTCCCCAACAGGTAGTACCCAGCCAAACCTAAGAAACTGCGGATCTCTGTCACGCTCTTAGGCGCTGGCCAATCTCGGACTGTCTCAACCTTATTGGGATCCACCTCCACTCAATCTCGGGATATGATGTGGCCCAAGAATGCCACTCTGTCTAGCCAGAACTCGCACTTACTAAACTTGGCATACAACCATCTATCCTGTATAGTCTGTAGTACAGTCCTCAGATGCTGACTGTGCTCCTCCCCGCTTTCGAATAGATCAGGATGTCGTCTATGGAAACTATGATGAACTGATCCAAATACGACTGGAACACTCGATTCATGAGATTCATGAAGATTGCTGGCGCGTTCGTCAATCCGAAGGGCATCACTATAAACTCATAGTGCCCATAATGCGTCCTGAAAGTCGTCTTATGCACGTCAGGCTCTCTCACTTTCAGCTGGTGATATCCTGATCTGAGATCTATCTTCAAGAACACTGATGCTCCCTGAAGCTGATCACATAGATCCTCGATCCTGGGCAGTGGATACTTGTTCTTGATCGTGACCCTGTTCAGTTGCCTGAAACGCAGTTAGGGAAAACACTGGGGAAGTCTCTAACCACTTCGACCTCATCTAGACTCTGACTGACTGGCTCGATCACTGTCACGATAATGGCCAAAAATGCCTGGCAGCCTCTCTTCATGAGATTCCTTGCACTGATGCAAGAAATGATGTGCGGCATCTGCTGATGTCTGGCTGTCTCAAATATAAACGGCTTACCGCTGGGCGGTCGGACATATACTGACCTCCGTCGAAAATCTATGACAGCTCTGTTCGAAAAAAGTCAGTCCATGCCCAAAATAATGTCAAACTCCGGCAACGGTAGCACAATCAGGTCTGCTTGCACCGCATTTTTCCGTAACCGAAGCTCCAATCTCTTCACTATTTACGATGTAAACATCTGATCTCCGGACAAAATCGAAACTCTGAATCCCAAATACATAGCCTCTGGTAGATCCCTAGTCGCTTGACAAAAGATTCAGATATAAGCGAATGTATAGCTCCGGAGTCTAGAAATGCATACGTGGCTACATCTGAAATATATGTCCTTCATGCGACAAAACATACCATCAAATCTGATCGCGTTGAAACTTAAGAAATTTTCCACCAGCAATTATCCCAAAATCTTCGAAAAATTACTAATTTATTTCTAGTACCCAATCAAAAATCTCGAATTTTACCTCAAAAATTTCGGAAATTTTAATTTGGCCCTTAAAGTTTCGAATTCTTTATAATTTGGCTCTACAATTTTCGAAAATTGAATTTTCGTCCCAAAAAAATTTCGAATTTAATCTAATTAAAACTTTAAATTCTCAAAAATTAAGAATTTGATCCTCGAAATTCGAAAAATTCGAAAACAGCCCTTAAAATTTCGGTTTAACAAATAGGTCCGCATACTATCGGTTATTGCATTATGGTCCTTAAAACCCTTAATCAATTTAATTCAATCCTTAAGTCCAACTATTTAGAACATGCAACCTAATTTATTATAGGTTCTAAATCCTAAAATAATTCCCATAACAATCATATAACCCATGCAATAAAGGCAGTAAATTAGAATTCTAAAACATAAAGGTTACCGGTGATCAATATAGAGTCTGGCTCCACGTCTGCCTCTCTGCATTCATCACATAGGCCCTACCAGTCGCGAAGCCCTTGTTCCTGGGGCAATCAGCGGCCTTGTGGCCCTCTTCCAAGCATATGAAGCATTGGAAGGTTCCCCACATACACTTGCCGAAGTGGAACCAGTTGCACTGCTTGCAGGGCTGCTTCTCTGCCGCCTTAGGAGCCCCTGGTGCCTACGGTGGCCTCTGCTGTCCGGGCCTTTGAAACTGTCCCTGAGGCTTCTGCTGCCTCCGCGGCCCGGTAAACTACCTCTTCTGCAGCTGTCAACTAGGCTGGGCTTGATGCCTCTTCCACTGCATCTCAGCGTCGATATCCCGGAGGGCATGTTCTGCTTGAAAAGCACAAGCGGTGGCCTCATCATCATAACTCACCAATCTCATCTGCATCACATCCCGACGCAAAGTTGGTCTGACGCCATCCATGAAGTGCCTCAACTTCTGGAAGGCATCCCTCGCAATAAGGAGCACAAAGTGATAGCCCCTGTCGAACTTCCTGATGAGCTCTACCACAGACATGTAGAGCCCAAATTCAGTAAACGTAAAACGTATGCATTTAATCAAATTGTTAAATCATTTATTTAATTTTAAAATGAGTTTAGCAATGCATGATTTATAAAATTTAGCGGTGCCCAAATTCAGGCACCTCAACAGCAGCAACAGCAGCGACCCCAGTTTAAGAGGCCTTTCCAAGGACACTCCCATCAGGGGAAGAGTCATCAGCTACTAGTGTGGTCAGAGACATCGATCTTGAACTGCAGGACCACCTAGTGTACGTCGATTTGATTGTGTTGCCGATGCTAGAATTCGATATTATTTTGGGAATTGACTAGTTGACAAAGAACAGAGTTCTTATTCAGAAAAGGTCAGTGTTAGTAAGACCGTTGGGCATGGAGCAATTTCTCTTCGAGCCGGATAGATGGAGATGTTTCCCTCGCATGATCTCTTGCATGCAAGCGTGGAGACTCATTCACAAGGGTTGTCAGGCTTTCTTGGTCAGCATTGTTTCAGCGCATGATGCACACACTCCGTCATTATCTGATGTACCAGTAATCAGAGATTTTCCTTACGTCTTTTCGGATGACGTCACAGGCCTTCCACCAGAGAGAGAGGTGGAGTTTTCCATTGACATTGTGCCAGGCACCGTACCGGTTAGCTCCAACTGAGATGTTAGAACTCAAACAGAAAATTCAGGAGCTTCTAGATAAAGAATTCATCCGTCTTAGTTTCTCACCATGGGGCGCACCAGTACTCTTCATAAAGAAGAAGGATGGGAGCATGAGGCTGTGTATCGATTACCGAAAACTGAACAAGGTAACGATCAATAATAAATACCCACTCCCAAGGATCCATGATTTGTTTGATCAGTTGCAGAGAGCTACATTGTTCTATAAGATAGATCTTCGATCAGGGTATCATCAGCTGAAGGTAAAAGATACAGATGTTCATAAGACAGCCTTCAAAACCAGGTATGGGCATTACGAGTTTTTAGTGATGTCGTTTGGACTGACGAATGCTCTGGCAATATTTATGGACCTCGTGAACCGAGTATTCCAACCCTACTTAGATCAGTTCGTCATAGTGTTCATTGACGACATTCGCATACACTCGAAGAGCCATGAGGAGCACCGTCGGCATTTGGGTACAATTTTGCAGGTCTTGCAGAGTCGCAAGTTGTTTGCAAAATTTAGTAAGTGTGAATTCTGGGTGGAGAAGGTAGCATTTTTGGGTCACATAATATCTAGCAATGGCATAGAGGTAGATCCAGTTAAGGTAGCAGCAGTTAAGGAATGGGTTGAGCCAGAAAATGCTTCAGAGATCCGTAGTTTCCTAGGCCTAGCAAGCTACTACAGGAAATTTATTCAGGGATTTTCTTCGATAGCAGTGCAGCTCACCTCATTGACCATGAAAAATGCCGAATTCGTATGGAGTGATGAATGTTATAAGAGCTTTGATACTTTAAAGCAAGCTCTTATTTCAGCGCCAGTGTTAGTCATGCAATCAGGGTAAGGTAATTTTGTGCTATACACCGATGCTTCTAAGCTCGGTTTAGACGCAATTTTGATGCAGCATGGTCGGGTCATAGCTTATGCATCCAGACAGTTGAAGGTGCACGAGAAGAACTACCCGACACATGATCTTGAGTTAGCCGCCGTTGTCTTTGCGTTGAAGATTTGGAGACACTACTTGTACGGCGAGAAATGCCAGATATTCACTGATCACAAGAGTCTCAAGTATTTCTTCACGCAGAAAGAGTTGAATATGAGACAGAGACGGTGGTTAGAGTTAGTGAAAGACTACGATTGTGAAATTAGCTGCCATGATGGAAAAGCTAATGTTGTCGCAGATGCTTTGAGCATAAAGGTTGCAGTCGTAGCTCAGTTGTCAGTGTAGAGATCTCTTCAATCAGAAATTCATAGATTTGGGGTAGATGTTTATCCTAAGGGCAGAGGTCCTAATCTGTCTAATCTGACAGTCCAGTCTTCTTTGTTTGACCGAATCCGTAGAGGTCAGCCTTTAGATGAGCAATCGCAGAAATGGAGACTGAAGGACGAGGCCAAGGGCAGTGTACTCTACACAGTGTCCGATGGTATTGTGAGATACAGAAGGAGAATGTGGGTGCCTAGTGTTGATTCGATCAGAGAAGATATTCTGACAGAGACACATACATCTTCGTATTTCGCCCATCCAGGAGGTACCAAGATGTACAAGGATTTGCAGATTTTGTATTGGTATCTAGGAATGAAGCAAGACATCCGCCGATTTGTGTCTGAATGTCTCACTTGTCAACAAGTGAAAGCAGAACATCAAAGACCAGCAGGGATGCTTAAGCCACTCCCTATCCCCGAGTGGAAGTGGAAGAATATCACCATGGACTTCGTTGTTGGTTTGCTGAGGTCAGTCAGAGGATCCAATGCTATTTGGTTTATAGTGGATCAACTCACTAAGTCGGCACACTTCTTGCCAGTGAAGACGACTTTCTCCATGACGCAATATGCTGAGCTCTATATCAAGGAGATAGTCCGATTGCACGGGATCCCAGTTTCTATTGTGTTCGACAGGGACCCGAGGTTCACATCGTACTTTTGGAAGAGTTTACATGCAGTCATGGGGACGAAGTTGCTATTCAGTACAGCATTTCACCCGCAGACAGATGGCCAATCTGAGCGAGTGATTCAGATTTCCATGGGACTTGGGAATCGAAGTTACCTCTAGTGGAGTTTACCTACAACAACAGTTTCCAATCATCTATAGGTATGACTCCTTACGAGGCAGAAGGAAGTGCAGATCGTCGATTCATTGGGATGAAGTCGGTGAGAGATCAGAACTTGGTCCAAAGATTGTTCAGCAGACTGCAGATGTGGTGGTCAAGATCCGAGACAGGATGAAGACCGCCCAGAGTCGTCAAAAGAGTTATGCTGACAAGAGAAGTAGGGATCTTGAGTTTGCCGTAGGTGATCACGTTTTCGTGAAGATAGCACCCATGAAGGGTGTTATGAGGTTTGGGAAGAGAGGCAAGCTTAGTCCGAGATTTATTGGACCGTTAGAGATTCTTGACAGAGTTGGGACACTAGCTTATCGTGTAGTCCTACCACCGAATCTGGCCGGTGTACACAATGTGTTCCACGTCATGATTCTGAGAAAGTACCTAGCGAATCCTTCGCATGTTTTGAGTTATGAGCCGCTGCAACTTGCTCCAGATTTGTCGTATGAGGAAAGACATGTTCAAATCCTAGACAGACAGGAGCGGAGACTTCGGAACAAGGTGACTAAGCTGGTCAAAGTCCGGTGGCTGAACCAAGCAGTGGAGGAGGCCACTTGGGAGACCGAGACAGATACGAGAATTCGCTACCCGGAACTGTTTGGTAAGTTTAATTTCGAGGACGAAATTTATTTAAGTGGGGGAGGAACTGTAGAGCCCAAATTCAGTACATCTAAAACCCATATATTTAATTAAATTGTTAAATCATTTATTTAATTTTAAAATGAGTTTAGCAATGCATGATTTATGAAATTTCATTATTTTAAATTATTTATGTTTATGTGATGCACGTTAAAATGTTTCTCTAGCTTCATGTTTCAGGCGATTATTCGATGCGGTATCGAGGAATAGAGACCGACGACGATTTTGTTAATTTTAAAATGTAGTATTTTATTTTAAGTTAGAAAGGGGTATTTTAAATGATTTATTTAGTTTTTTTAGCATTTTAAATCCAAACTTATTCATTTGGTGATTTTAGGAATTTAAAACCATTAAAGTTTATCAAGTTTGTATTTTAAACTTTAATTTGGGGTTCGTTAGTAAAGTTAAAGGTGGGTTAATATTTCAATTAGTATTTTAATTAACATTCTTAATTGTGTAATTAAGCAATAATTTTCCCTAATTTAACTACACAACTCATGCACACGCACTATCTCACACACTCACTCACGCCTACACACACACACACACTTCATTTCCTTCCCATTTCATTTTATTCTCTTAAAAGAAAATGTAGGTTTCATAGAGAAAACATCGGCAGCCACTCCCCTTCAAATTTTTCCAACAATTTTTGTTGGGTTTCTTCAAGAAAATCAAGCTAAAAATAGTTCTGGATCAACCTCGCATCTTTCTCGCTTCGGTATCGTCGGTTTGATAATTTTAAATATCAAAAGACATGTGTATTCTATTTTTCCTACATCGATCTCGTCATATTATGTGTTGTGATGTTTACTATGCGTAAAAATCCATGTATGATGTACAAAGTTTGAGCGGAAATTTGTTGGATCGATTTTTGAAATGTTTTTGGATCTAAAACTCAAAATTTGCTGTCATTTTAATTACTGCGACTTTTCAATCGATTTTTTGGAAAACTTTCAACATAAAAAACGTAGAAATTTTTGATACGTTTGATTGAAAAGTAAATTCAAACTATTTGGATAAGAAACGAGTGAGTTATAATCGTTTTTGTGGGACTGCTCAAACTGAAATTTTCGGAAAAGGTGTTCTTGATGCGTTCTTGAAGTTTTATTGTTGCAGGCTTCGATGGGGATCAACGGGTGATCGCTGCTGCATTTAAGTATGTTGAGTATGATGTTGGGATGGTTTTTGGTGTGTCGGTTTGCATCGATAGACACTTGATTTCATTAGAAGTCGTAGGATGCGTTTTGGTGTCATAATGAACCGACCTTACACCGGAAGGAGAGGGAACATGAATGAACCGACCTTACACCGAAAGGAGAGGGATTCCAAGACTGTTCAATGTAATGGACTGTACAGTTGAAGAGGGCTTAAAAGATTTGATATGTAATACTCATACCCCGAAGGTGCATCTTCTTTTCGGTAGCTTATCACATAAGAACTACAAAATTAAGCGTGCTTGACTTGGGGCAATTCTGGGATGGGTGACCTCTTGAGAAGTTTCTAGGGTGCATGTGAGTGAGGACATAAGCACACTGGAAAGACTCGTCTTGGTACAGTGAGGACAGTCGTCGAATCTGGGGCGTTACAGTTGGTATCAGAGCCGACCTCTCCTAGTACGGTATGGGTGCGGGGACGAACCAAGCGGAAGCTGGTGGGCATGTGAGGCCCGGGGCCGAAGAGGGCGGGGGGTGATCGCTGGTGCCATGAGGTTGCACGGACAATGAGCGGCTCATGGCAGGCTTTTAGGCGGAGGGAACATGAATGAACCGACCTTACACCGGAAGGAGAGGGATCCCGAGACTGTTCAATGTAATGGACTGTACAGTTGAAGAGGGCTTAAAAGATTTGATATGTACTACTCATACCACGAAGGTGCATCTTCTTTTCGGTAGCTTATCACATAAGAACTCCAAAGTTAAGCGTGCTTGAATTGGGGCAATTCTCGGTTGGGTGACCTCTGGGAAGTTTCCTAGGGTGCGTGTGAGTGAGAACATAAGCACGCTGGAAAGACTCGCCTTGGTACAGTGAGGACAGTCGTCGAATCTGGGGCGTTACAGCGTCGTCGTTTGGAACGTTTGTACGAGTTTGAGTCAATGCCATAGTACCCTAGGATGAGTCTCAAGGTGTTGGTTCACTGTCCGTATGATTAAGTTGGGAGGATTAAGCCATAAGTGTAGTGATTCCCGTTAGTTCGCGTTTTCAGAGCCTACACGGACCCTTACACGGGGTCCGTGCCCTTTTTCCTTTGAAATGTTAATTTCCATGTGTACCCCTTTTAAAAAATTATCATTAAATTTTAGGGACTTGTTTTGGGTTTGATATCATGATTTAGTACGATGATTAAACGAGGTCGAGTACCGAGAGATTTAGAATGTCATAAAGAAATTTGTCATTTTGGGTGTGCGCTTGACTATACGTCTAAGCTATGAAAGATAGGTTTTCGAACTCATGTTAGTATGTGCGGCAGTGGTTCCAAGCGAGATCCAACGAATCCCTCAACGCTACGTCAGTATGTTCGACGTGCAAAAGAAAATATTTTATTTTTGAGATATGCTAAATGACTTGTGACCAAATTATGAACGAGTTTGGAAGTTGGTGAATGTGGCCGAGGACCTCTCCACTCCGGTAAAGCATGACCGGGTTTAGATCAATATTGGAAAGCGGTAAAGCATGACTAGAGACCAATCCACCCGATAAAGCATGACCGGGGATCTCATATATGTTGCAATGGATTTTCCCTGTCAGCCCATTACTGTGGTTTAGTCTGATTATGCGCATTTATGTATGGGTCACTCGCTTTGAAACATATCTCTACGAAAAATGATGTTATGCATGCTCAAGTATGTATGATGCAAGTATGTTTAAGAAAAGTTTTATGATGATGGCACGTCTACGTTTATGCTACTACGCTCAAGTTTCAAGTATGTTTATGATGTTACGTTCAAGTTTCAAGTATGTAATCCCTACTTTAAAGATGCATCTGGTTTTATTATGTAGTACTTGCTATCTCCAGTTTATACATGTTGAGTCTTTAGACTCACTAGATTTGATCGATGCAGGTGAGGATGACTTTGAGGAGACGAGGGGTGTGGACCAATGAGCCGGCTTGGACTGCGCAAGAGGCTAAACCCGAGGACCGCCCATGTTTTAAGATTTTTATGCATGTTTCAAATACTCTGGATTTTTTGGGGATTGTTTATGATGTTTATCGATTACTTTAGCAAACTTTATTTATCATCTTTTTATCGCAAATATTTTGGATGAACAGTATATTTTATCGAAATTTGAAGGATGATTACTCATTTAAGAAAATTTTTATTTTTCCGTAAATTTTAAAATTGTTCAAAAGTACAGTACGTTACAAGACAAGTCCTCCTATCAGAGACTCATAAACTCTCTCATCAGGCGACCCCTGACCTCCACTGGAAAGTACTTGTTACAGAACAGGCCTTTGAATTGGTCGCAAGTGAGGGTAGCCAAATTCACTGCGTGCGCTGCTCCCTCCCACCACAGGGATGCGTCGTCTCTTAGCATGTACGTCGCGCACCTGACCTGGTCTCTGTCCCTCATCTCCAAATACTGTAAGTGTAGATCTAATGATTGTATCCAACCTCCGTCAAGAAAGGATCGGTAGCACCCCCGAACTCCTTCGGGTTGAGCCGTCTGAACTGCTTGTAGATATCCGTCTGTGGTCTCGGAGCCTGCTGCGCCTGCTCCATAAGTCTAGCAAAACCCTCAAGTACAATGGTAGCTGCGTCTCCTGGCGGTGGTGGTGGAGGTGGGCCTCTGCCGTCTCCAGGAGTATCATCCTAGTGATCTATATTGGGAGCGCGTCTGGGAGGCATGATATATGAATACAGTCCAAATTTTAAACGTAACCCATCGTTCAATTTAATCTAGTTTTTTTTAAACGTTTAATCCTTAAATCATGTAAGCAGCTAAACATGTACTGAAAATCGTTGTAAAACATGTATCGTGTAAACATGCAGGTGATAGCATTAAAACATTTAAAATTACAGACCTGGGTGCAGTGGCACAACCCTATACAAAAGCCTTGCTCTGAAACCAACTGAAACATCTATTACATAAAATACAACTAGAATTTTTTTTTTTGAAAGCTCATTTTCGAAAATTATAACTTTATGCATGCATGCAATAGCATCTGAAAAATTCACAGTTAATATGAAAGAAGTCAACGGACAGATGAAAATACCACAGTTTAAAATTAGATAGTTCGCCAAACCTCGACATACGTTTTAATAAAATAAATATGAAACGTGTGGAATTCTTGATAACCATCAATATAATAAAAATAATGAGTATGAAAATATTCATCCACTCCTAACTGAAAACATGATGTGCAGAAAATACAGTACTCGGGTTCACGTGCACACATCCAACTCTGCCTACTCAGTCTTCGGCACCTCCAACCTCCTGATCAATATGCTCACCTACATCATTCACACCTAGTGAGTCTAAAGACTCAACACACCTGTAACGTTATAACGAGTACATATACATAACATGCAACAGTGAAAAGTACTGTAATCAACATACATTTCATGATCTTAAAAACGTGAACGTGAACGTATCGTAACAAGAATAACGTGTCAAAACATGTCTCAACATATCATCATATACGTGTTCATTTTCTTTAATCGAATTCAGTTCATTAGTTGTGACTTTCGTATCAGCTCTATTTGATGGATCCATCTACGTATAACCGTGGTATCCGGCAGCGGAGACATTAACGACAGTATTATCCATCCACTGAGCCTTGGCCTTACATTTCATCGTATACATATACATATTAGTCACAACCAACTCTCCTCCTTCAAAACATGTCATCATATTCATCACTTACCAAAATCATGCATATACATAATTTTCCTTAAAATCAAGCATGCGACGTATTTTTCATAATTCCATAAACAATCATATTTGTGATAACATAAACATTTAAAACATGTCAAATCGTGTTTAGGGCGCTGTCAGGACAAAAAACTTGACTCGGGTGCAAAATGATCATTTTGCCCCTGAAAATCCTAATTGACCATTTTACCCCTGGACCTCAGAATTTCGACCCGAAGCCAACCAAACTTATTAAAACACCTTAGAACATATTTATAAGCATTTCATAGTGGTAACCTCGAACTCGTTCCGTAACTTATATGATTCGTTTTAAAACTTGGACTGGGATCTCGGTTTTAAACCGTATCAACCCGAAACTTAACCAAATTTTTCTCGACTTAAACCATGACTTGAACCTACACAACCAGCCCCTAAACCACTCGTTCCAGACCCCTTAGGACCTATGAATCATGCATGGAAGTTGCTGGAAATTTCCAGCGCACCTACCACGAAACCTTAGTTTTACCCTAGCCTCGATTTCTCGACTCTAGCCCAAACCGACAAGGACAGACTCGAGCCAACCCTTCCTAGACCACCCTTGGACCCTCCTGGACCTACATGACCCTACCCCTCAGCCTGAAGCAAGCTACAAGTCGCAAACACCCGAAAGCCACCCAAAAACTCCAACCGAGACCAACCTTCATCCCTCACGCTCGATCGGCTTCGTGAGCAAGCCCAGCAGTGTTCGAGCAATCCTAGACCACGACTCAGACCCACCAGGGTCTGTTCCAAGGCTAGGAACGACCTTTGCACAGCCAGCTCGCTCAAAACTTCCGATCTACTCACAACCGAATCAAGCAACCAAGACATACCGATCGACCCTCACTAAGTCTCGACCCCTAGCCGAGTCCAGCCCCTTGACGCCTTATTACTCGATGTGGACAGCCTCTAAACACCTAGCCATAACAGCCTTCTTACACAAAGACCAAGAAAACGTGAGTTATGAATCAAACCATGCATATTTCATGTCAAAACTTTGCAAAAAGAATACCTGATGCGAACACGGGTGGTCAAGCTCCGAGAAAAGCATGGGATCCATTAGAGTTGTCGGAGGGACCAGTCACGAGAGGACGACTAAAGAAATTCAAAGAGGCACTGCAAGGAGTAATGCGCAATAAAGAAGGGCTTACGAGCAAGGTGCAAAGTTCGGAAGGGTTCGTATTGCAGGGGAGTATGTTTGGGGGCCAAAAGAACATTATTCAAGCAATAATTGAGGAAGATCCCCGAATACCATTACGTTGGAAGGAATGAAGATTACAGAGTGTATACGGACCCCACCCCGGACCTGTACCCTGGGTCCGTGTCAATTGTCTTTCAAAGAATGAGAAATCTAGTGCCTACACGGACCCCACTCCCGATCTGTACACGAGGTTCGTGTCCATTACACTCGAGGATGAGAAATACAGTGCATACACGGACCCCACTCCGGACCTCTACACGGGGTCCATGTCCTATGATATCTACAGAAGATTTGGCGCAGATTTTGTTTAGAAAATTATCTTTTTTGATATCTTTTGATTTGACATGTATATTTGACGAAATTTTACACATTTTTTTAGATTATTGAATTATTTTGTCTTGAGTTTTCTCTCAAGCAACAAAAGCTTTTTGCTTTGTATTCATCAAAATCAAACTTATCAAGGATTCGTTCTTGTTGCGTTTGTCGATTGATATCATACGGATTGTCAAGGACAAATTTTTTGAAGGTTCGTCTTATTCTTCAATTGTTTCAGCCGTGATTATTTGTTGCTAAGTTTTATAGCTTAGAGGTGAATATCACAAATTCATACTTGTTTCAAAAGATCAGGACAACATCGATCCTTGTTTATTATTGAATCGAGGGCGCGATTCCAATCAATCGTGTTTGCTATTCGTTCGTACGAGGATTCACATCAATACCACAATATAGATCAAAGAATTCCTCATGCATGAAAACACAAGCCAACATATTATGATGTGAATGAAGAGGAAAACGAGATTTTGGGCGTGCCTTTGCGTTTATACGCTCGATAACTTAAAGACCTTTGCGTAGAACATGAATCGGAGAGGCGGGGAAGAATTTTTCTTGAAAGATTTGAGGGAAAACCGATATGGCTGCTGGATATTTTCGAAAATGGAGGCTGTTGAATGAGGGAGGGACGGCCACTTGAAGATATTAGGTTTAGGATTTAGCTTCTTTAGGTTTAAGTCAAAAAAATAATACAATAATGGGCCCTTAATTAAAATTAAAGAGTTAAAAGGGTTTTGGGCCCATTGAGCACTTCAATAAAACATCAAGCCCAATAAAACTCACGAAAAATATTTCGTTTAAGCACGTTTTTGAAAATATTGTCCGAACCATCAAAAAGTCTCCCGATTCGTTAAATTTTGCGTACCGGTTAAAAATATAACTCGGCGAGTAAAAATACTCAACCAAGGCCTATTTTCAAAAATCATACTTAAATACACTATATTTTAAAAATTAATTTTTTAATAAAAACATTTTTTCCTGATTATCTCCGGTCTCCTTTACTCGTTCGAACGCGAAACACAACTTAAAACCATAATGCATGTAACTTTAAATATGCAATAATCATACAATAAATGCATAAAAATCATTAAACATATATTTTAAATAAAATCCTAAATTACATGTAGTCATGTTACATTGTTCAAATTTCCTAAACCTTACACCTTGCGAGCAAGACGGGTTCAAACCAAGTCAAAGAGTTACGGGGCGGTCCGGGCCGGGTAACGGGTTTGCCTAGACGCATCCGGCCCCAGTATAGATAATCGAGTATAACCATAACCCTAATACCCTATCTGATGAAAACGCCGGCAGTCTCTCTGTCTCACTCCCTCGTTCTTGCCTCTCTCAAACTCAAACGTGAGGAGGTTTCAGTGCTTCTTTCAGGTTTATTAGCAATATATTTTATTTTAATGGTATCTTCAGCTTTATGTTGGAACAAGCTTCTGGCCATTTACCATTTTTTCCTTATTCTAGTATCTTCTGGAGGAAGTTGCCCTGGATTCTGCGAGATTAGAGAAGATCCCTCCGCAGGTATGCTAAAGTGATTTCATTCTTCATAGATGACAAACTTGAAATCTTTTTCAAGTTAAGACACCCACTGCTTTGACTAGAATACTTAAGTTCAATATTTGATTTAACCTGTCGTTCTTTGTTATTTTTAATTAGTTTCAGCGTCTATTCTAGAAACTTTATTTGTATATTTCCATGTTTTGTAAATTCATACTAATTTGTATATACATAATCTTGTTGGGATTTTATTTTTTCGAGTTCCATTGTCATTTTTTTGGGCATTATATATGTCTAGGAAATTATAACGAACAATCAAATTTAGTATCTATTGTCGTTTGATTCCATAGAAGTTAGACTTTTAGTATTTTTCATCGAAATCGGTGCTTAAAACACCTGGCACGCCGCACGCCCGCATTATCAAAATTTGTGCCAACAACTTCAGACTATCTATAGCTATGTTACGCTGCCTGTGTGAGGAGGAGATTAATCGGGTAATTATCAACAAAAGCAATGCGATTTCCGGCCTTTCCTAACAATTTTCTCAATTAGGAATTAGGATTCGAGGCTTGGTTAGAGAAAAACCTCACCCATCATTTACTTTCAGCGCCGAGGCAAATACAAAATATCAAATTGAGTTGAGGAACATTGAAAACTTGCGCTGTGCTTGGAAGCAACAGTGGCCGGAGACCAACGTTGCAATGGGAGAAAGTGGAAACTGATATTTTGGGGAGGGTGGGTTATAAGCAAGGAGTATCGGGAAGCCTAGAAACCGAATCATTATATGAGCTTTTTTTTATAAAATTAAAATTATATGAGCTATTTCAATAGCTAACTGGACCAGGTTAGCATTTCAGTATTCTCTGGTTATTCTTTTTTGTTCATACTTTTGAGCTTCAGGTTGGGGAAAGGTTACCAATTGTATCAACAAAAACTTTGAAAGATGGAAGGTTTGAGACTTTGCTCAAAGAAGAGACAACGAGAGGAAGCATCACATGAGGAAGAGAGAGGGCCCCTCACACCTCAAATCCCTGTTGAACTCGTTAGTCAGAAACCCAAGGTTTCCTTCATTCTTGACAATGCTGGCATAAAAAAGGCTTTCATTAGGAAGGTATGTCAATATTATTTATATATATGACGTATCTATCTAATACATATCAATGCTAAAAGCATATGTAACTTCAAAAGTGCTTGGGATTTTCTGTATTACTAAGAAATGGGTAGTGGCAAATGGGATTGATGATGAAGCAGCTCTTCGACGGCAGAACAAAAATCCTGATGAGTACATGTCCCAGACGGTGCATGAGGTTTCTCTCCCCCCCCCCCCCCCCC